>NC_140579.1:522308046-522775546 GCF_964204655.1 Triturus cristatus | reverse complement strand
TTGAAGAGAGAGTTTAAGAGGGCGTGAAACCGTAGAGAGGTAAATGGGTGGGGTCCGTGCAGTCCGCCCGGAGGATTCAACACGGCGGGAAGGTCGGTGGCCCGGGAGTTCCGGATCACCTCCGCGGGACCGGCACCCGGGCCCTACCCGGTCCCCGCAGGGCGCATTTCGTCCGCGGCAGTGCGCCGCGACCGGCTCCGGGTCGGCTGGGAAGGCTTCGGGTGGCAGGTGGCCCTTTGCTTCTGGCGGAGGGTGTTACAGCCCCCCTGGCAGCAGCTTCGCCGTGTCCGCGGGGCCGAGGGAGATTCGAGCACCTCTGCGCCCTCCCCCGGGCACCCGTTCCCAGCCGCCCCTCGGGGCGCGCCGGGCCGGTTGAAGGGGGGATGGGGCCCCCTACTCCTGGCGCGACTGTCGACTGGGGCGGACTGTTCTCAGTGCGCCCCGACCGCGTCGCGCCACCGGGCGGGGAGGGCCACACCGGGCGCCAGGGGTCTGCGGCGATGTCGGTTACCCACCCGACCCGTCTTCAAACACGGACCAAGGAGTCTAACACGTGCACGAGTCGGAGGGCCGTGCGAAACCCTGTGGCGCAATGAAGGTGAGGGCCGGCGCGCGCCGGCTGAGGTGGGATCCCGCAGCGCTTCCAGTGGCGGGCACACCACCGGCCCGTCTCGCCCGCTCTGTCGGGGAGGTGGAGCATGAGCATGCGCGATAGGACCCGAAAGATGGTGAACTATGCCTGGGCAGGGCGAAGCTAGAGGAAACTCTGGTGGAGGTCCGTAGCGGTCCTGACGTGCAAATCGGTCGTCTGACCTGGGTATAGGGGCGAAAGACTAATCGAACCATCTAGTAGCTAGTTCCCTCCGAAGTTTCCCTCAGGATAGCTGGCGCTCGGAGCCCCCAGTTTTATCTGGTAAAGCGAATGATTAGAGGTCTTGGGGCCGAAACGATCTCAACCTATTCTCAAACTTTAAATGGGTAAGAAGCCCGGCTCGCTGGCGTGGAACCGGGCATGGAATGCGAGTGCCTAGTGGGCCACTTCTGGCAAGCAGAACTGGCGCTGCGGGATGAACCGAACGCCGGGTTAAGGCGCCCGATGCCGACGCTCATCAGACCCCAGAAAAGGTGTTGGTTGAGTGTGTAACAACTCACCTGCCGAATCAACTAGCCCTGACTGCATTGTTCCGGACGCCGTACCAGAGACGTTGCTCTATCCGTTTGTGACGCCCGCCGAATGACCGAGTTTATTATTGACTTTCGGCTGCTTGTTACCAGCTTCACGCATCCATCGTGGAATCTGGTCTACTCCGTGTAGTATTTCTGCTTTCTCCCGCACGGAATATAAAGATGCTCATTAGTGTGTTTTGAATATAGCGGTGATCCGAAAAACACCAGGTCTCTTCGCTGCAGCACTTCCTGTCTGCATCGATTTTCTTAAACTCTTGGCATGTAGAATATCTGACGTTATTATCCCTGGGCTTTCCTGGACTTGTATTTCTTTATGCCTGCAAATTGCTGAAATCATCCCAAATCGTCCTAAATCTTGTAAAGGTCACCTTCTGGATTTTTGTTACTTCTATTAATTCAGGTCCCGTTCTTGATTTGTGTGGTTCTGTTTTTCGCCCTGAAGAAGGTGGTTCTCCGCTCCTCGGAGTTGTTTCACCGAAACGCGCGTCGGCGTTTTTCCCAAGAGCCCCGCCCCCTTGATTGTTGAGCTTGGACTTAATATTCAGATACATCGTCTTCCCCTGAAATTCATATTCCATCTATAATTTCCATACTCATCTGTGTCCTTGAGTATCTTTGTGAAGACCTCCTTGAGGGCTGGGTCCTTGGTGTTTACCACTCATTCAGTTTTTGCATTTATAGCACAGTTATATATACCTTGACGAATGTGTGTGATTGGGTGTGAATGAATGTGTATATGAGTAGAATTTGCTTCCTTTCAGTGGGAACCTGTGTGTGTTTTTTGACATTTGCCATTTTGTATTTGTATTTGTTTCATCTCCCTGAATTTGTCTTATTAAATAGTCATCAATGTATCATATTTATTCACAACATTCATTTAAAGTAATGAAATAAATGTTTGTATACAATTATTTGTTCTTTTGTTCTTTTCTCCTTGTGTGTCTCTAGCTGGCATCTCAAGATATTCTTTGATACTGTGTACCTTTTTTAATAAATAGGGTAGAGTTCTCCTCCGTTTGTTCTGAATTAGTCTCCCCGTCGTCTCTACCTCTATTCTTGCTTCTTTGGGGGCCCCTTTCTGTTGATTGGCCTGAAAATGGATGGCCCTGCAAGCCAGCCGAGGGTCCGTGCACAGGGGAAGGGTGTCCACCGGGGCCCGGGGAGGCTCTCCCCAGCCTGGCACAGTGTCCCATGGTGCGGTAGCCCCCCGTCCTGCAAGCCAGCCGAGGGTCCGTGCGCTGGGGAAAGGGTGTCCACCGGGGCCCAGGGAGGCTCTCCCCGGCCTGGCTAGGGTTCTGAAGCTGGGACCGAGCCCGGGGCTCGTGCTCCGTCCGGTAGGCCCCGGGGTGCGGGAGCCCCCCCATCCTGCAAGCCAGCTGAGGGTCCGGGCGCTGGAGACAGGGGTCCACCGTGGCCCGGGGAGGCTCTCCCCGGCCTGGCTAGGGTTCGGAAGCTGGGCCCGCACCCGGGGCTTGTGCTCCATCCCAGTGCCCCAGGGTGCGGGAGCCCCCCGTCCTGCAAGCCAGCCGAGGGCCCGTGCGCTGGGGAAGGGTGTCCACCGGGGCCTGGGGAGGCTCTCCCCAGCCTGGCTAGGGTTCGGAGGCTGGGCCCGGACCCGGGGCTTGTGCTCCGTCACAGTGTCCCATGGTGCGGGAGCCCCCCGTCCTGCAAGCCAGCCGAGGGTCCGTGCGCTGGGGAAAGGGTGTCCACCGGGGCCCAGGGAGGCTCTCCCCGGCCTGGCTAGGGTTCTGAAGCTGGGACCGGGCCCGGGGCTCGTGCTCCGGGGTCCGGGGAGGCTCTCCCCGGCCTGGCTGCTTTCAGAAGCAGGGACCGGGCCGGTGAGCAAGGGTGGCTGGCTTTATATGCTACGCTGGCGGAGCGGAATTTTCTGCCCACCCCTACCCTAAACCCTCAAATACTACCCTCAGTACGACCCCCTTCACTACCCAAACACCACTGCACTACCCTAAACCCTAAAAAACTAACCCCAGCACGACCCCCTACACTACCCAAACACCACTGGACTGCACTAAACCCTAAAACACTAACCCCTACACTACACAAACACCACTGCACTACCCTCAACACTAAAACAGTACCCCCAGCACTACACCTTACACGACCCAAATATCACTGCACTACCCTAAACCAAAAAACACTACCCTCACTACGACCCCCTACACTACTAAACACCACTGCACTACCCTAAACTCTAAAACACAACCCCATACACTACACAAATACGACTACACTACATTAAACCATAAAACACTACCCCCAGCACAACCCGTTATACTACACAAACACCAGTGTACTACCCATAACCCTAAAACACTAACCCCTACACTATACAAACACTACTGCACTACCCTAAACCCTAAAACACTACCCCCAGCATGACCCCATACACTACACAAACACCACTGCACTACCCTAAACCCAAAAAAATGACACCGTACACTACACAAACACCACTGCACTACCCTAAACCCTAACACACTACCTCAGCATGACCACCTAGACTACACAAACACCACTGCACTACCCTAAACCCTAAAACACTACCCCTATACTACAAAAACACCACTGCACTACACTTAACCCTTAAACACTACCCCCAGCACGACCCCCTACACTACCCAAACACCACTGGACTACATCAAACCCTAAAACACTGACCCCTACACTACCCAAACACCACTGGACTACACCAAACCCTAAAACACTATCCCCAGCACTACCCCCTACACTACACAAACATCACTGCACTACCCTAAACCCTAAAACACTACCCTCAGCAGTACCCCCTAAACTACCCAAACACCACTGCACTACCCTAAAACCCTAAAACACTACCCCCAGAATGACCCTCTACACTACACAAACACCACTGCACTACCCTAAACCCTAAAACACAACCCCCAGCACGACCCCCTAAACTACCCAAACACAACTGCACTACCCTAAACCCTAAAACTCTACCCCCAGCATGACCCCCTACACTACACAAACACCACTGCACTACCCTAAACCGTAAATATACCCCCATGACCCCTACAATACTCAAACACCACTGCACTACCCTAAACCCTAAGACACTACCCCAAGCACGACCCCCTACACTAAACAAACACCACTGTACTACCCTAAACACTAAAACACTTCCAGCGAGCACAACCTCCTACACTATCCAAACACCACTGCACTACCCTAAACCCTAAAACACTACCCCCAGCATGACCCTCTACACTAAAGAAACACCACTGCACTACCCTAAACCCTAAAACACTACCCCTATATTACACAAACACCACTGTACAACCCTAAACCCTAAAACACTACCCCCAGCATGACCCCCTGAACTACACAAACACCACTGAACTACCTTAAACAATACCCCCAGCTCGACCCGCTACACTACCCAAACATCACTGCACTACCCTAAACCGTAAAACACTACCCCATGACGACCCCTACACTACACAAGCACCACTTCACCACCCTAAACACTAAAACACTACCCCCAGCACATCCCCCTTCACAACTCAAACACAACTGCACTACCCTAAACCTTAAAACAGTACCCCCAGCATGACCCCCACTTTACACAAACACCACTGCACAACCCTAAACCCTAAAACACTACCCCAAGCATGACACCCTACAGTACATAATCAACACTGTACTATTCTAAACCCTAAAACACTACCCCCAGCACAACCCCCTTCACTACCCAAACATAACTGCACTACCCTAAACCCTAAATCTACCCACAGACCAACCCCCTACAGTACACAAACACCACTGCACTACCCTAAACCCTAAATCTACCCACAGACCAACCCCCTACAGTACACAAACACCACTGCACTACCCTAAACCCTAAAACACTACCCCCAGTACGACCCCCTACACTACCCAAACACCACTGAACTACCCTACACCCTAAAACACTACCCCAGCATGAACCCCTACATAACACCACTGCACTACCCTAAACCCTAAAACACTACCACCAACATGACACCTTACATGACACAAACACCACTGCACTATCCTAAACCAAAAAACACTACCACCAGCATGACACCTTACATGACACAAACACCACTGCACTACCCTAAACCAAAAAACACTACCCTCAGTACGACCCCCTACACTACTAAACACCACTGCACTACCCCAACCTCTAAAACACAACCCCATACACTACACAAATACCACTACACTACATGAAACTGTAAAACACTACCCCAGCACGACCCGCTATACTACACAAACACCACTGTACTACCCATAACCCTAAAACACTACCCCTACACTATACAAACACCACTGCACTACCCTAAACCCTAAGGGCCCGATTCACAGAACAAACTTAAGACTAAATCCTAAACTTAGTACCAATCTGGTATTCACAGAATGCACCTAGTACTTCTGGTATTCACAGAATGAACTTACTACTTTTGCGATTCACAAAATGAACTTAGGACTTTTGCTATTCACAGAATCCATTTACGACCACTAAACTTACGTCCGCACTCGGGCCGGAATTTCCAGGCCCGGAGCGGAAAGTCCGCACGCGGGCCGGAAAGTCCGCTCCGGGCGCGGAATATCCGCTCCCGGGCCGGAAACTCTGGCCTCGGGCCGGAAATCCCGCTTCCGGGCCGGAACATCAGAATTGGGACCAGACTACATTAACTGTTGCCATTGATCATTTGAGCCAAGGGGAAACACCTGTTCAAGTCCCTACCATCCCCCACCATGCATCAGCTGACGCACTCCAGCCAATCCCAGCCAACAGCTCCAGTTAGCCATCATGTTGCTAGTGCCTACCATCCCCCACCATGATCCAGCTGAAGCCAATTAACACAGATTGACCAGCAGCAAAAAACATTTAAAAGCAGCACACAGTGAAGGAACCGGTTTGGCCACACACAGTTTGTATTTCCAAGCAGAGACCGGCCAAGAAATGGAGCTCCTGAAGAGAAAGAGGAACTATACAGCAGAGGAGACCACCATGCTTGTGGAGTTCATTGTCAGGCACCACAACCGCCTCTATGGACTCCCACCCTACTGCACCAGTGGGACCCAGAAGGCAGCCCTGTGGCAGCAATTAGCCACTGCTGTCACAGCATTGGGGGAGGACAGGCGCACTGTCCAGGACGTTAAAAAAAAATGGCAGGATGAGCGGCTGAGGGTAAAGGAGAAATACTCCAGGATGGAATTACAACGGATCCTCCCAGCCGCACACTCTGGACCACGCATCCGCCTCACCACACAGGAGGAGGACATCCTGACAACCATACACCCCCACTTGGTCCATGGGCTGCCTGTCAGTGACGTCCGCTACGTGGTACCAGGTAAGTGGGATGAAAAGTTAAAGTGCATGAATAGAATGTCTGTGTTGCACTGTCAGTGTGAATAAGGAAGTAGTCCAAAGTGTATAAATTAATCCGTCAGTCAGAGACTCCTGTGTCACCCTCTGTATGTAGCACTACAAGTCCCACAATCCTTAGCGATGGAAATGGCAAATCCCTCCTCCACTTCTGAAAACATGGCCACTGTCCAGTTGCATTAATACACCAGCCCGCTAAGTAGCAATTGACAAATAACAGCAGAGATGCGCCAGTAACAATGCCACACCCAATCCAACTCTTGTGCAACCGCGGATGCGTCACATTGACAATGCGGTGCACTGTGGCGCTGGGATAGACAGATGGGTGTCGCAACTGATGGCATTAGGGGGATGCTCTGCTGGAGTAGTGTTGCAAGTGTGACGCAACTCCAACTATGTCCATGGACCGCCTACACCTAACGTTCAGGGCAACTCATTACAGGTGCCTCAAGCTGGTTTAAGTTTGCATGGCAACACCCTATGAAAAGTGACTACGTGAAATGCCGGCGATTACAATGCATCACTTGTACGAGGCATAACCAAATAAACACACACCCTGCCTACATCACAGCTGATGCATGTTTAATGTTGCGCAGGACCGCACACCGTGAGGCATCCCCATAGATGCATAATATTGGGAATAAGTCTAAATGTGTCACCTGTATTACCCCACCGCTGTGTCACAGAAGTGACGCAACTGCGGTGTAAATGTATTACAAGGGGCGTGCAAGCTGAAAGCACAAAGCAGAAGGTGAGAGAACCATCTGGTCCAAAAGTCAGACACCTATTCTGTTGTACATTTCCCACCCTGCCACGCCACTACGACCCCAATGCACCACTGCTCCTACCTGCCCAGTCAGCAGCAGTACTGCATAACACTGTTAACATGCAGAAGAAATGGGGAAATCACAGAAATGTTCCACAAGCACATATTCCAGATGTTTAGTTTTCTCTCTTCTCACCCATTGACACATTCAGCCAGAGCACAGACAACTGCCGTAGCAGAGGTCCCTGCATCTACTGGGAGGCATCGCCACCGTACACCCTCACCGACTGGTAAGTCAAAGTGGCCAGGAGATGGTCAAAATGCATACATTGCCAGGAGTGACCGAGGGACATGTAGTGCCCACATATGAAAGTCAACCAGAGATGTACAAATAGCTGCATTACTATTGGAGTAGTCAATGGACATCCAACTTTAGCTAATTATAATTGTGAACAGCTGAAGACAATATATTACATGTCTTGGCTCATCAAACCTTCGTAATTGCGGAACATGACATGTTTTACAGCAACAGGCCCAGACCTGGGAATCCAATCCTGTTATCGAGTGCCACAACTACTCAAAAGGGTGCCCCCACTATGTTGTAATGGTGTCTGTAGACGTAATCAATCAAAGTAATTGACTGAAATATGGCAATGATGAACAAGTGAGATCCCAGGGTCATTAGTATTGACAATGCATACACTGTCCAACTTTGAATGTTTCCAATATAGATCAAATGCCCAGTCCACACAGCTGGTCATGTACCACTTACATTGTCTGGCTTCTGTGTTGCCCATCAACAAAACACGATAGTGGACCGCACATCAGGATCCGTAGACATGTCATTGTGATATAGGTTGCATCCAGGTAGTGGGCCCATTCGAAGTAATGTGGGAGCAATCATGATATTACGTATAACACACTAATGCAACGCTGGTGCCTACAACTGCTTGTGCTCATCCTTTGTGCCAGAAATCTAGTGCATCACATGTGGCTGCCGGAATGTTAAGTAGCAAAACACACTTATCATTGTAGGTACAACGAGGTCCTCCCAGAATCAAAGACACACACTGACTTCTGCTACAAGGTTGGCTGTGACATCTGTTCTGGGCCCACACACTGTTCCCGTGCTGGGCCAAGGGAGGGGAACCCAAGAATATATCAGGCTGACTGCTCAAGAAATGTGCCTTTCACGTCCGCCGTATGTTGCATGTGTATTACAACACTGTTGTCCTGCATCACAATATGCTCACATATGGCATTTGAACCCATGCAAGATCAGACCCTGGTGGCTAATGAAAGGATGACACAAAATGTATGCCAAGTGAGTGCAGAATGGACATTCAATAGTACCATGAGTCATATGAAGTGACCAAAACACAACCGGCATGCAATACAATGATAGGAAACACCATGATGTTAATAGCATGGCTGAGGTCAACACTGATGCCAGTAGTGTACCTTTGAGATGAATGTAGGGGCTGCTAAGGTGAATCTTCATGTAGTTACACCTGCTAAATGACTAGGCTGAAGAGCAACACGCTAATCCAGTGCAGGCAGAAGGCATCAAAGCCTCTCAGCCTATCCGCAATGTTACATTCTGCTTGCCTCCTCTCCTACTGTATTCACATGTATAGGTTAGTGTTTGACAAAAGAGGTTTGGATGTCTGCTGTACAAGACACCAATCGTCGTCAGCTAAGTAGTACCATGATCTGGCAAATAGAGTACGCAAAGAGAGGACACTCAAAGGACGGACGTGAGACATCTGTGTTCTCTCATACAAATATGTGTGACTTCATGCGTGGGGAAGCACAAATGAGCAACATCATGTCCCTGACTATTGTAAATCTCACACATGAAACCCTTTCTGACTTGACAACAAACAACATGAGACTCTGGAAATATGTAAGTCTGAATGGCAAATGTGATAGCAGTGCAATGGGGAGGAATCCGGGTCATTTATCCCTTCCTATCAGTAATCTTCTCATACATGTGTGTCTGTTGATGTGTCATCTGATTGATGTCACTGCTGTGTGGAGGGAACGGCTGGCAACTGCTGCATGTGAGCAGGTGCCCAAATGTAAAGTTCAGGAGCTAAACATGCTGCACATAGTCCTGGATTACCCACAAATGGTCATTGAGAATGACATGTTGGCTCAGAACTACCATCTGTTGTTGCAAAATATAGACCTGTATGTCTTATCACAGCTGCTGACCGGATTACACCCCAGCAGCGTGCACCATCCCGGGCACTCAATGACATCCTGGCTGCAGCTGTTCACCCCTCGCGCAGCAGTCCTTCAGGTAATTCTAGCATGAGGTGTCTGTTGATGTGTCATCTGATTGATGTCACTGCTGTGTGGAGGGAACGGCTGGCAACTGCTGCATGTGAGCAGGTGCCCAAATGTAAAGTTCAGGAGCTAAACATGCTGCACATAGTTCTGGATTACCCACAAATGGTCATTGAGAATGACATGTTGGCTCAGAGCTACCATCTCTTGTTGCAAAATATAGACCTGTATGTCTTATCACAGCTGCTGACCGGATTACACCCCAGCAGCATGCACCATCCCGAGGACTGAATGACATCCAACCCTCGCGCAGCCGTCCTTCAGGTAATTCTAGCATGAGGTGTCTGTTGATGTGTCATCTGATTGATGTCACTGCTGTGTGGAGGGAACAGCTGGCAACTGCTGCATGTGAGCAGGTGCCCAAATGTAAAGTTCAGGAGCTAAACATGCTGCACATAGTCCTGGATTACCCACAAATGGTCATTGAGAATGACATGTTGGCTCAGAACTACCATCTGTTGTTGCAAAATATAGACCTGTATGTCTTATCACAGCTGCTGACCGGATTACACCCCAGCAGCGTGCACCATCTCGGGCACTCAATGACATCCTGGCTGCAGCTGTTCACCCCTCGCGCAGCAGTCCTTCAGGTAATTCTAGCATGAGGTGTCTGTTGATGTGTCATCTGATTGATGTCACTGCTGTGTGGAGGGAACGGCTGGCAACTGCTGCATGTGAGCAGGTGCCCAAATGTAAAGTTCAGGAGCTAAACATGCTGCACATAGTTCTGGATTACCCACAAATGGTCATTGAGAATGACATGTTGGCTCAGAGCTACCATCTCTTGTTGCAAAATATAGACCTGTATGTCTTATCACAGCTGCTGACCGGATTACACCCCAGCAGCATGCACCATCCCGGGGACTGAATGACATCCAACCCTCGCGCAGCCGTCCTTCAGGTAATTCTAGCATGAGGTGTCTGTTGATGTGTCATCTGATTGATGTCACTGCTGTGTGGAGGGAACAGCTGGCAACTGCTGCATGTGAGCAGGTGCCCAAATGTAAAGTTCAGGAGCTAAACATGCTGCACATAGTTCTGGATTACCCACAAATGGTCATTGAGAATGACATGTTGGCTCAGAGCTACCATCTCTTGTTGCAAAATATAGACCTGTATGTCTTATCACAGCTGCTGACCGGATTACACCCCAGCAGCATGCACCATCCCGGGGACTGAATGACATCCAACCCTCGCGCAGCCGTCCTTCAGGTAATTCTAGCATGAGGTGTGTCACTGGCTTCGACTCCAAAGCCATGTCAGAGATCCTGATTCCCCTCTGCATGTAATCAGCAGTTGTTGTGTACAAAGTGAAATACAAATCAGGAGTGTCATGTGCCTGTCTGACAATTGGTGATGCAGATAATTGAGAATGTTGTCACTTCCCTCTACAGCTGATGGTTCAGGGACAGCTAGGCCCGTGAGGAGACAGGTCCAGCAGGTGACACTAGGGGGGAACACCAAGGGACAGAGAGTTGTGGCTGGAGCTGGTGAGTTTGCCTGTATCTGTGTAACACCTCAGTGCTATGGTGTGAGCTGTCATTTGTGGTGGTACCCTACACAGGTCACATGATCCTCATCTGTTGATGCAAAGTACAGTTGATACAAACCCTTGTGTTGCACCACATGTCATACCAGGTCAATCCCTAATACGGTTGCAACCTCTGTTCCAGGGGATGCTGATGACGAGGATGACAGGCCTATGACCAGTGTGGGCCGACGCGGAATCAGAGGGGAGAATCCCCTGATCCTCCAAGCTGTGATGTCGGCTGAAAGCACTGCTCAGGAGGAGGAGGAAGAATTTCCTGAGGACCTCTACTTGGTGGATGATGAGGACTACATGTCTGACGATGAAGATGCCAATGCGCGATATCGTGCCAGATTGGCTAAATCGGTCAGGGCATCAACTCCTCTGCCAAGCAACGTCCCTCCGCCTCCTCCCAGGCATACCATGGCCTGTCCCCAGACTCGAGCAAACCAGCCACAGCACATACGCATCACAACACAGACATCACTCCCTCACAGTCCTCACGTCCAGGAGCAACATGGTGGTTCCCCTACCCACTCTTCCCTAGACAGTGTATCCCTGCCATCCTCTCCACCATCTGGGGGTAGTACCAGCCCTGTTGTGCTGCTGGAATCCCCTGGGCACCATTCACCTGCCCACAGGCTCCCACCTCCCACCCCACCCCCTGCCGTAGGACCTGCACATCCCATCCATGGCAGACAGCTGCAGAGAGGGCCTGCACCTGGCTGTGATGACCAGTGGGAGCAGGACTTCTTCCAACAGCAGAGCGATGTGAGGCAGGACATTAGTGCCATAGGGGCTACCCTGTCCACCATGTCGGACTCCCTGCAGGACATGGTCCACTTCCCTCAGGCAGTGGAGAGGCTGAGCCAAGTGTTGGATAGGATGGATAGGACTTGGCAGGACATGTCCAGAAATATGCGAGACATGCTATCCATCCAGAGTGAAGAGAGTGCAAGACACCATGCCTTGGCCATGAAGATGATGAAGGGCATATTGAGAGTGAGCCAACCTTTCCCTTCACGGTCAACGCAGGGAGGGGAGCCATCATATCTGCCCACAGGACAGCACATCCCCACACCTGTACCAACTGCACACCAACACAGCACAGGGAGACATCCACACCAGCGGGCTGAACTGGCACTCCCAACACCACCCCCTGTACAGTCACTCCTGCCACCTGCACAACCACCACCCCCTGTACAGTCACTCCCGCCACCTGCACAACCACCACCACCTGTACAGTCACTCCCGCCACCTGCACAACCACCACCACCTGTACAGTCACTCCCGCCACCTGCACAACCACCACCACCTGTACAGTCACTCCCGCCACCTGCACAACCACCACCACCTGTACAGTCACTCCCGCCACCTGCACAACCACCACCACCTGTACAGTCACTCCAGCCACCTGCACAACCACCACCACCACCTGTACAGTCACTCCCCCACCTGCACAACCACCACCACCACCTGTACAGCCATCAAGTGTGCATACACCATCTGCCCCAGCACATGTGGATGACCCTGGACAGTCCCTTGGACAGTACCCACCTCCACGTAGGCGGCGAGCCAGACCTGAGCACTCGGAGCGGTCACCCCCCCCCAAATTGCAGCATCGCACTCACCAGTGACAGGAACCCGGGACAATGTGATCACGTGTTTGTGTTTGCACCAAATAAACACCTACCAAAAATAATAATCCGTTGTGTATCATGTCCTGTGTAATGTTGCAGGTGGCCTCGAGATGTGAGAAGGTATGTGTGTGTGTGACACAGTTACAAGTGTAACCCATCGTTGCAACCAGCCATTATGTGCATAGCAGATGACTCACCAAATATGTGTCCATATTCAGAACCAGACATTCAGAATGAAGTAAAACAAGTGGAAGTTATTAGAATTCCGAATTGTATTTTAAGAAGGTACAAAAGAACAACCGTCCGTTTGGAAGGGAGAAAGGAAAACAAATGATGATCTTAATGCAGAGGGAGATGGGAACCTGGATTGGGGTGGGGCAAAAAAAATATAACACGTCAGGGAGCGTCAGGGAAAACAGTCTATTTACAAGGGGAAAATGAAATAATTGTTCACGTCAAAAGTCAAGTGTCCTTCTGGTCATCCTCTAGGACCACAATGTCCAGATCCTCAGAGTCCGATGCAGGCACACGTCTGGCAGGTGCAGGAACAGGCACCACTTGGGTTCGTGCCACACGAGGAGTACGGGGGGAAACAGTGTGGGGCAACGGACAGGGGGAGACATTGACAGTGGTATGGGAAGGGATTGGGGTGACAACAGACGAGATGGCTGCGGACAGTGAATTGATGCTGGTGGTGAGGGTGGCCATTGTTCGGAGCATGTCCTCTCGCATCATGCGTACCTCCATACACACTTGTAGCTGGATGCGAGCGGACATGTCTGGCTGACCCTCACACATCCACATCAAGTCCACTGGCACAGCCACAGGAGGAACAACACCGGGAGGGGCATGGGTGGAAAAGGAGGGATGTGGTGCCTGAGGTCCGGAGCCAATGATGTTGGGGAGCTGGCGGCTACAATGAGGGGGACTGGTTGCAGGGGATGCAGCTGGGTCCCCCGATGGAATGGGGAACTCTAGAGGTAGGGAGGGGCTGATGGCAGGCCCAGATTGTTTGTTGGCCTGCCCCGAGGACACCTTTTCAGGGACCACAGGTGAAGATTCCTGAGGAGAGTAGCTCTCCAACACCTCATGGTCCGAGGTGTCGTGTTCACCCCCCCCCCCCCCCGATTCAATGTCTGCAGCCTCCACCCGGGATGTGGCACCAGCATCAGGGTGTCCCTTGTCAGTCCGGGTGGGCGCAATACCCTTGCCTCTTGATGTTGAGGGTCCCTCCTCATCCTCCTCTTCCTCGCTGGTGGAAAGAGGGTGTAGCCGCTGCCGCACTGGTGGCCTCTTGCTCCGGACCTGGTCCTGCTGCCCTTCTGTTTCGCCAGCTGTGCCTGCTGAAATGTAAGCAAAATCCGAATGTTATGTTTGTGTCATGCAGGACGAGACACATTCATAGGAGCCAAGGTCAGACTTATTTTCCTCTGATCACACTCAATAGTTGTCAGTGTCTATGAGCTGACATTACGTGTATGTTCACCGTCAGTTCCTGGATTGAGTCTGACATGGCCATCGCACGTGGATGTGTGTGGCTTACACGACTGTATTGGCCAACCCTCAACCTGGCATTCTGGGGATCTGTGTGTCCTGCAACAGCTACATGTGCAGGTTCCAAAAGCAGTCCACCAATGGAGAACATGAAGTCCTGAATCTCAGATTATGGCCATTCATAGGGAGTCGCAGCTATTGAAGGTCTGGACAAGTGTCATCTGCTTTGTAGCATTGTATGGGACACGACAAGTGGCAAATATGGGTCACACATGCACTGAGGCTCTGGCCTATTTCTGTAGCTAAATTGTGAGTCTAGCCTTTGGCTGTCCCCACACATGTACTGACAATCCAGTGGCACATATTGGCTTTGGTGACTGATATGGTAATGCAGTACACCGCTGAACACTGGGGGAATTTTGTGACAGCTACCTGTACATGTGAAATATGAAACAGGCCACTGAGGCTGAGACGTCTGTCAGTGAACACCCCTTGTAAATTTAGAAGTGCTTAAGAGTGATGCAAGGATGTCAAAGTCTGTCTTGACTCCATGGCACATGATGTTTTGTCACAATTGGAACCCAAACTCTAAAAATGCAATGCAAGTCATAGCATCCAATACCCTTTGGCCTGCCATGCGCACACAGGACAGTGTCTGTACCATTGCTCATCCCATGCACACATGATTTCCTGGTGCCAATTGTAGTGGTGCGGGAAGAGCTGATTTCAGTACAAATGCACAAATATGGCTCATTTAGCCAGTTGTCATGACGAGACTCCAACTCCCAAAATGCACTCTGCCCTGTACAGTCCATATGCCACAGTGTGCCTTTTTAAGCTTGGTTACTGCTGCATGGACACGGAATCTGTGAATGGAGGCATCGGACACACAATGGTACAGCACTGTTTCACTCACATCATACTCCCAGACACATTTAGCATATGATGCACTTACCATGTCCCTGCTGCTCATGCTCCTCCAGCTGAGCATGGAGGGTCGGCCAAGCTGATCGCAGGACCCTCCTGTACAGTGGGGATAGGCGAGGACGATGCACATGGTGCTGGGAAGACTGGCCCACCAGCTCCTCAGCCTTGTGCCGGGCCCACCGTTTTAGGTCCTCCCAGCGCTTGCGGCATGCCCTCGCACTCCTGGTGTGGACTCCCACCGCACTGCAGCGCTCGGCGATGTTGGCCCACAGCCTGGCCCGGGCTGCATTGCTCAGCTGGTGTTCAGGGTCCCCATATAGCTGAGAAAATTTGGCCAGCACCCCCTCAGCCAAGATGTCCAACTCACTTTCAGTGAAAGGGGGTGCCTTCTCTTCGTAACCCTCAGCCATTATGGGGATAATAAGAAGGATGAGAGCAGCAGGATGTCAGAGGATCTGTCTGTGATAGAGGATGACTCAGAATGAACACAAAATGGCTGCTAACTATTTCCTGTGATGTATTTCCTGCCTCCCACTTCCTGTAAAACATTTCCTGAATGAAAATATGGGTTCCGGGTCATTTTCGGAGTTTACGGCCCGTAAGCGCAGTTTCCGGTTCCGGAGCGGGAGGTCCGCACACGGGCCGTACGCTCCGTAATCGGAGCTTCCGCACACGGGCCGTACGCTCCGTAATCGGAGCTTCCGCTTTTTGGCCGCAAATTCCGAAAATGACCCGGAACATATAATTCCATACAGGAAATGTTTGACAGGGAGTGGGAGGCAGCAAATACATCACAGGAAGTAGTTGCCTGCCATTTTGTAGTCATCCAGATCCATCCACAATCTGGAATCACATCTACTGCCATCCTGCTGTTCTGTTGTGGATAAAAAAGAAAAGACAGTGCGTGTGAGAATTATTTAAATGTGACAAGAGGGTGAAGTGACCATTTCAAGACATTTCTGCAGTTTCTGTTTCAGTTTCTCATGCTTTGCATTATGGTACATGTAGTCCATATTAGGTGCTCATTTGCAGAGTTGTGTGATGTGTTCCGGAACATTGTGTTTGAGAAGTGTGGATATATCACAGACACAGGGGGGCTGATTTACGGCTTCTGGCACATCTCTGCTAATCAGCAGAGATGCGTCAGAAGAGTTGCGATGCATCTGCCCACCCGTGCGCCAACACAGATGCGCCGCATTGACATTTCGGTGCACCGTGCTGCTCGGATGTGCAGATGCGTGACGCATCCCCCGTTGGAAAGGCGGCGCATTGCTGGAGTTGCGTCGCATGCACAACGCAGCTGCAGCAAAGCTCGGGGGTGCCCTATCCCTATGATGCTGCGTCAAGCAGGCACAGGGTTTTGACGCAGCATGGCCTTAAAGGTGACTGAATGAAATATTGTAGATTTTTAGGAGGCGTTTCTGCGCCCGGAAGGCCCCCCCCATGCGCCAGAACGCCTACATGTGGCGCAGGCCTTTACAACGTGACGCATCTCCCAGATGCGTCATATAGTACATACCCCGCAGCATGGGGCTGGCTTTGCACCGCCGCAGCGTCACAAAAGTGACGCAACGGCAGCGTGAAAGGGCTGCAAGTCCCACATTAATCTGCCCCATGGTGTCTGATTGACCCATTGCATCACTCACGTCGTGGGCGCATCATTTGTGGGGGAGTCACATCTGTTGATGGCACAGGGCCGACAATGCTATGGTTATGGCCTTTTCTGATTAAGAGACCCATCCTCATGAGGTCCGGCTGTGTCTCTCAGTACATGTATCATCTTGCATCTGCGGCTATAGATTCTTTCGGGACATCCACTACACTGATCGCTGACATGGGCACATGTGCTGATGCAGGCTCAACCTTTTGACTACTGTCAAGAGCTGTGATTAACATGCAGTTAGTGTGGCTTGCAAAGTTGCCTCAGGAAGGAATTTATTGACACAGTCGTGTATATCCAAGTTTCATCATTGGCAACAGACAGCAATCCACATTTGGTCCATTCCACTACAGGTTCCTCATGTGAAGAACGTTGCAACAAGCTGCTCACGGACTTGCATGCCCTGACCTCGGTTATGTGCCATGGCCCGGTTTCCCAGATTCATAGGTGGCCGAGGTTCCAGCGGTATCTGTAAGCCATGCGTTAAGGCAATGTTGTGCAAGACACAACAGGCTAAAATGATCTTGCACACTACTTCTGGGGAGTACTGCAGCACCCCCCCTGTACGGTCGAGACATCTGAATCGCGACTTCAACAGACCAAAAGTGTGCTCTATGATGGCTCGAGTCCGTATGTGTGCCCTATTGTACCTACGCTGTGGTACAGTGTCTGCACGCCTGTAAGGGGTGAGGAGATGTGGGGTGAGTGCATACCCAGCGTCACCTGAGTAGAGGGGAAAGGGCAGTTGGTTAGATTTCCCTCTTTGACTTGCACAGGACATGATCTATACTGTATTACATGCATTGTCAGGTGGGCCCTGTATCTAGCTTTATGATTCTTAAAGTACAATGGTTAATTTTGGGGGGCATTCAGACATTTCAAAAACACATATTCCTCCTTTCTAACGCTTGGTACTTACCCAGTAGCCACATGTTGCCAAATTCTTCCGCAGCTATCCGCCAGGCAAGAGGTGACATGCGGAATATGAAGCTGTCATGGGTACTGCCGGGGAACACCGCATGCACATCAATGAACCCCCCTCTGGCATCACAGACAGCTTGCACGTTGATGGAATGCCATCGGTGTCTATTGCAGAAGATGTGTGCAATGTGGCGGGGTGGCTGAAGGGCCACATGGGTACAGTCAATTGCACCCAGCACACGTGGAAATTGTGCAATGCGAAAGAAATCTCGTGCTGCCCTTTGTCTCAGGGCCAGTGTCGGTGGCATATGTATGTGGTGGTGGGATCTTGCAGTGATGCATCGCAGTACCTGATGCAGGCACCGCGACTGGCTCGCCTGGGATATGCCCACATGGTCACTGGAGACCCTTTGGAATGAGCCAGTGGCGAAGAAATGGAGCGCTGATAGGATCTTGAGGTATGCTGGTATTGCATGTGAGCAGCAGGTCACGGAGTCAAGTTCCTGCTCCCACTCACATACCATATCCAAGATGATTTCTGGAGGGAAACGGTACCTGGCCCTTATATCTTGACTGGACATTCCAAATAAGTTGATCCTCTGTCTGAAGATCCTCTCTGCTCTGGCTCTCCTCCTCCTCCTCCTCAAGTGGTTTTGCTGCATGGCAAGGGGCAGTGCAACAAACACATTCAGTGACATGTTGAAAGGGTTTGTGTGTGTCTGCTCTGCAGTTATACGTGCTGCCGAGCTAGGATTGGCTGGAGTGTGTCAGCTGATGCATGGTGGGGGATGGTAGGGACTTGGACAGGTTCACCCTTGGCTCACATGATCAATGGCCACCAAACCGGATTTTCCGGCCCGTAATCGGAACTTCCGGCCCAGGAGCGGGATTTCCGGCACGAGGCCGGAGTTTCCGGCCCGGGAGCGGATATTCCGCGCCCGGAGCGGACTTTCCGGCCCGCGTGCGGACTTTCCGCTCCGGGCCCGGAAATTCCGCTCCGGAGGCGGAAATTCCGGCACGGGTGCGGACGTAAGTTTAGTGGTCGTAAATGGATTCTGTGAATAGCAAACGTCCTAAGTTCATTTTGTGAATCGCAAAAGTAGTAAGTTCATTCTGTGAATACCAGAAGTACTAGGTGCATTCTGTGAATACCAGATTGGTACTAAATTTAGGATTTAGTCTTAAGTTTGTTCTGTGAATCGGGCCCTAACACACTACCTCAGCATGACCACCTAGACTACACAAACACCGCTGCACTACCCTAAACCCTAAAACACTACCCCCAGCACGACCCCCTTCACTACC
Organism: Triturus cristatus; assembly: GCF_964204655.1. Taxonomy (NCBI): domain Eukaryota; kingdom Metazoa; phylum Chordata; class Amphibia; order Caudata; family Salamandridae; genus Triturus; species Triturus cristatus. The sequence goes on along the minus strand of NC_140579.1, from coordinate 522,756,367 downwards.
CAAACACAACTGCATAACCCTAAAACTTAAAACACTACCCCCAGCAATGACACCATACACTACACAAACTATACTGCACTACCCTAAACACTAAAACAATACACCAAGCATGACCCCTACACTACACAAACACCACTGTACTACCCTAAACCCTTAAACACTACCCCCAACATGACCACCTTCACTACTTAAACACAACTGACCTACCCTAAACCAAAAAACACTACCCTCAGCACGACCCCCTACACTACTAAACACCACTGCACTACCCTAAACTCTAAAACACAACCCCATACACTACACAAATACCACTACACTACATGAAACCGTAAAACACTGCCCCCAGCACGACCCGCTATACTACACAAACACCACTGCACTACCCTAAACCAAAAAACATGACCCCCTACACTACACAAACACCACTGCACTACCCTAAACCCTAACACACTACCTCCGCATGACCACCTAGACTACCCAAACACCACTGCACTACCCTAAACCCTAAAACACTACCCTCTACAATACACAAACACCACTACACTACCCTCAATCCTAAAGCACTACCCCCAGCACGACTCCCTACACTAAACAAGCACCGCTGCACTACGCTAAGCCTCAAAACACTACCCCCTTCACTACGCAAACACTAGTGCACTACCCTAAACCCTAAAACACTACCCCCAGCACGACACCCTACACTACCCAAATATAAATGCACTACCCTAAACCCTAAAACACTACCCCCAACACGACCCCTTCAATATACAGATACCACTGCACTGCCTTAAACCCTAAAACACTACACCTGCACGACCCCCCTACACTACACAAACACCACTGTACTACCCTAAACCCTAAATCTACCCCCAGCACGACCCCCTTCAATACTGAAACACAACTGCACTACCCTAAACCGAAAAACACTACCCCCAGCACGACCCCCAACACTAATAAACACCATTGCACTACCCTAAACCCTAAAACACGACCCCCTACACTACACAAAAACACTGCACTACCCTAAACCCTAAAACACTAACGCAGCATGACCCCTTCAGTACACAAACACCACTGCACTACACTAAACTCTAAAACACTATCCCAGCACTTCACCCTACACTACACAAACACCTGCACTACCCTAAACCCTCAAACACTACCCCCAGCACGACCCCCTACACTTCCCAAACACCACTGCACTACCCTAAACCCTAAAACACTACCCCCAGCATGATCCCCTACACTACACAAATACCACTGCACTACCCTAAACCCTAAAACATTACCCCCTACAATACACAAACACCACTACACTATCTTCAACCCTAAAACACTACCCCCAGCACTACTCTCTACACTACACAAGCACCACTGCTCTACCCTAAACCCCGAAACACTACCCCCAGCACGACACCCTTCACTACCCAAACACTACTTCACTACCCTAAACCCTAAAACACTACCCCCAGTACGACACCCTACACTTCCCAAATATAACTGCACTACCCTAAACCCTAAAACACTACCCCCAGCATGACCCCTTCAATATACAGACACCACTGCACTGCCATAAACCCTAAAACACTACCCCCTGCACGACCCCCTACACTACACAAACACCACTGTACTACCCTAAACCCTAAATCTACCCCCAGCACGACCCCCTTCACTACTCAAACACAACAGCACTACCCTAAACCGAAAAACACTACCCCCTTCACGACCCCCTACACTACTAAACACCACTGCACCACCCTAAACCCTAAAACACGACCCCCTACTCTACACATATACCACTTGTTAGAAATGGGATCTCTGGTTGGCTAAGGCTTGCGCCAAAGCCAGGCAGAGACCACCACTCTAAGTCAGGGCTGGGGAATTACACGCCAAAGATAACCCCTGTTCACCGCCTTGGTAGCTTGGCACGAGTAGTCAGGCTTATCCCGGAGGCAATGTGTAAAGCGTTTGCCCGCGCACACAGTAACAACACCCTAAGCCCACCACAAAAGAAACTCCGCACAAGGTTATATATAAAAATAGCCTTTGTATTATAATAAACACATTAGATGATAATCACATAATTTACACTGTGCCAACTGGCACTGGGTAGAATTTTACAGGGGACTATTTACACAAGACAGGGCCACATGGACCACTGTCAGAATTAGCACAAATCACCAATTGTAAATGTAGAACATATACCAACTGTCTCACAAGTCTAACGCATTAGATCCTACCTCCTAAGTATAATTACACTAGGGGCGTACATCACACAGGGAAGAATAATCTCCCTAACATAAACCTAAACAGGTAAAACAACCTTCTATGCAGAAATCATATCTAGAGGTATAAAACACAGGGTGCGCAAAACATACTACACACGGTACATTTCCTAACACCCAACGCATTAAACAACTTCCTATGCAGAAATCATATTTAGAAATAGAAATAAGCATAAAGGCAATGCACATTGCGCAAACGTACACATGTAGAAATAACCATGTACCCTAGGTGAGGGCACAACACAGAAAAACTGTCCCCTGGCCAACTTGGCCTCTCAGGGGCTCAAACGCCCTTTGTCCAAAATGTCAGGGCTGGGCTGCCAAAGCAGCGTAAGCAACAACGCACAGGGGCACAACCTAAACATTGCAGCTGCCCACTAAGTGCTGGGCAGCTGTGAGGAATGGGGCCTGGGCACCTCGATACCCTCACGTTGGAGCACACAGGCTCTGAAACCAATATGCCCCCAAGAACGCTGGCACTGGCTATGCCACTGAAGAAATGCCCCCAGGAGTCCCACTCTGGGACTTTCGCTCAAAGAAGAAAAATGCCCCCGTGATGCAGTTGCCCGCAACAGCGGCGCAACTGTGAGGAGATTTGGGGCTGGTACTGCGGTGCTTTCTGAACCCCCATGTTGCAGTGGCCCGCTACGGCGGTGCCACTGAGAAGCAAACTGGCACAATCACCACACACGTGGAGTCCCACTCACCTGGGACTCCTGCGTTGTCTCCGCTCTCCTGGTCTCCCGCGCTGCTTCCTCCCGCGGGCCTCAGAGTTTCAGGGCCTTTGCTGAACTCTGCTCATTTCACCGGGCATACGCAGGACTCCGGTAACACTGGGGAGGCTTCTCGGCAGCAGGACACCATGCTGGGCTCCTCTCCGCTCACGGGGGCCCGCCGTGATTCGCCGATCGCCTGACTTCACCCGGGCCCCCTCCTGGGACCCAGGACTTGGAGGTGTAGTCCACGAGGCCCCAGACGGCCTGCTTCTCCCTTCCTTCGCCGGCCCGGCGCTGACTTCTTCCAGCCACTCCTCCTTTGTGCACCGGAGCGCGGGATGGGCTGCCGTCGGCTTCCGGCTGTTCCTCCAGACACAGGAGCACTGGGTAGGCTCCCGTCCGCTTCCTGTTTCTTGGAGCGCCCCGCCCACAGCAGGGCCGCTCTGTGGACTTCCGGGTCGCGGCGAAGTCCTCTCTCTGCAGGGTCATGCTGGGTGGGCACCCGCTTCCACAAAAGCATACACGCGGGGTGGGCACCCGCCGAAATTATAATAAAGCGGCAGGAGGCGGGGTGGGCACCCGCGAGAACGAGCACAACGGCGGGGTGGGCACCCGCCGAAATTACGATAAAGAGGCAGGAGGCGGGGTGGGAACCCGCAAGGACAAGAATAAAGATAAGCGGGGTGGGCACCCGCTTCCAAGGTACCTATGCGGGGTGGGCTCCCGCTCGGTTTTCTTAGCGCCGAGATGCAGGGTGGGCACCTGCTCGATAATTAGCAATTGTGGGGGGAATCCCACACGGTGCAGCTTCATGCTGCAGGCACCCACCGTCCTCCACAGCGCTTCCTTGGACTGCAACAAATAAAGCGTTTATCCCATAAATAAGGCAAGTAAAGCGCTCTTCCAGGCGCTAGGTTCAGGGGGCACAAGGCTGGGCTCAGGCAGGCCCGCACACAGGGCCCTCCAGCAGGGAGGCAGTCCCTTGTGGCGGTTCCTCCTGGAGCCCAGCAGCAGCAGCCCCCCCAGCGTCAGGACAAGCACAGCAGAACACTTTACATGGGGTCACAGCCCCTTTTTATAAACACATTTCCTTTGTCTCAGCTGCAGGGTTAAGGAAAAACCAGATGCAACTGGTTTTGGAGGACTCTGTTGTGCTCAGCCCCTCTCCCCATTCACTGGACAGGCTAGGGACATCAGTCGCACCACAGGAGCCAGCATTGTGTAGGGAAGGCCCAGCCCTATTCAGGTCCCAGGTGCACTCCTCCCAACCATCTGGATGTAAATCTCCCTATTCACCACTGGTGCAGACCCATCCTGACTCCTGGAGCCAGGCACACCAGCCAATCACAAGCCAGACAGTCACTTCACAGTTATTACACAGACATGCCAGCTTCTAGAAGTGCTGCCCATTATTTGTCACATATTCTCATTCAAAGTGTGATTATTGAAAAATAACACTGATGACTTCTTTTTCTGTCAGATTTAATCTTAAATGACTTGAATTATAAAAAACACATAACACTACATTGTACCCCAACCAAAAGACTCATCTTAAAGTGATGTACATAATTTTTTGTATACAAAATTCACTTTTTTTTGGAAAAGTTTTTATACAAAAAACACATTAAATACGTCAGTCATACCCATTCATACCAATCATATCTGGACAAACCACAATATTTCATAATAAATTGTAGAGGCCATCATCACAACGTAAATAACATTCACAAAGAACTCTATTTTGGTTTAGCTCGAGGATTGGCCTCAGACTAAAGGTCGACGCGTTTCAGATCCCCTTTCGTGCAGAGATCCTCATCAGGACAAATGTGTGACTGAAACAAAAACAAAGAACTGCATTTACTGAATGACCCGATGCATTGCATGTCAAAGCCTGCCAGCCGTTAAGTTCGACCCTTACCTGCACTGCTGCAGTCAGAATCAGAAACAGAATAAATTCCGATATGGACCTAAGAGAGGGTACAACAAGGTCTCTTAATGCTGTCATACTTGTATCTTTTAGTAAGATCACCACAATTATACGACACAGACAAAGTGGAACATCAGGGCATATGCTCAAACCTTCAAGGATGTGAACAGGACACTTCTGCATTATTACATCACATTACAAGCAGTAATTGGTCAAAATTGATCCTTTTAGGTCATCCTTGCAGCAATTAGGCATTATATCAAAAGATAGTGTTGTTCATTCAAGTGCCAAAATCGAATAAAGTTTGTTGACACATACGCGCTCACAGCACGTCTCTAAAACTACAACTCCCAGCGCCAACAAAGATCGCGAGATCAGAACGGCACATAGGAAATTCAATTCCGAGAAGACGCCAATGCGGAGAAGATAGCGAGCAATACAACACGCCGGAAACCGTTGCACTTGGAGGTAAGACCTGAGCGAGCAAAAAAACAGATTGTATCATAGAAGTGTTTTGAGTCGATTCGCGCAACCAGCCGTGCCACGGAATCCTAATCGGTCCGTTTCTGTTTGTCACAGAAAAACAATCGCCAAAGAACAAATAAAGACACCGATCGTCCCGTGCTCGCCCGACCAAAAACGCCACGACTCAAGGTATTTTCCCAAGAATAGGAGTTCTTGAGAGCATGATTAAGACCTGAAAAAACCTGTAACTCCTGTATTCATAGTAACACGTTCATTTTTCAGCTTACAGAATCCTCAACTTCCCGCCCGCAGCTGGGTCCATACACTACCAAGACACCACAAGTAAGAAGCCACGATTAAACACTGATGATAATGTATGTTCTAGTAGGCTGACAATGACTTTGAACCAAGTATGACAGCACTAAGAGACCTTGTTGTACCCTCTCTTAGGTCCATATCGGAATTTATTCTGTTTCTGATTCTGACTGCAGCAGTGCAGGTAAGGGTCGAACTTAACGGCTGGTAGGCTTTGACATGCAATGTATCGGGTCATTCAGTAAATGCAGTTCTTTGTTTTTGTTTCAGTCACACATTGGTCCTGATGAGGATCTCTGCACGAAAGAGGATTTGAAACGCGTCGACCTTTAGTCTGAGGCCAATCCTCGAGCTAAACCAAAATAGAGTTCTTTGTGATTGTTATTTACGTTGTGTTGATGGCCTCTACAATTTATTATGAAATATTGTGGTTTGTCCAGATATGATTGGTATGAATGGGTATGACTGACGTATTTAATGTGTTTTTTGTATAAAAAGGTTTTTGTTGTGTCTTTTCCAAAAAAAAGTTAATTTTGTATACAAAAAATTATGTACATCACTTTAAGATGAGTCTTTTGGTTGGGGTACAATGTAGTGTTATGTGTTTTTTATAATTCAAGTCATTTAAGATTAAATCTGACAGAAAAAGAAGTCATCAGTGTTATTTTTCAATGATCACACTTTGAATGAGAATATGTGACAAATAATGGGCAGCATTGGCAGCTCTCTTGTTTTGTTGATATTATCAGGCTAAGCCTTGCTGCTGATATAGCCAAGACCCTAGATTGTTTTTTCAGCTTCTAGAAGTGGCACTTCTACACTAGACACAGTAACGCCACACACATCATCGCACAGCATTCAATCTCACGAGTTCGCACATACCAAACTCGACCCTGCACTCCCCACGCATCAGGAACTACCATGGACACACACATTCCCCATGCATTCCTATGGGAGGGCAGGTCACTCTCACTCAATGTAACACAGAGCGCACGCACTTTACACGGGGACACCGTATTAAAGTGCCTAGGGGTCTAAAACCACTAACACTCCATAGGGAAAAAGCTAGGATAATTGCAAAAAGTTTAGGGGTGAACCTGCCAGAAGGGCCAAGTCCAACACAACCCCCTTCCAGCCAAAACGCAGGGCAGACCAATCACCACCGTGATGGGCTTCCCTGCTTTGGGCGATAGAACATGGACGCGGGCCCGCAACGGCAGGGACACCCTCCGGTTCTACGCCACTCTGAACCCACGTGGTTCCCTCTGTAAAAGCTCTGCGGACCAACTGGGCTACCCCACTGGTACTCCTCAGCTGTCCACGGCCAGGACCAGGCCCTAGGCCATCCAGATGCCACTGGTCCTTGCCTATCCACAGAGTGGGGGTTAGTAACCCCTGGCACATAGTAACCATGCTCCACTCTACCCCTCATCATGGCAGTTCTAAACTGCCACTGATCCTCCAGCCTAGGGTCTGTACCCTCAAGCTGACCAACAGTCCCGGACGAGGCTCTCCTCCCCCTACCTCTTCTTCTAGGGTTCCGTCCTTTCTTCCTCTGAGAGGCACCCTCATAACACAACTCTCCCACCAGTTCAGGACCTCTTTCTAAGAACTGGTCTCCCAACCTAGGGTTTAACCCCTCAGGTTGCATCGGGGTCAGGGGCGAGGACTCCCTCCCTCTACACCCCCTTCCAGAGTCCGGCACCCTCCCAACTGGAGTGGTGCACCTAGCAGCTACAACGGTCAGGACACTGCTTACAGTCATCCTTCCCTCCAGGTCAGACTGATCCTGAACCTGGCCTCCCAACCATTGGTCTAAACCCTTTGGCTGAGTACTTGCCTGGCACTCCAGGACTTCTGGGGACTTACACACCATCCCCCCGAGGGTAACATATGCCTCATATGTTGCGTGACAGTCTGCCTGGCGCAGATCTCCCGTCCCCAGTCCACCTGATAGTGCATGAAGATCCCCCAGGACAGATGTGTGGTCAACATGGTCACATCTAGAAGACTCAACAACTCCCGGCTGGTCCCTGACCCACTGGCTCCTCCACTGGGGAACACAGCCCCATGCCACCCCTCTCGCTGGACTTCTGTACCCTCCCTACTGGAGTGGCACTGCCAGACACCAGTACCACTGGAGCTCTACTTACAGATGCTCCAGGTTCTCCATACACTAGGTGATCCTCCTCAAATGGACTAACAGGACAGCCTAGGCCCCCAACCTGGTGTTCCCTGAAGAAACCATCCAGGCTCTGAGACTGGGTTTCGGGCATCTGGGGACTCGAAGTCACACACTCACTCCTACTCCACTGAGATAGATCGTGAGCCCCTACACCCCTCTCACTACTCTGGGACCTAGCTGGGCTACTCTGAGCCTCTTCCCCAATACTGGACGGGAAGATACCTGAGCCACTACTGTTGAAAGTACTCTCCCATGCCTCATCAGAACCTTGGGCCCTTTCCCAACGGTCTGCTTTTTCTGCAAGCTCCCAAGGGTCACAGGCCTCCAACCCCAACAGGTGTTGGCGCAACTCCGGCCCACAACCACTACTGAGCATTTGCTCTTTGAGAATCATATTGATCAGTTCACCAAAGTCATATTCCGGGTCAAGCTTTACCCAATTGTCCAGTGCATCATTACATTCCTCCACAAACTCCTCCCAAGACTGGTGAGACAGTTTCCTACTGCCCCTGAATTTCAACCTATCCTCCTCTTCTTGGGAAACAGGCACCATACTCTGGGAACTGGCAATGGGACTCTCTGCACTGGACTCTATATTGCTGCCACCACTGGATCCCACTCTTACTGGTGAATCCAGAAAACCACAACTGCACTTAGGGGCTATTCTACCCTTGTGAGCTAATTTCTCCCTGGCGAAGGCCCTCTCAGCCTCCGCCATCCTCTTCTGCGCTAAGACCCTCTCGGTCTCAAACTGTTTCTCCTCCACATTCAGCTGTGATATCTCCTTGGCATGCTCTAACCTGAGCTTCTCCAAAGCCAGCTGATGCTCCCTTTCTTCCCTCCTATCTACCTATTGCTCCGGGGATAGGAAAAGAGATGGGGCGCTGCCCCTGACACTGGACCCAGCACGGGACTCCCTATCTATGGGGTCTTCACTATCTACAGGCGTCCCTGTCCTGTCACTTTCTTCTTCCTCTTCCGACTCCTCAGGGCTCCCCTCAGACCCACCACCCTCTTGGCGTGTGGCCCGGGCCCTCTCCTCCTCACTGCGCTCACGTTCCCATTCATCTTTTTGCCATTGGATCAGGTTTTCCCTAAGTTTTGACTGGGAGTCTGACACACTCACTGCTATGTCTCTCTCCTCACAAAACTCAACCAACTCCCCCATACTGTATCTAAACAGACCCCAGAAATTAAAAGCAGACTCCATTTTGGCAGGACGCTCAGAGACACGTGCAACACAAGGGACCTAGGTGTCTGAGCTGAAGCAAGAGTACACAATTCAAAAATGACACTTTTTAGGAGAATAATTTAAAATAGGACTCAGAACAATAATCCCCAACCACGTGATTATCTAAAATGCAGAGTTTTGTAGTGCAGCCAGTCGTCACTGTGGTACTGCGCAAACGCAAGTCCTAATCCCACCGCTGATCACCAATGTTAGAAATGGGATCTGTGGTTGGCTAAGGCTTGCGCCAAAGCCAGGCAGAGACCACCACTCTAAGTCAGGGCTGGAGAATTACACGCCAAAGATAACCCCTGCTCACCCCCTTGGTAGCTTGGCACGAGCAGTCAGGCTTATCCCGGAGGCAATGTGGAAAGCGTTTGCTCGCGCACACAGCAACAACACCCTAGGCCCACCACAAAAGAAACTCCACACAAGGTTATATATAAAAATAACCTTTGTATTATAATAAACACATTAGATGATAATCACATAATTTACACTGTGCCAACTGGCACTGGGCAGAATTTTACAGGGGACTATTTACACAAGACAGGGCCACATGGACCACTGTCAGAATTAGCACAAATCACCAATTGTAAATGTAGAACATATACCAACTGTCTCACAAGTCTAACGCATTAGACCCTACCTCCTAAGTATAATTACACATGGGGCGTACATCACACAGGGAAGTATAATCTCCCTAACATAAACCTAAACAGGTAAAATAAACTCCTATGCAGAAATCATATCTAGAGGTATAAAACACAGGGTGCGCAAAACATACTATACACGGTACATTTCCTAACACCCAACGCATTAAACAACCTCCTATGCCGAAATCATATCCAGAGGTATAAAACACAGGGTGCGCAAAACATACTACACACGGTACATTCCTAACACCCAACGCATTAAACAACCTCCTATGCAGAATTCATATTTAGAAATAGAAATAAGCATAAAGGCAATGCACATTGCGCAAACGTACACATGTAGAAATAACCATGTACCCTAGGTGAGGGCACAACACAGAAAAACTGTCCCCAGGCCAACTTGGCCTCTCAGGGGCTCAAATGCCCTTTGTCCAAAATGTCAGGGCTGGGCTGTCATGCCCCGAGGACGAACGAGAACGAAGGTCCGGTATATAAGGACTCGAATCGCTAACGAACGCGCTTAGCGTTCTAGCTACGAGCCCTGTTTCCGTCCCTTACACACATTGCCTGACTTCCGATTTGTTGTTTCCTGTTTCCGGTCCCGGAGGCTCCGTAGTCCTGGTATGGTGTTCTAGTGAGCGTCCTGGGAGTGTTTTTTGCGGCCGTATTGTTGGCGTTTGAGACGCCGCTGACGATAGTTAGCTTCCCCCGTGTGTTGTACGGTTCCTGGTGTCCCAAGAGTCCCGCAGCTCGTTTTCGCCTCTCGTGTCACGGCGTTACGAGTTCCCTTGTTCACAGCGGTTCCACTCACTTCCCCAGATTCCAAGTGAGTGTTATCTGCTCCTTTCATTTGTTACCATTCATACCCTTGCCTACTCCTTATTGGTGTTCATAGTCCTTCTTCATTGTTATCCGCTCCGCGGCGGTGCCCCCATCTTACCCAGCCTTAGTTTCTGTTGGCATTTTAGTTTACTCCTCCTCCTTACCAGTAGTAGAGGGTCCTGTCTATCAGTGGTTCGTCGCTCAGCTGAAGTGGTATCCGGTACCTTGGGGCAGCACTTCTGTATGTTCTGGCTCCACTCATCCAAAGTGCTGCATCCTGCATATAGCGTGGATCATTCGCCCCATAGGCAGAGAAGGGGTATCTAGCGTGAACCACTGTGCCGTATTCTTCAATTCGACAGAGACACGGTAACAGCGCTGTGTGCTGCTTCATTTTTTCTCACATGTAAGGTTGAAAGGGGGGAAGTAATTTGTGTTGTTTCCTTTCATAGTTTTCCGTGTTACCATAGAAGCGCAATACTAGGCAAACCACGCATCAACTCCTCAAAGGAGAACCCTTCCACTGAACCTGTCAGTCTAGCATAGATGGGAAGGGAGAGTTGTGTATAATTTCAGGAAGAGTTGTCTCTAACCCTCTGTTGTTTGTGGTATAGGATGCTCCAGAGTGACGCCACCAATTTAACCCTGTTCCCACTCCGGAGTTAACAGAACTGTGGTATGCGACATTACAGAATACACTTTATTAAGACTTAGAGGGACATTGTGATATCTGAAGTTAACCCATTCTTTATATTGCAGCGGAGTATTGTCTCATCCTGAAGTCCTCTTCAACCAACCATAGACTGGACCCCACTCTTCCCTTGTTTTGTTTCCCTGTTTTCCCCTGGCGTGTCATCCGAGGCTCTAGGGTTTGATAGAGTCGGATGACCGCAGGGGGAGATTGAGGCATACTCTACTGGTTCCTGACGCTCCTGCAGAAAGCTTCAAGATTCCTTACAGAACGCTAAGCCCTAAGAGGTGTGTTCTGCCCGAGCGTCATGGAATTAGGAGCGGTCACGTTAGCAGATGTTGCTGGTATGATAGGCAACCTACAGGCTGAAACTCAGGCCTTGGCATCTCGAGTAGATGCCCTTCAGAGTCGACAGGGGGCGACATCCATGGGAGGGAGAAGCGAAGTTCAGCCACCAGTTATACAGGTCACGACACCCCCGTCCATTCCTCTAGCCTCGCCAGAGCGATTCGCTGGAGACGCGGCTAGGTGTGCAGCGTTCCTCAGTCAATGCCAGTTGCACTTTTCTTGTAAGGCCAACTGTTTTCCTTCTGAGCAGTCTTGGGTGGCCTTCGTCATCTCATATCTAAGTGGTTCTGCTGCAGATTGGGCCATACCCTTGGTGGATAGAGATGACCCTTTGTTATATAGTTATGATGCCTTTAAGAGAGAATTCCGTAAATTGTTCGACAGGCACGTATACACACATGCGGCTGATACAGAGTTGTTATCCTTAAAACAAGGCACTCACGATTTGGTACAGTACATTACCTCCTTTCGGAGGCTAGTGGTAGAGGCCAACTGGCCGGAAGAAAAACGCAGCACACTATTTTACAGGGGATTACGGGACGACTTGAAGGATGCCTTATCCCACATAGTAGACCTCCCTGAGTCATGCACAGACCTCATAGATCTGGTAGTCCAAATCGAACACCGACTCCGAGAGCGGAAACATGAAAGAGGGCGAATAGAACCCCGATATGTGTACCCGAAGGAAAAGAAGAGCGACCCTCCTAAGGGAGTAGACGAAAGTGAACCTATGCAGATAGGAGTAGTGAGGGGTCCACTGACCCCAGAAGAAAGACAAAGGAGAAGGACCGATAAACTATGCATGTATTGTGGCAAAGCCGGCCATTTTTTGAGGTCTTGTCCCGTCAAACCTGTTCAGGGCAATCGACAGGGAAACTAGAAAGCTCGAGGTCTTTCGAGACCGGACTTTCGGGCTGTTCAGGATGCACGGTCTCTTCTGCTGAACAAGAAAAATCTCCTACCTCACATCTCTATGTCACTGCTTATATTACTCTGGCCCACCACGGTCTTCATGTTAACATTATGATCGATTCCGGGGCGTCGGGGAATTTCATGGACTCCGAGTGGGCTAGAGCTAATCTGATACCGGTCAAAGAAAAAGAGTTAATTAACAAGGTTACCGGGGGGGAGGAGCCTAGCGCGCAACCAAGATGGCCGCGTAGGCGCGAGGCTCCCGAGGACCTCCGCGACCTCCTGAATTAATCCTGGCGATATCCTGTCCTTGTTGAGGGGACTGTGTCGGTGAACCCGAGCTGAGGCGCCGCCCGTTTTTTGGGCTCGAATCGGACCCCGAACACCGGTGGGAGCATCGATTGAAGGTTGCGGCCTTCTCCTCGCCGGCCCCCCGGATTGGAGTAGTGGGGCGATCCGGGGACGAAGTGAATAACAGCGGCGAGCGGGGCTGGGCGACTCGCGTACCCCGCACTTTCACTTTCGCTTTTGCGCCCTCCTTGCCCCAGGCGGGGTCGGGCTGCGGAGCGGGGTGCGGTGGTGTTGCCTTGTCCAGGTGCCCGGCTGACCCGCCGGCGGTGGGTTGACCCGCGGCCCGGTGGTCGCCCCCGTCCCCCCCCTGACACCCGTGATTTGGTGTGGCGGCCCGTTTGGAGATCTTGGCACGACGGTGTAAGGGCCAGCATGTCCACCAAACAAGATGGCGACCGGGCGAAGATGAAGACAACCCGCCGTGGCACGGCGCACCAGGCCAATAGTATGGATCGCTATACGCTCCAGAAGGGTTCTCCGGAGACAGCGCGGTCATCCCTGGTGGGCCCGACGGAGGCGCCTGCCCAACCGGTGGATCTGACCCTCCGGGACGTCATGGGCGCCATCGCAGAGATGAAGGCCTCGGTGGACCAGCGTTTCGATACCTTGGCGCAAAAAATTGACTCGGTCCTGGTGGATGTGGGCCTTGTGAGGGCAGACTTGTCAAAAACGAACGACCGAGTTGACTCCCTGGCCCACACCACAACGAGCCTCACGACGGACGTGGTGGCCCTCCAGAAGGAGGTGCGCCGGCTTGGCCAGGCGAGCGCCCTGATGGACCGGCGACTGGAGGATTCCGAGGGTCGGGCCCGGAGGAACAATGTTCGCATTATTGGTGTGCCGGAGGGCCGAGAGGCGGAGGCGGCAGACCTCTTCGTGGAAGAATTGATCCTGACCCATCTCCAGCCCCGGGGGCTGAGTAAGCTTTTTGCGGTGGAGCGTGCCCACCGGGTCCCTGGGGGCCGCCCTAAGACCGGTGCCCCGCCGCGGCCTATTATTGCCCGGATTTTTAATTTCCGGGACAGAGACGCCATCCTCCAGACCTCCAGGCAACAGGGACCGGTCAGGCTGGACAACATGGATGTACACTTCTACCCAGACTTTACTCCGGCGGTCCAGAAGCAGCGACAGAGCTTTCTTGGTATTAAACGTCGCCTAAGGGACCTAAACCTCAAGTACTCAATGCTCTTTCTGGCTAAGCTGAGGGTGGAGGTGGATGGCCGTACGCACTTCTTCGACCGGCCCGAGGCGGCCGGGGACTGGTTAGATACTTTGCCGGGAGATCGGGGTGGGGGGGGCGCGGCTGGCGGGGAGGGCCCGCCGGATCAGAATTGAGGGGTGACTGTATAGGCCTTGCTCTGGATATTATTCCTTTACCATATATTGCTTTCGTATGTTCCCCTCCCATGGAGGTCGGGTGGGGTCTGCTGGGGGCTTCCCTCCTCCTCTGGGGGACTAGTTAGTACTTAGCTATGGGGCGACAGGCACACTGCACTTTGGGGGGGCTGTCTGGGCTCATGCAGGGGTGCAGGGTGGGGGGAGTTCTGTTGGGACCGGGGGGTGGGGGGGGTGTGTTGTTTGTTAACACCGCAAGGCAAACCCGCAACTGTTTTGTTGTTTTTAAGATGCTCGGTGGGGGGCGACCGATTGTTTTGACGTATGACGGGGGGTAGGGATTTGATTGTGTTGTCATGGAATGTTAACGGCCTGGGGGATAGGATTAAGCGTGGTGTGGTCCTGCAGTATTTAAAACGTATTTCACCAGATGTTGTCTTCCTGCAGGAGACACACCTTATAGGTAACACCTTTCATGCAATGAATCGGCGGGGATATCGTTTGGCGGCCCACTCCGGCTTCACTTCGGGCTCGCGGGGGGTGGGTATTATGGTCAAGAACTCGCTCCCGTTGGAGATTGACGAGGTGCGCCATGATGAGAGGGGACGTTACACTGTTCTGGTGGGACGAATGGAGGGTAGAGTGTTTATCTTTATATCAGTGTACGTCCCGCCTGGGTTACAAGCCACTACATTTGCGGACCTGGGGCGCCTCCTTCTGGACCTTCCGGGTGGCCTGTTGGTGGTTGGAGGGGACTTTAACGCGGTTGCCTCTGGGTCTATGGATCGCCATCCCCCTAGGGACCTCCCCCGGGCACAGGCGTGGCTGCCCGGCCTTTTAGACACGCTGGGCCTGGTGGATTGCTGGCGCTTAAAGCATCCCGTATTGCAACAGTACACCTTCCACTCGGGGGCCCATGGTAGCCTCTCGCGGCTTGATTACATCCTTGTCCCGGCGGCCCATGCAGGGAGGGTGGGGGAGGTGCGCCATTTGGCACGGGGTATCTCAGACCACTCCCCATTGTTGTTGCATTTCGATGTCTTCCCGAGGGGGGATGGCAGAGTGGCCCCGATCAATGCATGGTATTTGCGCGACCCCACCATTCGTGCCGACTTGATCAAATCCTTACAGCGCTATTTCGATGAGAATGTGGGGTCGGTCCCGTCTGCCATCTCCCTGTGGGAGGCTTTCAAGGTGGTTCTTAGAGGGGAGGCCCTCTCCTTTATTTCCAATGCCCGGCGGCGCGAGCGGGAGGAGGTGACCCGGGTTGAGGCCGAGATTGCAGAACTGGAGGGTGACCTGGGGAGCGGGGTAACAGACGCCAAGTTGCATGTTTTGCACTTAAAGCAGGCGGCCTATCGGGCCCTCGTCACGGAGGCGGCCAGGGGCCTCAGTAGAGAGCAGCAGGGGCGATTGTATGATGTGGGTGACAAGGCGGGCAAATTGATTGCGTGGTTGGACAAGAGGGAAAGAGCGAGCCGCGTAGTGCCTTTGATTGAGAGCATGGATGGTGTGTGCGTCACTGAGCCGGAAGCCATTGTCTCCTGCTTCGCGGATTATTTCCGCGAAGTCTACTCCCCGGTTTCTCCCTGCTCGGAGGAAGATTCCCATGCCTTGCTTCGGGACATCGCACTGCCCTCCCTTACGGTGGAGGACAGGGATTCGCTGGATGCCCCGCCCACCTCGGACGAAATTGCCTCGGCTATTCGCTCGGTTGCATCCGGCAAGGCCATGGGCCCTAATGGTATTCCCATTGAGCTATACAAGCTACGCCCGGATGTGTTGGCGCCCCACCTGCGCGCGATGTTCCTTGCGGCCCACTCGCAGGGCTCCCTCCCGCCGGACCAGCGTCTGGCTACAATTGTGGTGATCCATAAGGAGGGGAAGCCCCGTGAGCGGGTCACATCCTATAGGCCAATTTCGCTTCTGAACGCGGAGCCCAAAATCCTCGCCAAGGTGTTGGCCAACCGGTTGGTTGGCGTGGTGGGCGATTTGGTCCACCAAGACCAATCGGGCTTTATACCACACCGCAACACGGCGCTTAATCTGCGGCGCTTACACGGGGTGCTCGCGCGTGTCCCGTTTGTGCGGGAGCCGGCCATCTTGGCGTCCTTGGACGCCACCATGGCGTTTGATACGCTCGAATGGCCATATATCTGGGCGATGCTGGCGAGGTTTGGGTTCGGCCCGGGTTTCGTCAGCTGGGTCAAATTGCTATATTCGGGCCCGTTGGCGCAGGTGGTGGTGAATGGGCGAGTATCTGCCCCGTTCGCGCTGGGGCGGGGCACGCGACAGGGTTGTCCCCTGTCGCCTCTCCTGTTCGCCCTGGCCATGGAGCCCCTGGCGGAGTGGCTGCGGTGGCACCCTTCTATCCGTGGTCTCCGCTGGACCCCCGAGCATGAGGACCGCGTGTCCCTCTATGCTGACGATATCCTTTTGTATCTCGCCTCCCCGCGCAAGTCACTGATCGTCCTGGTTGATGTTTTGCGCTCCTTCGGTCGCAACTCAGGCCTGGTCATCAACTGGGCGAAATCCTGTGTCTATGTGCTCTCCGGGGAGGCCCCGGTCCTGCCACGGGACTGTCCGATCCAGATTGCCTCCCAGGGTTTACGGTACCTGGGTATATATATCACTCTTGACCCGGAGGCCCGCTATGAGCGGAACTTGCTGCCCCCCCTCCAGCGTCTGAGGGAGGACGTGGTGCGCTGGCGGCGTCTGCCGCTCTCGCCGCTCGGCCGAGCGGCCTTATTTAAAATGATGTCCCTGCCGCGCTTCCTCTACGCCCTCCAGAATACCATGGACTTGGTCCCGGCACGCTACTTTCGCGAGGTGGAGGGCCTCCAGCGGCGCCTGTTCTGGGACGGGAGGCCGCGTATTGCTCTGGCTAAATTGACGCTCCCGTGGTACGATGGAGGGGTTGCCCTCCCGGACATCAAACGGTATTACTGGGCCTCCCAACTAGCTGCAATTAATCATGGCCTTTACGGGCCCGCCTTAAACCCGGCATTTGAGATGGACAGGACGCTTCTGCCCGGTGGCGATTATAATCGAGCGCTCTACTCTGGCGCGCCCGACTCCCGTTTGACGGGACCGACGCGTGTCATGGTGCGTGTCTGGCACGCGGCTAATGCAGCTATGGGGTGGAAGGACCGTTTGACCCGAGCGTCTCCGCTGTATGCATCTGAGAGGTTGGGCTCCCTATGGACGTCGAAGGGCTTCGAGAAGTGGGACACGATCGGAATCAGCACGGTGGGAGATCTCTGGACGAGGGGGGGATTCAAAACTTTTGAGACGCTGCAGGCGGAGTTTCAGCTGCAGGGCAGTGAGTACTTTCGGTACCTACAGGTCCGCCATGCGCTGGGCTCCGTCTTCCCGGATGTTGCATCCATTCCGGAGTCTTCCCCCCTGGAGGACAGAGTGCTAGATGGCCATGTCCCGGACAGCACGATCTCCCTCATATACAAAAAATTGATTAACGATAGATCGTGTCTGCTGACTAGTCTCCGCGAGGCTTGGGTTGCCGACGGGCTGGAGCTGGACGACGAGGATTGGATTTCCGCGGTGGCCTCTCCGAAAGAGGTGGCCATCCCGGCTCGTCTTCGTTTCGTCCAGCTCAAGATCCTTCACCGGGTCTACGTGACGGGGCCAAGGCTTTTACGTATGGGTTTTGCCGGTGATGGAATGTGTAAGCGTGGCTGTGGTGCGTTGGCAACTTTCATGCATATACTGTGGGAGTGCCCGAAGGTGGAGCGATTCTGGCGTGGTGTGCATGAGGTTCTACGAATGGTTACGCGTGTCGCGCTGCTGCCTGAAGCGAGGAGATGCTTGCTGAATGTCTGGGAACCAAATGACTACTCGGTCCCGCAGGCGCGGTGGGTGACTCTGGGATACATGATAGCCAAGCGTGATATTGCCCAATTGTGGGGATCCCAGAGGCCCCCTGCGGTGTCGGCCTGGAAAGAGCATATGGATTGGTGTATGTTTCGTGAAAAGGTGGTGTATGTGGCGAGGGGTAAGCCTGGGGCGTGGATGAAACTCTGGGGCCCCTGGAACGCCTACCGCGGGGGTATTTGTGAGCCGCCGCTGCTACCGGCGGCCTCGCCGGCTCCGTCTCCCTAGATGGCGCTCCTCCCTTGGCCGCGGGCGCGCGGTCCCCCAGTCCCTGATCTACTCCCGTCCCCCCCTTCAGAATTTTGCTGCTGGTTTGGATCCCCCACTTATGGAGCACGTGTTGTCACTTTGGATCGAGGGTTGCCTTGCGGTTGTGGTTTGTTTACGTTGTTTTGCATTAAGAAAATGGAACCGTACTGTGGGCATGGAGCTTTGAGGCCTGCACCATTGATCACTCCTGCTTTCCTACTGTGCACCGCTGAGGAAATTTTTTGCTGTATGTATGTAATATGCTTTTGATGCTCTAGCGGCCGGCCGGGTGGTTGTAGGCCCATACCTGTAACTTCTATAAACTGCAATAAACGGTTTCAAAAAAAAAAAAAAAAAAAAAAAAAAATTAACAAGGTTACCACTATTGACGGACGTCCTCTTATTTCGGGGCCAGTCACCCATCAAACCTTGCTACTCCACTTGAAAATAGAACCCCATCATTGTCTTTTGATTTAATACATTCTCCTCAGATTCCAGTCCTGTTAGGGATCCCATGGTTGAAGCTTCATAATCCTATAATAGATTGGGAGAAGTCCACCCTGGAATTCCGGCCTGCGATTAAGCAAGAAACCGTGATAGCAAGCACACAGGGGAGACCTATGGCTGTCAACGAAGAACTCGAACCGGAACTGCCATCCTGTTATTTGGATCTAAAGGCGGTTTTTGATCCCAGAGAAGCAGAAACCCTACCACCACATAGAGCATACGACTGCCGTATAGATCTTGAGGCAGGAGCCAAAATTCCATGTAGTCGAGTTTATTCACTCACTGAAAAAGAAAACGCTTACCTTAGGGAATATCTTGATGACATGCTGGACAAGGGATTCATCAGACCCTCTCGTTCTCCTGCCTCATCTTCGTTATTTTTTATACCTAAGCGTGAAGGGGGGCTACGCTGCTGCATTGATTATAGAAAGCTAAATCAAGTAACCATCAAGAACAGGTACCCGTTGCCACTCATCCCCTCCCTCCTTGACAGAGTACGCGGGGTGCAATTTTTCACAAAGCTAGACCTGCGGGGCGCATACCATCTGGTGCGGGTCAAGGAGGGAGACGAGTGGAAAACGGCGTTTTGCACCAATTATGGGTTATACGAGTATCTCGTTATGCCCTTCGGTCTTTGTAATGCTCCTGCAGCATTTCAATTTTTTATTAACGAGGTACTGAGGGACATGCTCGATGAATATGTTATAGCCTATATTGACGATCTTTTGATATTCTCTACGTCCATGACGGAACATACCCTTCATGTGCGCAAGGTGTTAGAACGCCTTCAAGCAAATAGACTGTACTGCAAGTTGGAAAAATGCACATTCCACACGCAAGAAGTACCCTTTCTGGGCTTTGTGGTGTCTCCATGGGGTCTGGCGATGGATCCCGGTAAAGTGGCAGCAGTTCTTTCCTGGCCGGCACCCAGCACCGTTAAAGAATTACAGAGTTTTTTGGGCTTTGCCAATTTTTATCGGCGGTTCATAAGGAATTTTTCAGACCTGGTAACTCCCCTCACGGCCCTTTTGAAGAAGGGAGTCTTATACACCTGGTCTCGTGAGGCGGAGGATGCATTCCAGCAACTACGTCTTGCCTTCACTCGAGCTCCTGTTCTGAGCCATCCGGATCCAGCTTTGCCCTTTGTTGTAGAGGTGGATGCCTCTCAGGTGGCGGTGGGAGGTGTTCTCAGCCAATCAGATCCTATCAGCGGGTTGAGTCATCCTGTAGCTTATTTCTCCCACAAATTCACTCCGGCGGAATATAATTACGCCGTGGGGGAAAAAGAACTTCTTGCCATAAAGAAGGCATTTGAGGAATGGCGGCAGTATTTATTGGGTGCTCGGCATCAGACAACGGTCTATACTGATCACCGCAATCTTCAATATTTTAAATCTGCCAAAGCCTTGTCCATGCGACAACTACGATGGTCACAATTCTTCTGTGAGTATGATTTTACTATCCAATACAGACCAGGAAGACGGAATGGTAAGGCAGATACCCTCTCTCGCCTAGGGTTTCATCTACCCGAAGTACCCATAGAATCCCCGAACATTGTATCCAGAGAGGCCATTATAGGTGGGGTGCTTACAGAAGAGGAGTTCCACAACCGGGTCCGACAGAGTCAGTCATCGGCGGTGATGCAGGAGGTGGTGGGTTCCCATGGGACTACTGTCAGAGAGGGATATGTCTGTGTGCAGGGAGGAGTGGTATTGCCCACCAGGGAACTACAGAACCAAGTGTTAGAGTGGTACCATTCCCACGCTGTGGCTGGACATCCCGGGATCAAGAAAACCATACGAACGATAAGAGACAAGTTCTGGTGGCCCAGTATGCTTCAGGACATAACATCATATGTAAAAACTTGTCACGTGTGTGCTCAGACCAAAGTTCCCCGTCACGATCCAGTGGGCCTACTTCTACCTCTTCCATCACCGCCTGGTCCTTGGCATACTGTGTCCCTTGATTTTATTGTAGACCTACCTGTCACTGGGGACAAGAATGACACCATGCTGGTGGTGGTGGATTATCCTCCAGTCATCACCCTCAGTCTGATGGGCAGACTGAAAGAGTCAATCAATGTTTCGAGCAGTACATCCGAACCCAGGTGTTACACTCTACTGGGGATTGGGATAAGTGGGTGTGGTTAGCGGAGATCGCATATAACAACAGTCCACACACATCCATAGGCCATTCACCCTTCTTTTGTTCTAGTGGATTTCATCCCAAGTTGTTACCAGCGGGGGTTTCTCAGGAGAGCCCTACTCCAGCGGCTAATGAACTGGTACAGAAGTTACTGGAGATTCATAGGGGTACCTTAGTAAACTTGGAAGCTGCAAAAGTAAAGTACAAAGAAGGGGCAGATCTGCACCGAAGATTAGAACCCATCTATGAACCAGGGGATAAGGTGTGGCTTTCCACTAAATATCTGGCACTGAGTGGTTCACGCAAGTTCAACCCTAAATACATTGGCCCTTATAGGGTGCTAAGTGTGATTAACCCTGTGGCACTGAAACTTGAATTGCCTGCCTCCTTCAAGATTCACCCAGTGTTCCATGTCTCGCTGGTCAAACCTGTAGAACCTGGTACTCGAATACCGAAGCGACCAGCTCCGATTCTTTTTCAGAATACCGAAGAGTATGAAGTCGAAGCAATAGTGGACTCTCGCATAGTACGGAATGTGCTCCAATACCTACTGCATTGGAAAGGGTATGGTGTAGAGGAGCGTACCTGGGAACCTGCCAGAGATGTGCATGCTCCCAAATTGATTCGTCTCTTCCATTTGAAACATCCGAATAAACCCAAACGGGTGGGGGGCCGTTGTGGGGGGAGTGTGCTGTCATGCTCCGAGGACGAACGAGAACGAAGGTCCGGTATATAAGGACTCGAATCGCTAACGAACGCGCTTAGCGTTCTAGCTACGAGCCCTGTTTCCATCCCTTACACACATTGCCTGACTTCCGATTTGTTGTTTCCTGTTTCCGGTCCCGGAGGCTCCGTAGTCCTGGTATGGTGTTCTAGTGAGCGTCCTGGGAGTGTTTTTTGCGGCCGTATTGTTGGCGTTTGAGACGCCGCTGACGATAGTTAGCTTCCCCCGTGTGTTGTACGGTTCCTGGTGTCCCAAGAGTCCCGCAGCTCGTTTTCGCCTCTCGTGTCACGGCGTTACGAGTTCCCTTGTTCACAGCGGTTCCACTCACTTCCCCAGCATCCAAGTGAGTGTTATCTGCTCCTTTCATTTGTTACCATTCATACCCTTGCCTACTCCTTATTGGTGTTCATAGTCCTTCTTCATTGTTATACGCTCCTCGGCGGTGCCCCCATCTTACCCAGCCTTAGTTTCTGTTGGCATTTTAGTTTACTCCTCCTCCTTACCAGTAGCAGAGGGTCCTGTCTATCAGTGGTTCGTCGCTCAGCTGAAGTGGTATCCGGTACCTTGGGGCAGCACTTCTGTATGTTCTGGCTCCACTCATCCAAAGTGCTGCATCCTGCATATAGCGTGGATCATTCGCCCCATAGGCAGAGAAGGGGTATCTAGCGTGAACCACTGTGCCGTATTCTTCAATTCGACAGAGACACGGTAACAGCGCTGTGCGCTGCTTCATTTTTTCTCACATGTAAGGTTGAAAGGGGGGAAGTAATTTGTGTTGTTTCCTTTCATAGTTTTCCGTGTTACCATAGAAGCGCAATACTAGGCAAACCACGCATCAACTCCTCAAAGGAGAACCCTTCCACTGAACCTGTGAGTCTAGCATAGATGGGAAGGGAGAGTTGTGTATAATTTCAGGAAGAGTTGTCTCTAACCCTCTGTTGTTTGTGGTACAGGATGCTCCAGAGTGACGCCACCAATTTAACCCTGTTCCCACTCCGGAGTTAACAGAACTGTGGTATGCGACATTACAGAATACACTTTATTAAGACTTAGAGGGACATTGTGATATCTGAAGTTAACCCATTCTTTATATTGCAGCGGAGTATTGTCTCATCCTGAAGTCCTCTTCAACCAACCATAGACTGGACCCCACTCTTCCCTTGTTTTGTTTCCCTGTTTTCCCCTGGCGTGTCATCCGAGGCTCTAGGGTTTGATAGAGTCAGATGACCACAGGGGAAGATTGAGGCATACTCTACTGGTTCCTGACGCTCCTGCAGAAAGCTTCAAGATTCCTTACATGGGCTGCCAAAGCAGCGTAAGCAACAGCACACAGGGGCACAACCTAAACATTGCAGCTGCCCACTAAGTGCTGGGCAGCTGTGAGGAATGGGGCCTGGGCACCTCGATGCCCTCACGTTGGAGCACACAGGCTCTGAAACCAATATGCCCCCAAGAACGCTGGCACTGGCTATGCCACTGAAGAAATGCCCCCAGGATTCCCACTCTGGGACTTTCGCTCAAAGAAGAAAAATGCCCCCGTGATGCAGTTGCCCGCAACGGCGGCGCAACTGTGAGGAGATTTGGGGCTGGTACTGCGGTGCTTTCTGAACCCCCACGTTGCAGTGGCCCGCTACGGCGGTGCCACTGAGAAGCAAACGGGCACAATCACCACACACGTGGAGTCCCACTCACCTGGGACTCCCGCGTTGTCTCCGCTCTCATGGTCTCCCACGCTGCTTCCTCCCACGGGCCTCAGTGTTTCAGGGCCTTTGCTGAACTCTACTCATTTCACCAGGCATACGCAGGACTCCGGTAACACTGGGGAGGCTTCTCGGCAGCAGGACACCATGCGGGGCTCCTCTCCGCTCACGGGGGCCCGCCTTGATTCGCTGATCGCCTGACTTCACCCAGGCCCCCTCCTGGGACCCGGGACTTGGAGGTGGAGTCCAGGAGGCCCCAGACGGCCTGCTTCTCCCTTCCTTCGCCAGCCCTGCGCTGACTTCTTCCAGCCCCCCCTCCTTTGTGCACCGGAGCGCGGGGTGGGCTCCCGTCGGCTTCCGGCTGTTCCTCCAGACACAGGAGCGCGGGGTAGGCTCCCGTCCGCTTCCTGGTTCTTGGAGCGCCCCGCCCACAGCAGGGCTGCTTTGTGGACTTCCGGGTCGCGGCGAAGTCTTCTCTCTACAGAGTCATGCGGGGTGGGCACCCGCTTCCACAAAAGCATACACGCGGGGTGGGCACCCGCCGAAATTATAATAAAGCCGCAGGAGGCAGGGTGGGCCCCCGCGAGAATGAGCACAACAGCGGGGTGGGCACCCGTCGAAATTACGATAAAGCAGCAGGAGGCGGGGTGGGCACCCGCAAGGACAAGAATAAAGATAAGCGGGGTGGGCACCCGCTTCCAAGGTACCGATGCGGGGTGGGCTCCCCCTCGGTTTTCTTAGCGCTGAGATGCAGGGTGGGCACCTGCTCGATAATTTGCAATTGTGGGGGGAAACCCACACGGTGCAGCTTCGTGCTGCAGGCACCCACCGTCCTCCACAGCGCTTCCTTGGACTGCAACAAATAAAGTGTTTCTCCCAAAATAAGGCAAGTAAAGCGCTCTTCCAGGCGCTAGGTTCAGGGGGCATAAGGCTGGGCTCAGGCAGGCCAGCACACAGGGCCCTCCAGCAGGGAGGCAGTCCTTTGTGGCGGTTCCTCCTGGAGCCCAGCAACAGCAGCCCCCCTAGCGTCAGGACAAGCACAGCAGAACACTTTACAAGGAGTCACAGCCCCTTTTTATATACAAATTTCCTTTGTCTCAGGCTGCAGGGTTAAGTAAAAACCAGATGCAACTGGTTTTGGAGCACTCTGTTGTGCTTAGCCCCTCTCCCCATTCACTGGACAGGCTAGGGACATCAGTCAAACCACAGGGGGCGGAGCCAGCCTTGTGTAGGGAAGGCCCAGCCCTATTCAGGTCCCAGGTACACTCCTCCCACCCATATGGATGTAAATCTCCCTATTCAACACTGGGGCAGACCGATCCTGACTCCTGGAGCCAGGCACACCAGCCAATCACAGGCCAGACAGACACTTCACAGTTATTACACAGACATGCCAGCTTCTAGAAGTGGCTCTTCTACATTAGACACAGTAACGCCGCACACATCATCGCTCAGCATTCAATCTCACGAGTTTGCACATTACAAACTCGACTCTGCACTCCCCACGCATCAGGAACTACCATGGACACACACATTCCCCATGCATTCCTATGGGAGGGCAGGTCAGTCTCAATCAATGTAACACAGAGCGCACGCACTTTACACGGGGACACCGTGTTAAAGTGCCTAGGGGTCTAAAACCACTAACACTCCATTGGGAAAAAGCTAGGATAATTGCAAAAAGTTTAGGGGTGAACCTGCCAGAAGGGCCAAGTCTAACACCACTGCACTACCCTAAACCCTAAAACACTACCGCAGCACGACCCCTTCACTACACAAACACCACTGCACTACCCTAAACCCTAAAACACTACCGCAGCACGACCCCTTCACTACACAAACACCACTGCACTACCCTAAACCCTAAAACACTACCCCAGACTACACCCTGCACTTCCCAAACACCACTGCACTACCATAAAACCTAAAACACTACACCCAGCACGACCCCCTACAGTACACAAACACCACTGCACCACCCTAAACCCTCAAACACTACCACCAGGACGACGCCATGCACTACCCAAACACCACTGCACTACACTAAACCCTAAAACACTACCCCCTGCACTACACAAACACCACTGCACTACCCTCAACCCTAAAACACTACCCCAGCACTACGCCCTACACTACACAAACACCACTGCACTACCCTAAACCCTAAAACACTATCCTCAGCTCTACCCTTATACTACACAAACACCACTGCACTACCCTAAACCCTAAAACACTACCCCCAGCATGATCCCCTACACTACACAAGCACCACTGAACAACCCTACTGCACTACCCTAAACTCTAACACACTACCCCCAGCAAGAACCCATACACTACAAAAACACCACTGCACTACCCGAAACCCTAAAACACTATCCCCAGCACGACCTCCTACACAACACAAACACCACTGCGCTACCCTAAACCCTAAAACCATCCCCAGCACGACCCCCTACACTACCCAAACACCACTGCACTATCCTAAACCATAAATCTACCCCCAGCACGACCCCTTACACTACCCGAACACCACTGCGTTTCCCTTAACCCTAAGACACTTCCCCCAGCATGACCCATTACACTACCCAAACACCACTGCACTACCCTAAACCCTAAAACACTACCCCCAGAATGCCCCCTACACTACCCGAACACCACTCCACTACCCTAAACCCTAAATCTACTCCTGCCTAAACCCTTACACTACCCAAAACCCACTGCACTACCCTAAACCCTGAAACACTACCTGCATCATGACCCCCTACACTACACAAACACCACTGCACTGCCCTAAACCCTAAAACACTACCCCAGCACGACCCCCTACACTACCCAAACACCACTGCACTACATTTCCCTAAACCAGAAAACATTACCCCAGCACGACCCCCTATACTACTCAAACACCACAGCACTACCTTAAATCCTAAAACACTGCCCCCAGTAACACACCCTACACTACACAAACACCACTGCACTACCCTAAACCCTAAAAAACTACCCACAGTACGACTCCCTATGCTACCCAAATACCATTGAACTACCCTACACCCTAAAACACTACCCCAGCACGAACCCCTACACTACACAAACACCACTACACTACCCTAAAACTTTAAACACTACCCCCAGCATGACCCCCTTCACAACCCAAACACCACTGCACTACCCTAAACCCTAAAACACTACCGCAGCACGACCCCTTCACTACACAAACACCACTGCACTACCCTAAACCCTAAAACACTACCGCAGCACGACCCCTTCACTACACAAACACCACTGCACTACCCTAAACCCTAAAACACTACCCCAGACTTCACCCTGCACTTCCCAAACACCACTGCACTACCATAAAACCTAAAACACTACACCCAGCACGACCCCCTACAGTACACAAACACCAGGGCACCACCCTAAACCCTCAAACACTACCACCAGGACGACGCCATGCACTACCCAAACACCACTGCACTACACTAAACCCTAAAACACTACCCCCTGCACTACACAAACACCACTGCACTACCCTCAACCCTAAAACACTACCCCAGCACTACGCCCTACACTACACAAACACCACTGCACTACCCTAAACCCTAAAACACTATCCTCAGCTCTACCCTTATACTACACAAACACCACTGCACTACCCTAAACCCTAAAACACTACCCCCAGCATGATCCCCTACACTACACAAGCACCACTGAACAACCCTACTGCACTACCCTAAACTCTAACACACTACCCCCAGCAAGAACCCATACACTACAAAAACACCACTGCACTACCCGAAACCCTAAAACACTATCCCCAGCACGACCTCCTACACAACACAAACACCACTGCGCTACCCTAAACCCTAAAATCATCCCCAGCACGACCCCCTACACTACCCAAACACCACTGCACTATCCTAAACCATAAATCTACCCCCAGCACGACCCCTTACACTACCCGAACACCACTGCGTTTCCCTTAACCCTAAGACACTTCCCCCAGCATGACCCATTACACTACCCAAACACCACTGCACTACCCTAAACCCTAAAACACTACCCCCAGAATGACCCCCTACACTACCCGAACACCACTCCACTACCCTAAACCCTAAATCTACTCCTGCCCAAACCCTTACACTACCCAAAACCCACTGCACTACCCTAAACCCTGAAACACTACCTGCATCATGACCCCCTACACTACACAAACACCACTGCACTGCCCTAAACCCTAAAACACTACCCCAGCACGACCCCCTACACTACCCAAACACCACTGCACTACATTTCCCTAAACCAGAAAACATTACCCCAGCACGGCCCCCTATACTACTCAAACACCACAGCACTACCTTAAATCCTAAAACACTGCCCCCAGTAACACACCCTACACTACACAAACACCACTGCACTACCCTAAACCCTAAAAAACTACCCACAGTACGACTCCCTATGCTACCCAAATACCATTGAACTACCCTACACCCTAAAACACTACCCCAGCACGAACCCCTACACTACACAAACACCACTACACTACCCTAAAACTTTAAACACTACCCCCAGCATGACCCCCTTCACAACCCTAACACAACTGCACTACCCTAAACCCAAAATTGCGACCCTTTACACTACACAAATACCACTGCACTACCCTGAACCATAAAACTCTTCCCCCAGCACGACCCCCTACACTACAAAAACACCACTGCACTGCACTACCCTAAACCCTAAAGCACTACCCCCTACAAAACACAAACACCACTGCACTTCCCTAAACCCTAAAACACAACCCCCAGCATGACCCCTACACTGCACAAACACCACTGCACTACCCTAAACCCTAAATCAACCACATGACCCCTACACTACACAAACACCACTGCACTACCCTAAACCCTAAAACACTACTCCAGCACGACCCCCTACACTACACAAACACCACTCTACAACCCTAAACACTAAAACACTACTCCCAGCACAATCCCCTTCACTTCCCAAACACTACTGCAATACCCTAAACCCAAAAACACTTCCCGCGAGCACGATCCCTTACACTACCCAAACACCACTGTACTACCCGAAACCAAAAAACACGACCCCCTACACTACACAAACACAACTGCACTACCCTAAACCCTAACACACTACCTCAGCATGACCACCTAGACTACACAAACACCACTGCACTGCCCTAAACCCTAAACCACTTCCCCCTATACTACACAAACACCACTGCATTACATTAAACCCTTAAACACTACCCCCAGCACGACCCCTACACTACCCAAACTCTAAATCACTACACCCAGCACTACCCCGTATACTACCCAAACACCACTGCACAACCCTAAACCGTAAAACACTACCCCAGCACGACCCCTAAACTACACAAGCACCACTGCACTACCCTAAACGCTAAAACACTACCCCCAGCACGACCCCCTTCACTACCCAAACACAACTGCACAACCCTAAAACTTAAAACACTACCCCCAGCAAAGACCCCATACACTACAGAAACACCACTGCACTACCCTAAACCATAAAACAAAACCCCAAGCACGACCCCCTTCACTACACAAACACCACTTTACAACCCTAAACCCTTAAACACTACCCCCAACAGGACCACCTTCACTACTTATACACAACTAACCTACCCTAAACCACAAAACACTACCCTCAGCACGAGCCCCTACACTACTAAACGCAACTGCACTACCCGAAATTCTAAAACACAACCCCATACACTACACAAATACCACTACACTACACTAAACCCTAAAACACTACCCCAGCACGACCTGCTATACTACACAAACACCATGGCACTACCCATAACCCTAAAACACTACCCCCTACAATATACAAACACCACTGCACTACCCTAAACCCTAAAACACTACCCCCGGCACGACCCCTACACTTCCCAAACACCACTGCACTACCCTAAAGCCTAAAATACTACCCCCTGCAATACACAAAAACCATTACATTACCCTCAACCCTAAAGCACTTCCCCAGGCCGACCCCCTACATTACACAAGCACCACTGCACTACCCTAAACCTCAAAACCCTACCCACAGCACAACCCCCTTCACTACCCAAACACTACTGCACTACCCTAAACCCTAAAACACTACCCCCAGCACGACACCCTACACTACCCAAATATAACTGCACTACCCTAAAACCTAAAACACTACCCCCAACACGACTCCTTTAATATGCAGATACCACTGCACTGCCTTTAACCCTAAAACACTACCTCCAGCACGACCCCCTTCACTACCCAAACACAACTGCACAACCCTAAAACTTAAAACACTACCCCCAGCAATGACCCCACATACTACACAAACACCACTGCACTACCCTAAACCATAAAACAAAACCCCAAGCACAACCCCCTTCACTACAAAAACACCACTGACCTACTCTAAACCCTTAAACACTACCCCCAACATGACCCCCTTCACTACTTAAACACAACTGACCTACCCTAAACCAAAATATACTACCCTCAGCCCGACCCCCTACACTACTAAACACCACTGCACTACCCTAAACTCTAAAACACAACCCCATACACTACACAATTACCACTACACTACACTAAACCCTAAAACACTACCCCAGCACGACCCGCTATACTACACAAACACCACTGCACTACTCATAACCCTAAAACACTACCCCCTACAATATACAAACACCACTGCACAACCCTAAACCCTAAAACACTACCCCCAG
This sequence comes from Triturus cristatus, assembly GCF_964204655.1. Lineage (NCBI taxonomy): Eukaryota > Metazoa > Chordata > Amphibia > Caudata > Salamandridae > Triturus > Triturus cristatus. Next base: position 522,726,155 of record NC_140579.1, on the reverse strand, counting down.
CATGACCCCATACACTACACAAACACCACTGCACTACCCTAAACCCTAAAACACTACCCCAACACTACCACCTACACTACCCAAATACCACTGCACTACCCTAAACCCTAAATCTACCCCCAGCATGACTCCCTACACTACACAAACACCACTGCACTACCCTAAACCATAAAACACTACCCCCAGCACGACCCCTTACACTACCCGAACACCACTGCACTTCCCTTAACCCTAAGACACTTCCCCCAGCATGACCCATTACACTACACAAACACCACTGCACTACCCTAAACCCTAAAACACTAACCCCAGGATGACCAACTACACTACCCGAACACCATTCCACTACCCTACACCTAAACACTTCCCCAGCACGAACCCCTACACTACACAAAAACCACTGCACTACCCTAAACCCTAAAACACTACCCCAGTACAAACCCCTACACTTCACAAACACCACTGTATTACTCTAAACCCTAAAACACTACCCCCAGCATGACCCCCTTTACAACCCAAACACAACTGCACTACACTAAACACAAAAACATTACCCCAGCACAATCCCCTACACTAACCAAAATCCACTGCACTACCCTAAACCCTGAAACACTACCCGCATCATGACCCCCTACACTACACGAACACCACTGCACTGCCCTAAACACTAAAATACTACCCCCAGGAATACCCCCTACACTACCCAAACACCACTGCACTGCATTTCCCTAAACCTGAAAACACTACCCCAGCACGATTCCTTACACTACTCAAACACCACTGCACTACCCTACACCCTTAAACACTTCCCCAGCACGAACCCCTACACTACACAAACACCACTGCACTACCCTAAACCCTAAAACACTATCCCCAGCACGACCCCGTACACTTCACAAACACCACTGTACTACGCTAAACCCTAAAACACTACCCCCAGCATGACCCCCTTCACAACCCAAACACAACTGCACTACACTAAACCCAAAAACACTACCCCCAGCATGACCCCCTATACTACCCAAACACCACTGCACTACCCTAAACCCTAAATCGCGACCCCCTACACTACACAAACAACACTGCACTACACTAAACCGTAAAACACTTACCCCAGCACGACCCCCTACACTACAAAAACACCACAGCACTGCACAAACCTAAACCCTAGAACACTACCCCCTACACTACACAAACACCATTGCACTACCCTAAACCCTAAAACACTACCCACAGCATGACCCCCTACACTACACAAACACCATTGCACTACCCTAATCCCTAAAACACTACCCACAGCATGACCCCTACAGTACACAAACACCACTGCACTACCCTAAACACTAAAACACTACACCCTGAATGACCCCTTCACTACCCAAACACAACTGCACTACCCTAAAACCCAAAACACTTCCCGCGAGCACGACACCCTACACAACCCAAACACCACTACACAGCCCTAATCCTTAAATCACGACCCCCTACACTACACAAACGCCACTACACTACCCTAAACCCTAAAGCACTACCCCAGCATAACCCCTACACTGCACAAACACCTCTGCACTACCCTAAACCCTAAAACACTACCCACTATACTACACAAACAACACTGCACTACCCTAAACCCTAAAACACTACCCCCAGCACGACCCCCTACACTACACAAACACCACTGAACTACCTTAAACCCAAGCACAACCCCCTACACTACCCAAATATCACTGCACTATCCTAAACTCTAAAACACTACCCCAGCACTACCCTCTACACTACCCATACACAACTGCCCCCTGTGGAAATGTGGATTTTCCTGATCAGTTATGTCCCCTATCTTGGACCCCAACGGTTCTATATGCATGTTACAAGTACATGTATGTTCCCTCCAGTTCCAGTTTCTAAGACGCAAACATATGTGTGTCTACCGTCGACATGTTCTCTGTCAGATCCGCCATCAATGGGCTGGATATTCGATTCCTAAGTACGAAAAGCCACCGACTTTATATGGCTAAGTTACTCCATTTTTACAGTTCAGGCAAGTAGGCCCGATTCTGTCCTCAAAGCCTTTCCCTGCTCTCTGTCTTTGACAGCTTCAGCTTGAGCTCGCATCTGTATCCATGAACTTTGTCCTACTCCCTGTGCAGCTAACGGTGACTGCCTCGGCCAGTTTTCGCCTGTCTGCCAAGAAGTTGTATTTCACCTTCGAATTATCTATTTTACTCTTCAGCCGATGCATTCCTGTCCAGTGATTTAGGTAAACATTTCCTTTAGCTCACAAGCAAAGGACTCAGCCTTTCCGTCCTCCTGCAAGTGATTCATAGCCCTGTTGCCATGGAAAGTTTTCTATCCCTCGCATCTCATATAGACACTTAGACGCTTGTACACGCACACAGTCAGTATAGAATAGATTCTGTCCGAGAGTTCTTCCTTGTGGATAACATAGTTCTTTAAACATAGGATGTTAGATATGATTTGGGATTAGGTTGACTTGACCCCAGACTTCTCGTCTCCACATGTAGAGCTAAATGTCAAGTCCCCTTCACCCCCTAGTTGCACGTCAATTACACGTCATGCTGCCGCGCGCGCATCTATGCCAAGTATTATCTTATAGATCCACCTATGTCTGATAATTCTAACCAATCATGTTTCTTTTATTCCTTATTACGCCTAGTTTCGATTATGTCACTGTTTTGTCACTTTTCTTATCAAATGTTACGCCTTCTACATTCGTTTCATTGTAATGCACTTATTATAAAAATACATGTCTGTTAATGAATTATTGTACTTCACTTCCTGAACCCTCGTGGTGACGGAACCTGAGGACCGCGACTCGAGTCGGCCATTTTGAATGGAATAAAGCCCATTAGAAAACCTCTTATACCACGGATTCTGCCTCTTGTTATTTTGAGCTATTTACTTTAATTTAAGATTCCGCATGAAATTCAGTCCGGTAATATTTATTTTATTTACCACATAATGGCGCCCGAATAGGGACACTTTCTCATCTCACGCGCCGGCGGTGCGTTGCAGGCCCGGTCTCCTGCCACAGCTGGACGGACCATAAACGCGTACCAGCAGGATTTCCTGTAAGCTCCCTCCGGTCAAGCGGGGGCGACTGAGGCTGCGATCAACCCAGACGAGGCGGTGAGAAGTGCGAAGTATCCCGACCAGAGCCTAGCTGAGAGAGCAAGATCCGAGGTATACAGAGGCCCACCAGGTTTTCCGAAATCCCGACGTCCAGAGGGTCCGATGTCCGCAGTTATCGAGTCCTGTCCATTCTCTGAGGCCTTCCGTTTCAAGGAGCTACTCGGTGAGTACCATCGCCGGGGAGGCGTGTTGACGCGCACATAGGTTGTGCCGGTCAAGACGGATTTGGGTACACAAATCCGGTCTGCACTGTTTAGCAGTGTATATGTACTGTTTAGCAGTATATCAAGTATTCCGAAGTATTCAGTTATTGTCAAGAATTCAGCGTGGTGATTAGTTAGGCAGACTGTCATCATTGTCGACCATTGTTATAATGTTTAATGTTTAAAGTTTAAAGTATTCAGAAATGTCTTGCATATTGTGGTATGAATGACTGTTCATTGTTCACTGTTCATTATTGTGTTTCTCGTATTAAGCAAGTTCAAGAGTAAGTATCAGATCAGTTGTAAATATGCCGCTCTTTTCGAAGTTAAGACAGATTACTACCAGAAAAGGGGTGCTTGAAGAAGCAGTTCCTATTCCTCCTAGGGATACTCCAGGGCATTTCATGTACCATAAACATGGCTTAGATGCCATATTGTTTCTTGATCTATGGGTAGATTATACCAAAGGATTACCGGAAAGTCAAAGGTGGCCCATAGCGGGAACCTGGGATGCAGAGTGCATCATGAAAGTGGAGGAAGAGTTATGGAAAAGAAAGGTCAGACAGTCACAGAAAGACGCTGTTGAGTTATGGCGTAAAGAATCTCATAGACGAACAGAAAAAGCACGTAGACAAGAAGAGAGGAGTAAAGAAAGTTCAAATAAAGTTCAAGAAAATCTATTAATTGAGGAAGGTATCCGAGTGAAATCAGAACAAGTGAATAGACAAAGAAATGCTCTTATGAATGGTATGTATCCCCTTCTAGCCGAAGGACTACCTAAGGCTGCTCCAGAGATACCAAAAGACTTGCCACCCCCATTATTTCCAATTAAGGTACATCCAAAGGGGCATCCCAGAACCGCAGAAGATGTTTTTCTTTCCTCATATCTAGACGATGCAGCTCCCGAGTATGCTAACGCCACACCACATAGACCGTCTGGCGGAGGGGTCCAACGTCAGGATCAGGTATCTGTCCCCGTGCAACAGCAAGTCCCGATACAAGCTTCGGCAAGCACATCTGTTTCCGCATCTGTCTCCGCAGTCGACTCTACAGAGGTATCGACACCCATAGTTGCTGTGTCACGTTCAACGAACCCATTCACACCCGACGCCCCAGATAGGGCCACGGGAGGTGCTAGCAGTACTTTTACACCACCTAGAATAAATAAACTTGTCTTTCAAGAGTCAGCGCATTCACGTACACCTAAATTCGTAAGTGAACGTACGCTTAAAGAACTCCTTGTAAATTGTAGATATGACCCAGTGGTTGGTAAAGAGGACGAAATGGTCCTGGCATCATTACGTATCAGGCGAGCCGCAGAATTTTAGCAAGGTTACCAGGGATGACTACGCATCTAGATAACATATATCATTTTGTTCAAACAGGACGAGATCCAGGATGTATTAACAGAGCTATGGAATTCCAGAAAGTAGAGATACAGGGGGAACTGTTACGTTTCCTCATAAACTGTGTAATCAGAAATCAAGATCGTCCGGGGGTAGACCCGAATGCAATGCTTATTCTTACAAGATGGAGTCAGAATATATCAGAAGGGAGACACGATAAGCAAAATTGTATAATAGCCATGTGCCGAAAAATACGTAAAGAAATAGAGCGTATTCATGAAGAGAGATTGGGAACAGACGAGTTTGAGCAAGATGAAGTGTCCGAATCAGGGAATTCCGCAAGGCAGTCAGAGACCATAGCTTATGTAGGCAGAGGAAGATCTTGTGAAAATACTAGATGTTTTTCTGATCCCATACACTCCGTATGTCCAAATAATAGCAGAACGTATCCGACGCCTGTAATAAATCTGAAGTCTCCTGAACATTCGTTTCAAGCCGCAGATAAGATACTACGAGAACGAAGAGGTTACCACCTCCTCGATTCTATGGATGAGCAAGAATTAGCCAGATCAGCCGTTCACTGGATTGACAGTCCTGAAAAATACGGTGATGAGACCGTAGCACACACGTTTCTCAACCTCAGTACAGATGACCAACGCTTAGCTGGAATCTATATGATTCAGCAACTTCTCATATTATATAAGAGCCAACATGCTGACCCTGGTCCTTTACCTGATATATTAACGGAACTACTCACAAACAGATGGAGAGGTTCTAGTAATAAGCTAATTAAAGAGATATTAGTGTCACGTAAGCAGTACGTCCTTTTTGTAAGTCCGGATTCTCTCTCGCTGCCCCACAGAGAAAGAACGCCGTACTATATGGATAGACAAAATCCTTTACGAGAAGTGCACCCAATAAAAGGCGAAGACAATGAGTTTCACCGTGTATTTGTTTACACACCCATATCAAAAATGGAATTATTAGAAATGAAGAAAGTAGTACCTAGTCATGACAAAGACCCAGCGGGTTTCCACCGAGAAATTAAAGACATGTTACTGATGGGAGAGTACACCTTTCCTGATATTATGACGATATTAAAGGTGCTTTTGCCTGCTGGCATATATGAAAAACTGAAAGAAAAAGAGTGGGAAGTGGGAGACCAAAAGATAGACTGGACAGCATTAGCAGAGGAAGAAAGGAGCCGAGCTGCAGGTTCAGGGCTCGGGGATAAAGTTAAACTGTTACCAGGTTTACTAGTACAGGTACTGCCACGTTTATTAACTACAAAAAAGGAAGATTGGGGTGCAATCACAGCCTGAAAACAAAAGCAAGATGAAGACACAAGCGATTATTATGCTCGATTTGAAAAATGTTTTGGTATAAATAGTGGTATAAAAGCAAGTAGTGACTCATATCCACATTTATTTGTGACAAAATTGGTGGAAAATGCATTGCCTCCAGTGAAGAATAGAATATTGAAATTCGAGAGTACCTGGCAAAGTAACACTCCGTCGCAAATGCTACAAATGTTACAGTATCATCACAATAGAATTAGGGATGAACAAGAACACGAGCATAGACGCATGAAGGATACAAAAATGAAAATGCTAGTTTCTCAGACAGTACCAGCAGATGGTCACAAAAAGGGTGTGACACATTCTGGTGATTCTGCAGTTCCTGTAAAAGGAACCTGCAATTACTGTAAACAACTAGGCCATTATGTACATGATTGTCAAGTCCTGAAACGTAATATAGCTACAGGTATTGCAAAAGAGAGACCACGATTAGTTAGACAAGATCAGAATGAACAAGGAGCTATGCAGCATGGACAGTCCATGCCAGTTCAGCAACAGTCTATGCCAGCCTCACAGCAACCCATACAGTTTGTGCCAGCTGCACCACCGTTGCCTGCTACTGCCACACAAACCACAACACGACAAATGTATCAGACTGCACAGTATGAATACCCTGAGTATCAGCGCTACGCATGAACCAGCCTAGAGAGGGAAGTCGACTTACCGCTTATCGAGATTCCTGTAGATCAAGAAGGACCTTATGTACATAGTGAATTATTAGGTCAAGATAGAAAATTCTTACTCGATACAGGGGCAAGTCGAACAACCATAAAACGTAGTGAAGTTCCAGGGGCACCCCTCTCAGGCTCTCAAAATGTTTCCCTTGGTTTTTCAGGAAAACCTATTGTTAATGAAGTATCACAGCCTCTACCACTTACGTTAGGACCTTTGACACGAACTACAGATTTATTGCTTACTAAATCATGCCCAGAAAATCTGTTAGGAATTAAGACTCTGAAAGCACTAGGAGCCATAATATGTTGTTCTCCGGAAGGAGTAAGGTTGTTTTTACGTGATTTTAAAGGTCACTATGTGTCTAGAGACATGGATCCCCGACTACAGACTTTACCAGTACATCTATGGGCACAAGGCCCTACGGATGTTGGCTGCATGAACATTACACCCTATCGAGTTACATTGAAAGCAGGAGTGGTACTACCACGAATGCGACAATACAAGTTACCGCATGATGCTGTAGTGGCTTTGTTGAAAATCATTGATGAGCTAATTGCCCAGGGAGTAGTTGTAGAAACAGACTCCAATGTATGTAATTCACCGATAATTCCGATTCTTAAACGAACTGATCCTACTGCTCCGCCAGTATACCGATTGGTTATTGATTTGCGTGAACTAAACAAGTGTATTGTACCACAATTCCCTGTGGTCCCTGATATATCATCATTGTTGACAGCAATTGATTCCGAAGCAACATTCTTTACTGTAATCGATCTCAAGAATGCCTTTTTCAGCGTCCCAATAGATCCGGAAAGCCAATACTTGTTCGGATTCAGTTTAAATGGGCGCAGTTTTAAATTCTCACGCGCTCCCCAAGGATTTACAGAAAGCCCCAGCATCTACAGCCAAGCACTGAAAAGAGAACTTGACAGTATCCACATGCCAGTCAATACTGCACTGCTTCAATATGTCGATGATCTGCTGATCACCGCAAGAAGCGAGTCAGAATGTGAAAAAGCTTCTCTGACAGTTTTACATTTCCTAGCCGACAAGGGGCACAAGGTGTCCCCTTCTAAGCTGCAATTCTGTGTTCAGCGAGTTATTTATCTTGGTCACTCGCTGTCCAAGGAGGGAAGGCAGCTTACACCAGATCGCATTCAGTTAATTGCTAACATGTCAATACCCCAGACACAAAAGGAGGTGCGAGCTTTCATAGGCCTCACTTCATATTGTAGGCAGTGGATCCCTCAGTACGCATTTCTAGCAAAACCACTTATTCAGTTAACCACACAGGAGGCAGCCACATCGACTGTTCTCCCTTGGACTCAGGAACATACACAAGCTTTTGAAAGCCTAAAGGAAGCTTTATGTCAAGCACCTGTTTTAGCAACGCCATGTTATAGCAAACATTTTACACTCTTTGTTACAGAACGCGAAGGTACTGCCTTGTCAGTACTCACTCAGGATCAAGCAGGATCATGCAAGCCATGTGCTTATTTTTCCAGTACATTAGATCCCGTAGCTCAGGCTTTGCCTGCATGCCTGAAATCAGTGGCAGCGACAGCTTTAGCAATCAGACAAAGCGATGCCATAGTATTAGGACACCCATTGACAGTTCAAGTACCACATGCAGTAGAGGTTCTTGTGAACCGAACACAAACACAACACTTGACCATAGCAAGACTTACCGGTTATGAACTGACATTGTTTCAACCACACATAGAGATCCGACGGTGTAATACATTGAATCCTGCTACACTATTACCTGTAATTGGAACAGACCCACTAGCTCATGATTGTGTTGAAATCATTGAAATAAAGACGAAACCTAGACAAGACTTGACAGACGTTCCATTGTTAGATCCAGACCTGACGTTGTATGTAGACGGATCATGCATGAGAGCAAGTACAGGAGATTTAGTGGCCGCGTATGCAGTCACAACAGACACTGAAGTTATTGAAACAAATTGTATAGATACTTTGTCAGCCCAAGCAGCAGAACTCATTGCTCTAACGCAAGCCTGTATTCAAGCCACAAATAAGAAAGTTAATGTATACACTGACTCACGTTATGCATTCGGAGTTGTACACGACTTCGGCGTGCTGTGGCGAGAGAGAGGTTATTTAACGTCCCATGGTGCCCACATTCAGCACGGACCCCTCATTCATGCTTTGTTAGACGCAATACATCTACCCACTGCTATATCGATTATGAAATGTAAAGCACACACGAAGGTTACTGATACCATTTCTCAAGGCAATGATTTAGCTGACAGAACAGCTAAACAGACTGCTCAGAATCGCACATTAGACATGACAAAGCCAATAGTTCAGACACCAACACAGTGTATGACAATTAAGGATCCCGCACTTGATGTAATTGACATACAGACACATGCCACGGCAGAAGAAATAAAGAAGTGGACTGAACTAGGAGGGATCCAGACAGATCAAGGGTGGATGACAAAGGAGAAATCTGTATGGTTTCTCCCTGATTCCATGGTTCAAGCCATTATAGCTACAGTTCACAGTCCAGCACATTTAGGAGAGAAGGCTATGCTAGACAGCATTCAGCACATTTGGTTCAACAAACATTTACGAGCAGCAGCTAAACAAAAAGTTCGTACCTGTATGATATGTTGTCAGTTTAATCCAGGAAAGAGTGTTCCCGTAGAGCAGGGTGGATTTCAGCCTCCTGACCATCCTTTTGAAGTCCTCCAGATGGATTATATTCAGATGGAACGTTGTCGAGGATTCAAATATGTCCTCGTAGTTGTCTGCGCTCTCTCCCGTTGGACAGAGGCGTATCCCGTATCAGATTACACTGCCCCGACTACTGCCAAGCAGCTAGTTCGAGAATTCTTCCCACGGTATGGTTTACCACGTGTTGTATATTCAGATAACGGTCAGCCTTTCTCATCCGAATTAATGAAACATGTCTCACTCTTGTTGGGATATCAGTGGAAATTCCACTGTGTCCGACACCCCGAGGCAGCAGGTCTCGTAGAAAGACATAACCAGACACTGAAAATCAGACTGTCCAAAATATGTAGAGAGAAAGGTGTCGACTGGATAGTAGCATTACCAGTTGCACTCTTTTATATGAGAATGGTAGCACACTCTAGAACAGGGCTATCCCCGTATGAGGTGATATTTGGTAGACCACCGAATATGTGGGGGACGCCTATACCACGCAAAATAACTGACATTGACTGTAACATGCTGACAGATTACTTGGCTTCCTTGATGTCTGCACTACAATCTTCTCGTTCACAGGTAGCTGCAGCCTTTCCCGACAACACTGAGGCGAAACCCCATGACATTGTTCCGGGTAATCTTGTCTTTGTGAGAAATTTCGACAGGAAAAGTCAATTGGAGCCCAGGTGGAAAGCACCGAAGTTGGTCCTGTTGACCACAAGAACAGCCGTGAAGATCGAGGGACGTAAAGGGTGGATTCATTCAAGTCACGTCAAAAAATTCCATGGACTACCTTCAGATATAGACACTGTGCCCTGCACTCCCTCACAGACTGATTCAAAACTTCCTTTTGTTGAAAAGAATGACTCTCAGTGCTATAAATTAAAGCTTAGGCCCAAACAGTCGAGCAATTTGATTGTTTAAGTCCTCTCCAAGGTGAAGCGGTTGAATTGTCTCCGACATGTATCCCTTGGACCTGAGTAGAGAAAATACCCGAGAAATGTTGAAACGACAGGCGTATTGTAAATCACTGCGTAGCCACTGTATTGTGACTTTATTAATTTTGTTTTTCTTGAGTTTTTTAATAGTTACTGCAAGTATATTGTTGCATATGTATTATCCTGATTCTAAACGTGTTTTCAATATAACTGATGAACACTCTTTTAGTGACCTACCGCCACATGAGTTGTCCTATAGACTTGCGCTGCGTAATAACACATTCATTAGTATGTTACATCATTCCCATCAGACTAGTAATGCCACCAATTGTTGGGTGTGTGGCCGACTCCCTCCCTATCAGAATAACAAAGGAGTTCTGCCTTTCTTTCCACATCCATTCACACACAATGGCTCCTGTGGAGCATGGTTTAGTTTATTAAATTCCATAGACCCAGACACAGCAGTTTATCAACAACACTGGATATGGGGAAATCTGAATCTAGTTTTATTCAAAGTCTGTCACCCTAATAAGGAGGGTTACCCCAGTAGAACAGGAACTGATTTAGAAAATGAAGTGTATAAATTAGGTAATTTTACGCCTAATCTTATGATTTTGAATGTCAAATCCGAAGTTGAACTAATTCTGCCCACTATGTCAGTATTTCCAGTTAAGGGTGAATTATGTGTAAGAAAAGTTGGTTCCATACACATGGGCCATAGCCAATGCGTTACTACAGTAGAATATAGTGATCAAGGTAAATCTTCATTTAGAGCTTCTCGCCATTCTTACTTTATATGTGGTCAGACGGCATATATGCGTCTGCCTCTAGATTGGGATGGTACTTGTTACATAGCATTCCTTTTGCCACCTGTTTTCCTAGCTCCCCCTGATTATTATCGAAATGTTCATTTAGTACACAATAGAGAGCAAAGAGATCTCCCAGTTGTCGATTATACTGAAACAGCATGGGACAAGTATGTAGATTTCAATAAAGGTATCTTTCCCTATATAGGTACAATATCAAATAGTAAGCTGATACGCAGACTCACCAAGACTCTTGAAGCTGTAGTAAACGAGACTATAGCCGCCCTAGGCAATCTGACAGAGGAACAATCAGTGATGAGAATTGTTGTTCTCCAGAATCGTCTTGTCCTTGACGTCATCCTGGCCGATAGGGGCGGAGCTTGCAGGGTCATCGGATCCAGCTGCTGCATATTCATACCAGAAAATTCGCCATCTGTATATAAAGCTATAACACGCCTTCATAAGATTGTAAGCCAGATACACGAGAATCCAGGCACTTGGACGTGGTCCGGGTGGTTTTGGAGTGTGATATCAGCCTGGGGATGGAGAGTTCTATCCTTCCTAGGTATTGGCCTTCTTATGCTCTTCAGTTGTTGTTTATGCCTACAATGTGGACCAGCGATTTGTGGTCTGTGTGCCACATCGTGTATTCCACATCAAGGTTTTCGTTCAAAATACCGGAAGAAGAAGGAAGAAGAAATGATGCTCCATGAGCAAATCAATGGAATGATGAAGATTGATGTCTCGTGAAGGGCAAGAAGGGGACAAGGAGGGAATGTGGAAATGTGGATTTTCCTGATCAGTTATGTCCCCTATCTTGGACCCCAACGGTTCTATATGCATGTTACAAGTACATGTATGTTCCCTCCAGTTCCAGTTTCTAAGACGCAAACATATGTGTGTCTACCGTCGACATGTTCTCTGTCAGATCCGCCATCAATGGGCTGGATATTCGATTCCTAAGTACGAAAAGCCACCGACTTTATATGGCTAAGTTACTCCATTTTTACAGTTCAGGCAAGTAGGCCCGATTCTGTCCTCAAAGCCTTTCCCTGCTCTCTGTCTTTGACAGCTTCAGCTTGAGCTCGCATCTGTATCCATGAACTTTGTCCTACTCCCTGTGCAGCTAACGGTGACTGCCTCGGCCAGTTTTCGCCTGTCTGCCAAGAAGTTGTATTTCACCTTCGAATTATCTATTTTACTCTTCAGCCGATGCATTCCTGTCCAGTGATTTAGGTAAACATTTCCTTTAGCTCACAAGCAAAGGACTCAGCCTTTCCGTCCTCCTGCAAGTGATTCATAGCCCTGTTGCCATGGAAAGTTTTCTATCCCTCGCATCTCATATAGACACTTAGACGCTTGTACACGCACACAGTCAGTATAGAATAGATTCTGTCCGAGAGTTCTTCCTTGTGGATAACATAGTTCTTTAAACATAGGATGTTAGATATGATTTGGGATTAGGTTGACTTGACCCCAGACTTCTCGTCTCCACATGTAGAGCTAAATGTCAAGTCCCCTTCACCCCCTAGTTGCACGTCAATTACACGTCATGCTGCCGCGCGCGCATCTATGCCAAGTATTATCTTATAGATCCACCTATGTCTGATAATTCTAACCAATCATGTTTCTTTTATTCCTTATTACGCCTAGTTTCGATTATGTCACTGTTTTGTCACTTTTCTTATCAAATGTTACGCCTTCTACATTCGTTTCATTGTAATGCACTTATTATAAAAATACATGTCTGTTAATGAATTATTGTACTTCACTTCCTGAACCCTCGTGGTGACGGAACCTGAGGACCGCGACTCGAGTCGGCCATTTTGAATGGAATAAAGCCCATTAGAAAACCTCTTATACCACGGATTCTGCCTCTTGTTATTTTGAGCTATTTACTTTAATTTAAGATTCCGCATGAAATTCAGTCCGGTAATATTTATTTTATTTACCACACCCCTACACTACACAAACACCATTGCACTACTCTAAACCCTAAAACACTATCCACTATACTACACAAACACCACTGCACTACCCTAAACCCTAAAGCACTACCCCAGCATAACCCCTACACTACACAAACACCACTGCACTACCCTAAACCCTAAAACACTACCCACTATACTACACAAACACCACTGCACTACCCTAAACCCTAAAACACTACCCCAGCACGACCCCCTACACTACACAAACACCACTGAACTACCTTAAACCCTAGCACAACCCTCTACACTACCCAAACACCACTGCACTACCCAACACGGTAAAACACTACCCCCGGCACGACCCCATTCACTACCCATACACAACTGCACAACCCTAAAACTTAAAAGACTACCCCCAACAATGACCCCATACACTACACAATCACCACTGTACTACCCTAACCCCTTAAACACTACCCTCAGCATGACCCCTTCACTACTTAAACACAACTGACCTACCCTAAACCAAAAAACACTACCCTCAGCACTACCACCTACACTACTAAACACCACTGAACTACCCTAAACTCTAAAACACGAGCCCATGCACTACACAAATACCACTAAACTACACTAAACCCTAAACACTACCCCCAGCACGACCCCCTATACTACACAAACACCACTGTACTACCCATAACCCTTAAACACTACCCCCTGCACTGTACAAACACCACTGCACTACCCTAAACCCTAAACCACTATACCCAGAATGACCTCATACACTACACAAACACCACTTCACTACCCTAAACCCTGAAACAATACCCCAACACTAAAACCTACACTACCCAAACATCACTGAACTACCCTAAACCCTGAAACACTACCCCCAGCACTAATCCCTACACTACACAATCACCACTGCACTACCCTACACCCTGAAACCACTACCCCCAGCACAACCCCTTACACTACCCAAACACCACTGCACTACCCAAATCCCTAAAACACTTCCCCCGGCACGACCCCCTACAATACCCATACCCCACTGCACTACCCTAAACCCTAAAACACTACTCCCTACAATACACAAACACCGCTACACTACCCTCAACCCTAAAGCACTACCCCCAGCACGCCCCCCTACTCTACACAAACACCACTGTACTACCCTAAACCCTAAAACACTACCCCCAGCAAGACCCCCTTCACAACCCAAACACAACTGCACTACCCTAAACCCCAAAACACTACACCCAGCATGACCCCCTACACTACCCAAACACCACTGCACTACCCTAAACCCTAAATCGCGACCCCCTACACTACACAAACAACACTGCACTACACTAAACAGTAAAACACTTACCCCAGCATGACCCCCTACACTACAAAAACACCACTGCACTGCACTAACCTAAACCCTAAAACACTACCCCCTACACTACACAAACACCATTGCACTACCCTAAACCCTAAAACACTACCATCAGCATGACCCCCTACACTACACAGACACCACTGCACTACACTAAACCCTAAATCTTGGCCATGACCCCTACACTACACAAACACCACTGCACTACCCGAAACCCTAAAACACTACCACAAGCATGACCCCCTACGCTACACAAACACCATTGTACTATACTAAAACACTACCCCCTGAATGACCCCTTCACTACCCAAACACAACTGCACTGCCCTAAAACCCAATACACTTCCAGCGAAAACGACACCCTACACAACCCAAACACCACTGCACAACCCTAAACCTTAAAACACGACCCCCTACACTACGCAAACACCACTGCACTACCCTAAACCCTAAAACACGACCCACTATACTACACAAACACCACTGCACTACCCTAAACCCTAAAACACTACACCCAGCATGACCCCCTTCACAACCCAAACACAACTGCATTACACTAAACCCAAAAACACTACCCCCAGCATGACCCCCTATACTACCCAAACACCACTGCACTACCCTAAACCCTAAATCGCGACCCCCTACACCACACAAACAACACTGCACTACACTAAACCGTAAAACACTTACCCCAGCACGACCCCCTACACTACAAAAACACCACAGCACTGCACAAACCTAAACCCTAAAACACTACCCCCTACACTACACAAACACCATTGCACTACCCTTAACCCTAAAACACTACCCACAGCATGACCCCCTACACTACACAAACACCATTGCACTACCCTAAACCCTAAAACACTACCCACAGCATGACCCCTACAGTACACAAACACCACTGCACTAGCCTAAACCCTAAAACACTACACCAAGCACAATACCCTACACTACACAAACACCACTGTACTAACCTAAACACTAAAACACTACACCCTGAATGACCCCTTTACTACCCAAACACAACTGCACTACCCTAAAACCCAAAACACTTCCCGCGAGCACGACTCCCTACACTACACAAACACCACTAAACTACCTTAAACCCTAGCACAACCCCCTACACTACCCAAACATCACTGCACTATCCTAAACTCTAAAACACTACCCCCAGCACTACCCTCTACACTATCCATACACAACTACCCCCTACACTACACAAACACCATTGCACTACTCTAAACCCTAAAACACTACCCACTATACTACACAAACACCACTGCACTACCCTAAACCCTAAAGCACTACCCCAGCATAACCCCTACACTACACAAACACCACTGCACTACCCTAAACCCTAAAACACGACCCACTATACTACACAAACACCACTGCACTACCCTAAACCCTAAAACACTACACCCAGCATGACCCCCTTCACAACCCAAACACAACTGCATTACACTAAACCCAAAAACACTACCCCCAGCATGACCCCCTATACTACCCAAACACCACTGCACTACCCTAAACCCTAAATCGCGACCCCCTACACTACACAAACAACACTGCACTACACTAAACCGTAAAACACTTACCCCAGCACGACCCCCTACACTACAAAAACACCACAGCACTGCACAAACCTAAACCCTAAAACACTACCCCCTACACTACACAAACACCATTGCACTACCCTTAACCCTAAAACACTACCCACAGCATGACCCCCTACACTACACAAACACCATTGCACTACCCTAAACCCTAAAACACTACCCACAGCATGACCCCTACAGTACACAAACACCACTGCACTACCCTAAACCCTAAAACACTACACCAAGCACAATACCCTACACTACACAAACACCACTGTACTAACCTAAACACTAAAACACTACACCCTGAATGACACCTTTACTACCCAAACACAACTGCACTACCCTAAAACCCAAAACACTTCCCGCGAGCACGACACCCTACACAACCCAAACACCACTACACAGCCCTAATCCTTAAATCAGGACCCCCTACACTACACAAACACCACTACACTACCCTAAACCCTAAAGCACTACCCCAGTATAACCCCTACACTGCACAAACACCACTTCACTACCCTAAACCCTAAAACACTACCCACTATACTACACAAACAACACTGCACTACCCTAAACCCTAAAACACTACCCCCAGCACGACTCCCTACACTACACAAACACCACTGAACTACCTTAAACCCTAGCACAACCCCCTACACTACCCAAACATACTGCACTATCCTAAACTCTAAAACACTACCCCCAGCACTACCCTCTACACTATCCATACACAACTACCCCCTACACTACACAAACACCATTGCACTACTCTAAACCCTAAAACACTACCCACTATACTACACAAACACCACTGCACTACCCTAAACCCTAAAGCACTACCCCAGCATAACCCCTACACTACACAAACACCACTGCACTACCCTAAACCCTAAAACACTACCCACTATACTACACAAACACCACTGCACTACCCTAAACCCTAAAACACTACCCCCAGCACGACCCCCTACACTACCCAAACACCACTGCACTACCCAACACGGTAAAACACTACCCCCGGCACGACCCCATTCACTACCCATACACAACTGCACAACCCTAAAACTTAAAAGACTACCCCCAACAATGACCCCATACACTACACAATCACCACTGTACTACCCTAACCCCTTAAACACTACCCCCAGCATGACCCCCTTCACTACTTAAACACAACTGACCTACCCTAAACCAAAAAACACTACCCTCAGCACGACCACCTACAATACTAAACACCACTGCACTACCCTAAACTCTACAACACTACCCACAGCCCTACCCTCTACACTACCCAAACACCACTGCACTACCCTAAAGCTTGAAACCACTACCCCCAGCACAACCCCTTACACTACCCAAACACCACTGCACTACCCAAATCCCTAAAACACTTCCCCCGGCACGACCCCCTACAATACCCATACCCCACTGCACTACCCTAAACCCTAAAACACTACTCCCTACAATACACAAACACCACTACACTACCCTCAACCCTAAAGCACTACCCCCAGCAAGACCCCCTACTCTACACAAACACCACTGTACTACCCTAAACCCTAAAACACTAGCCCCAGCAATACCCCCTTCACAACCCAAACACAACTGCACTACCCTAAACCCCAAAACACTACACCCAGCATGACCCCCTACACTACCCAAACACCACTGCACTACCCTAAACCCTAAATCGCGACCCCCTACACTACACAAACAACACTGCACTACACTAAACAGTAAAACACTTACCCCAGCACGACCCCTACACTACAAAAACACCACTGCACTGCACTAACCTAAACCCTAAAACACTACCCCCTACACTACACAAACACCATTGCACTACCCTAAACCCTAAAACACTACCATCAGCATGACCCCCTACACTACAGAGACACCACTGCACTACCCTAAACCCTAAATCTTGGCCATGACCCCTACACTACACAAACACCACTGCACTACCCTAAACCCTAAAACACTACCACAAGCATGACCCCCTACGCTACACAAACACCATTGTACTATACTAAAACACTACCCCCTGAATGACCCCTTCACTACCCAAACACAACTGCACTACCCTAAAACCCAATACACTTCCAGCGAAAACGACACCCTACACAACCCAAACACCACTGCACAACCCTAAACCCTAAAACACGACCCCCTGCACTACGCAAACACCACTGTACTACCCTAAACCCTAAAACACGACCCACTATACTACACAAACACCACTGTACTACCATACACCCTTAAACACTAGCCCCAGCACAACCCCCTACACTACCCAAACATCACTGCACTATCCTAAATTCTAAAACACTACCCCCAGCACTACCCTCTACAATACCCAAACACCACTGCTCTACCCAAAACCGTAAAACACTACCCCCAGCATGATCCCCTACACTACACAAGCACCACTGCACTACCCTAAACCCTAAAACACTACCTCCAGAATAACCCCCTTCACTACCGAAACACAACTGCACAACCGTAAAACTTAAAACACTACCCCCAGCAATGACTCCATACACTACACAAACACCACTGTACTGCCCTAAACCCTAAAGCACTACCCCAGCATAACCCCTACACTAATCAAACACCACTGCACTACCCTAAACCTTAAAACACTACCCACTATACTACACAAACACCACTGCACTACCCTAAACCCTAAAACACTACCCCCAGCACGACCCCCTACACTACACAAACACCACTGAACTACCTTAAACCCTAGCACAACCCTCTACACTACCCAAACACCACTGCACTACCCAACACGGTAAAACACTACCCCCGGCACGACCCCATTCACTACCCATACACAACTGCACAACCCTAAAACTTAAAACACTACCCCCAACAATGACCCCATACACTACACAATCACCACTGTACTACCCTAACCCCTTAAACACTACCCCCAGCATGACCCCCTTCACTACTTAAACACAACTGACCTACCCTAAACCAAAAAACACTACCCTCAGCACGACCACCTACACTACTAAACACCACTACACTACCCTAAACTCTACAACACTACCCACAGCACTACCCTCTAGACTACCCAAACACCACTGCACTACCCAACACTGTAAAACACTACCCCCAGCATGATCCCCTACATTACACAAGCACCACTGCACTACCCTAAGCCCTAAAACACTACCCCCGGCACGACCCCCTTCACTACCCATACACAACTGCACAACCCTAAAACTTAAAACACTACCCTCAACAATGACCCCATACACTACACAATCATCACTGTACTACCCTAACCCCTTAAACACTACCCTCAGCATGACCCCTTCACTACTTAAACACAACTGACCTACCCTAAACCAAAAAACACTACCCTCAGCACGACCACCTACACTACTAAACACCACTGAACTACCCTAAACTCTAAAACACGAGCCCATGCACTACACAAATACCACTAAACTACACTAAACACTACCCCCAGCACGACCCCCTATACTACACAAACACCACTGTACTACCCATAACCCTAAAACACTACCCCCTGCACTGTGCAAACACCACTGCACCACCCTAAACCCTAAACCACTATACCCAGCATGACCCCATACACTACACAAACACCACTTCACTACCCTAAACCCTGAAACAATACCCCAACACTAACACCTACACTACCCAAACATCACTGAACTACCCTAAACCCTGAAACACTACCCCCAGCACTAATCCCTACACTACACAATCACCACTGCACTACCCTAAACATTAAAACCACTACCCCCAGCACAACCCCTTACACTACCCAAACACCACTGCACTACCCAAATCCCTAAAACACTTACCCCGGCACGACCCCCTACAATACCCATACCCCACTGCACTACCCTAAACCCTAAAACACTACTCCCTACAATACACAAACACCACTACACTACCCTCAACCCTAAAGCACTACCCCCAGCACGACCCCCTACTCTACACAAACACCACTGTACTACCCTAAACCCTAAAACACTACCCCCAGCAAGACCCCCTTCACAACCCAAACACAACTGCACTACCCTAAACCCGAAAACACTACACCCAGCATGACCCCCTACACTACCCAAACACCACTGCACTACCCTAAACCCTAAATCGCGAACCCCTACACTACACAAACAACACTGCACTACACTAAACAGTAAAACACTTACCCCAGCACGACTCCCTACACTACAAAAACACAACTGCACTGCACTAACCTAAACCCTAAAACACTACCCCCTACACTACACAAACACCATTGCACTACCCTAAACCCTAAAACACTACCATCAGCATGACCCCCTACACTACACAGACACCACTGCACTACACTAAACCCTAAATCTTGGCCATGACCCCTACACTACACAAACACCACTGCACTACCCTAAACCCTAAAACACTACCACAAGCATGACCCCCTATGCTACACAAACACCATTGTACTATACTAAAACACTACCCCCTGAATGACCCCTTCACTACCTAAACACAACTGCACTACCCTAAAACCCAATACACTTCCAGCGAAAACGACACCCTACACAACCCAAACACCACTGCACATCCCTAAACCTTAAAACACGACCCCCTGCACTACGCAAACACCACTGCACTACCCTAAACCCTAAAACACGACCCACTATACTACACAAAAACCACTGCACTACCCTAAACCCTAAAACACTACACCCACCACAACACCCTACACTACACAAACACCACTGTACTACCATACACCCTTAAACACTAGCCCCAGCACAACCCCCTACACTACCCAAACATCACTGCACTATCCTAAACTCTAAAACACTACCCCCAGCACTACCCTCTACAATACCCAAACACCACTGCAGTACCCAAAACCGTAAAACACTACCCCCAGCATGATCCCCTACACTACACAAGCACCACTGCACTACCCTAAACCCTAAAACACTACCTCCAGAATGACCCCCTTCATTACCGAAACACAACTGCACAACCGTAAAACTTAAAACACTACCCCCAGCAATGACCCCATACACTACACAAACACCACTGTACTGCCCTAAACCCTTAAACACTACCCCCAGCATGACCCCCTTCACTACATAAACACAACTGACCTACCCTAAACCAAAAAATACCACCCCTGCACGACCCCCTACACTAAACAAACACCACTGTAGTACCCTAAACCCTACATCTACACCCAGCACGACCCCCTTCACTACTGAAACACAACTGCACTACCATAAACCCTAAAACACTACCCCAGTAATTTACCCTGCACTACCCAAACACCACTGCACTACCATAAACCCTCAAACACTACCCCCAGCATGACCCCTACACTACCCAAACAGCACTGCACTACCCTAAACCCTAAAACACTACCCCCAGCACACCCCCCTACACTACACAAACACCACTACACTACACTAAACCCTAAAACGCTACCCCTAGCATGACCCCTTCACTACCCAAACACAACTGCACAACCGTAAAAGTTAAAACACTTCCTGCAGCACAAACCCTACACTACACAAACACCACTGCACTATCCTAAACCCTAAAACACTACCCCCAGCAGTACCACCTAAACTACCCAAACACCATTGCAATACCCTAAACGGTAAAACACTACCCCCAGCATGACCCCTACACTACACAAAAACCACAGCTCTACCCTAAACTATAAAACACTACCCCCAGCAGTACCCCCTACTCTACCCAAACACAAATGCACTACCCAAAACCCTAACACACTACCCCCAGCACGACACCCTACACTACCCAAATATAACTGCACTACCCTGAACCCTAAAACACTACCCCCAACACGACCCCTTCAATATACAGACACCACTGCACTGCCTTAAACCCTAAAATACTACCCCTGCACGATCACCACACTACACAACCACCACTGCAGTACCCTACTGCACTAGCCTAAACCCTAAAACACTACCCCCAGCATGACTCCCTACACTACCCAAAAACAACTGCACTACCCTAAACCCTAAAACACTACCCCCAGCACGACACCCTACACTACCCAAATATAACTGCACTAAACTGAACCCTAAAACACTACCCCAAACATTACCCCTTCAATATACAGATACCACTGCACTGCCCTACACCCTAAAACACTACCCCTGCATGACCCCCTACACTACACAAACACCACTGTTCTACCCTAAACCCTAAATCTACCCCAGCACGACCCCTTCACTACTCAAACACAACTGCACTACCCTAAACCGAAAAACACTACCGCAGCACGACACCCTTTACTACACAAACACCAATGCACTGCCTTAAATCCTACAACACTACCCCCAGCATGACCCACTACACTACACAAACACCACTGTACTACCCTAAACCCTAAATCTACCCCCATCATGACCCCCTATACTATAGAACCACCACTGCACTACCCTAAACCCTAAAACACTACCCCCAGCACGACCCCTTACACTACGCAAACACCACTGCGCTTCACTTAACCCTAAGACACTTCCCCCAGCATGACCCATTACACTACCCAAACACCACTGCACTACCCTAAACCCTAAAACACTTCCCCCAGCATGACCCCCTACACTCTCCGAACAACACTCCACTACCCTAAACCCTAAATCTACCACAGCACGAACGCCTACACTACCCAAAACCCACTGCACTACCCTAAACCCTGAAACACTACCTGCATCCTGACCCCCTACACTACACAAACACCACTGCACTGCCCTAAACCCTAAAACACTACCCCTCGCACGAACCCCTACACTACCCAAACACCACTGCACTGCATTTCCCTAAACCAGAAAACACTACCCCAGCACAACCCCCTATACTACTCAAACACCACTCCACTACCCTAAATCCTAAAACACTGCCCCCAGCAATACCACCTACACTACACAAACACCTCTGCACTACCCTAAACCCTAAAAAACTACCCCCAGTACGACTACCTACGCTACCCACATACCACAGAACTACCCTACACCCTAAAACACTACCCCAGCACGAACCCCTACACTACACAAACACCAATGCACTACCCTAAACCCTAAAACACTACCCCCAGCACGCCCCCCTTCACAACCCAAACACGACTGCACTACCCCAAACCCCAAATTGTGACCCCCTACACTACACAAACACAACTGCACTACCCTAAACCGTAAAACACTTCCCCCAGCATGACCCCCTACACTACAAAAACACCACTGCACTACACTACCCTAAACCCTAAAGCACTACCCCTACACTACACAAACACCACTGCACTTCCCTAAACCCTAAAACACTACCCCCAGCATGACCCCCTATACTACACAAACACCACTGCACTACCCTAAACCCTAAATCTACCCCATGACCCCTACACTACACAAACACCACTGTACTACCCTAAACCCTAAAACACAACCCCCAGCACAACCCCCTTAACTTCCCAAACACAACTGCAATACCCTAAACCCAAAAACACATCCCGCGAGCACGATCCCTTACACTACCCAAACACCACTGCACTACCCTAAACCAAAAAACACGACCCCCTACACTACACAAACACCACTGCACTACCCTAAACCTCTAATACACTACCTCAGCATGACCACCTAGACTACACAAACACCACTGCACTACCCTAAACCCTAAAACACTATCCCTATACTACACAAACACCACTGCACTAGACTAAACCCTTAAACACTACCCCCAGCACGACCCCCCACACTACCCAAACATCACTGCACTACCCTAAACCCTAAAACACTACCCCAGCACGACCCCCTACACTTCCCAAACACCACTGCACTACCCTAAACCCTAAAACACTACCCCCAGCACGCCCCCTACACTACACAAACACCACTGCACTACCCTGAACCCTAAAACACTACCCCCTGCACTACACAAACACCCCTGCACTACCCTGAACCCTAAAACACTACCCCCAGTACTACTCCCTTAACTACACAAACCCAACTGCACTACCCTAAACCCTAAAACACTATCCCCAGCACTACCCCCTACACTACACAAACACCACTGTACTACCCTAAACATTAACACACTAACCCAAGCATGACCCCCTTCACTACCCAAACACCATTGCACTACCCTAAACTCTAAATCACTACACCCAGCACTACGCCTATACTACCCAAACACCACTGCACTACCCTAAACCGTAAAACACTACCCCCAGCACGACCACCTAAACTACACAAGCACCACTGCACTACCCTAAACCCTAAAACACTACCCCCAGCACGAACCCCTTCGGTACCCAAACACAACTGCACAACCCTAAAACTTAAAACACTACCCTCAGCAAGTACCCCATACACTACACAAACACCACTGCACTACCCTAAACCCTAAAACAAAACCCCAAGCATGACCCCTACACTACACAAATACCACTGTACTACCCTAAACCCTTAAACACTACCCCCAACATGACCCCCTTCACTACTTAAACACCACTGCACTACCCTAAACTCTAAAACACAACCCCATACACTACACAAATACCACTACACTAAACTAAACCCTAAAACACTACCCCAAGCATGACCCGTAATACTACACAAACACCACTGCACTACCCATAACCCTAAAACAGTAACCCCTACACTATACAAACACCACTGCACTACCCTAAAACCTAAAATACTACCCCCAGCATGGCCCCATACACTACACAAACACCACTGCACTACCATAAACCCTAAAACACTATCCCAACACTACCACCTACACTATCCAAACACCACTGCACTACCCTAAACCATAAAAACTACCCACAGCCTGAACCCCTACCCTACACAATCACCACTGCAATACCCTAAACCCCCAAACACTACCCCCAGCACAGCCCCTTACACTACCCAAACACCACTGCACTACCCTAAACCCTAAAACACTACCCCCTACAATACACAAACAGCACTACACTACCCTCAACCCTAAAGCACTACCCCCAGCACGACCCCCTACACTACACAAGCACCACTGCACTATCCTAAACCTCAAAACACTACCCGCAGAACGACCCCCTTCACTACCCAAACACTACGCACTACCCTAAACCCTAAAACACTACCCCCAGCACGACACCCTGCACTACACAACTATAACTGCACAACCCTAAGCCCTAAAACACTACCCCCAACATGACCCCTTCAATATACAGATACCACTGCACTGCCTTAAACCCTAAAACACTACCACTGCACGACCCTGTACACTACACAAACACCACTGTACTACCCTAAACCCTACATCTACCCCAGCACTACCCCCTTCACTACTGAAAGACCACTGCACTACCCTAAACGAAAAAACAATACCCCCAGCATGACCCCCTACACTACTAAACACCACTGCACTACCCTAAACCCTAAAACACAACCCCCTACACTACACATAAACCACTGCACTACCCTAAACCCTAAAACACTACCGCAGCACGACCCCCTTCACTTAACAAACACCACTGCACTACCATAATCCCTAAAACACTATCCCAGCACTTTACCCTGCACTACCCAAACACCACTGCACTACCCTAAACCCTAAAACACTATACCCAGCACGACCCCCTACACTACACAAACACCACTGCACTACCCTAAACCCTAAAACACTACCCCAGCACGACCCCCTACACTTCCCAAACACCACTGCACTACCCTAAACCCTAAAACACTACCCCCAGCACGCCCCCTACACTACACAAACACCACTGCACTACCCTGAACCCTAAAACACTACCCCCTGCACTACACAAACACCCCTGCACTACCCTCAACCCTAAAACACTACCCCCAGTACTACTCCCTTAACTACACAAACCCAACTGCACTACCCTAAACCCTAAAACACTATCCCCAGCACTACCCCCTACACTACACAAACACCACTGTACTACCCTAAACATTAACACACTAACCCAAGCATGACCCCCTTCACTACCCAAACACCATTGCACTACCCTAAACCCTAAAACACGACCCCATACACTACACAAATACCACTACACTACACTAAACCCTAAAACACTACCCCCAGCATGACCCCCTTCACTACCCAAACACAACTGCACAACTGTAAAAGTTAAATCACAACCCCCAGCACGAACCCCTACACTACACAAACACCACTGCACTACCTTAAACACTAAAACACTACCCCAGCACGACCCCCTACACTACCCAAACACCACTGCACTACCCTAAACCTTAAAACACTACCCCCTACAAAACACAAACACCACTACACTATCCTCAACCCTAAAGCACTACCCCCAGCACAACCTCCTACACTACACAAGCACCATTGCACTACCATAAACCCCAAAACACTACCCACAGCACGACCCACTTCTTTACCCAAACACTACTGCGCTACCCTAAACGACTGCCTACACTACCCAAATATAACTGCACTACCCTAAACCCTAAAACACTACCCCCAGCACGACCTCTTTAATATACAGACACCACTGCACTGCCTTAAACCCTAAAACACTAACCCCTACACGACCCCCTACACTACACATACACCACTGTACTACCCTCAACTTTAAATCTACCCCAGCACGACCCCCTTCACTACTCAAATACAAGATCACTACCCTAAACCGAAAAACACTACCCCCAGCATGACCCCCTACACTACTAAACACCACTGCACTACCCTAAACCCTAAAACACTACCGCAGCACGACCCCCTACACTACACAAACAGCACTGTACTACCCTAAACCCTAAAACACTACCCCAGCACTACACCGTGCACTACCCAAACACTATTGCACTACCATAAACCCTAAA
This sequence comes from Triturus cristatus, assembly GCF_964204655.1. Classification (NCBI taxonomy): domain Eukaryota; kingdom Metazoa; phylum Chordata; class Amphibia; order Caudata; family Salamandridae; genus Triturus; species Triturus cristatus. The sequence continues at coordinate 522,699,183 of NC_140579.1, read as the reverse complement.
ACACTACACCCAGCACGACCCCCTATACCACTCAAACACCACTGCACTACCCTAAACCCTAAAACACTACCGCAGCACGACCCCCTACACTAACCAAACACTACTGCACTACCCTAAACCCTAAAACACTACCCCCTGCACTACACAAACACTACTGCACTACCCTCAACCCTAAAACACTACCCCCAGCACTATGCCATACACTACACAAACACCACTGCACTACCCTAAACCCTAAAACAATATCCTCAGCACTACCCCCTACACTACACAAACACCACTGCACTACCCTAAACCCTAAACCCTAAAACACTACCCCAGCAGTACCCCCTACACTACCCAAAATACCACTGCACTAGCCTAAACCCCAAAACACTACACCCAGCACGATATCTTACACTACACAAACACCACTGAACTACCCTACTGCACTACCCTAAACCCTAAAACACTACCCCCAGTACGACACCCTATACTACCCAAACACAACCGCACTACCCTAAACCCTAAAACACTACTCCCAGCATGAACCCCTACACTACAAAAACACCACTGCACTTCCCGAAACCCTAAAACACTACCCCCAGCACGACCTCCTACACAACACAAACACCACTGCACTACCCTAAGCCTACAATTATCCCAAGCACGACCCCCTACACTACCCAAACACCACTGCACTACCCTAAACCTTAAACCTACCCCTAACATGACCCCATACAAAACACAAACACAACTGCACTACCTTAAACCCTAAAACACTACCCCCAGCACGACCCCTTACACCACCCGAACACCACTGTGCTTCCCTTAACCCTAAAACACTTGCCCCAACATGACCTATTACACTACACAAACACCACTGCCCTACCCTAAACCCTAAAACACTACTCCCGGCATCACCCCCTACACTACCCAAAAACCCCTCCACTACCCTAAACCCTAAATCTACCCCAGCACAAACCCCTACACTACCCAAAACCCACTGCACTACCCTAAACCCATTAAACACTACCCTCATCATGACCCCCTATACTACACAAACACCACTGCACTGCCCTAAACCCCAAAACACTACCCCCAGCATGATCCCCTACAATACACAAACACCACTGAACTACACTACTACACTACCCTAAAACACTAGCCCCAGCACGACCCCCTACACTACCCAAACACAACTGCACTACCCTAAACCCTAAAACACTACCCCCATCATGACCCCCTACACTACAAAAACACCACTGCACTACCCGAAACCCTAAAACACTACCCCCAGCAGGACCTCATACACAACACAAACACCACTGCGCTACCCTAAACCGAAAAATTATCCCCAGCACGACCGCCTACACTACCCAAACACCACTGAACTACCCTAAACCCTAAATCTATCCCCAACATGACCCCCTACACTACACAAACACCACTGCACTACCCTAAACCCTAAAACACTACCCACAGCACGACTCCTTACACTTCCCGAACACTACTGTGTTTCCCTTACCCCTAAGACACTTTCCCTAGCATTATACCCATTACACTACACAAACACCACTGCACTACCCTAAACCCTTAAACACTACCCCCAGCATGACCCCCTACACTACAAAAACACCACTGTACTACCCGAAACCCTAAAACACTACCCCCAGCACGACCTTCTACACAACACAAACACCACTGCGCTACCCTAAACCCTAAAATTATCCCCAGAACGACCCCCTACACTCCCCAAACACCACTGCACTACCCTAAACCCTAAATCTATCCCCAACATGACCCCCTACACTACACAAACACAACTGCACTACCTTAACCCTAAAACACTACCCCCAGCACGACCCCTTACACTTCCCGTACACCACTGCGCTTCCCTTAACCCTAAAACAATTCCCCAAGCATGACCCGTAATACTACACAAACACCACTGCACTACCCATAACCCTAAAACAGTAACCCCTACACTATACAAACACCACTGCACTACCCTAAAACCTAAAATACTACCCCCAGCATGGCCCTATACACTACACAAACACCACTGCACTACCATAAACCTTAAAACACTATCCCAACACTACCACCTACACTATCCAAACACCACTGCACTACCCTAAACCATAAAAACTACCCACAGCCTGAACCCCTACACTACACAATCACCACTGCAATACCCTAAACCCCCAAACACTACCCCCAGCACAGCCCCTTACACTACCCAAACACCACTGCACTACCCTAAACCCTAAAACACTACCCCCTACAATACACAAACAGCACTACACTACCCTCAACCCTAAAGCACTACCCCCAGCACGACCCCCTACACTACACAAGCACCACTGCACTATCCTAAACCTCAAAACACTACCCGCAGAACGACCCCCTTCACTACCCAAACACTACGCACTACCCTAAACCCTAAAACACTACCCCCAGCACGACACCCTGCACTACACAACTATAACTGCACTACCCTAAGCCCTAAAACACTACCCCCAACATGACCCCTTCAATATACAGATACCACTGCACTGCCTTAAACCCTAAAACACTACCACTGCACGACCCTGTACACTACACAAACACCACTGTACTACCCTAAACCCTACATCTACCCCAGCACTACCCCCTTCACTACTGAAAGACCACTGCACTACCCTAAACCAAAAAACAATACCCCCAGCATGACCCCCTACACTACTAAAAACCACTGCACTACCCTAAACCCTAAAACACAACCCCCTACACTACACATAAACCACTGCACTACCCTAAACCCTAAAACACTACCGCAGCACGACCCCCTTCACTTAACAAACACCACTGCACTACCATAATCCCTAAAACACTATCCCAGCACTTTATCCTGCACTACCCAAACACCACTGCACTACCCTAAACCCTAAAACACTATACCCAGCACGACCCCCTACACTACACAAACACCACTGCACTACCCTAAACCCTAAAACACTACCCCAGCACGACCCCCTACACTTCCCATACACCACTGCACTACCCTAAACCCTAAAACACTACCCCCAGCACGCCCCCTACACTACACAAACACCACTGCACTACCCTGAACCCTAAAACACTACCCCCTGCACTACACAAACACCCCTGCACTACCCTCAACCCTAAAACACTACCCCCAGCAGTACTCCCTTAACTACACAAACCCAACTGCACTACCCTAAACCCTAAAACACTACCGCAGCAAGACCCCCTACACTACACAAACAGCCCTGTACTACCCTAAACCCTAAAACACTACCCCAGCACTACACCCTGCACTACCCAGACACTATTGCACTACCATAAACCCTAAAACACTACACCCAGCACGACCCCCTATACCACTCAAACACCACTGCACTACCCTAAACCCTAAAACACTACCGCAGCACGACCCCCTACACTAACCAAACACTACTGCACTACCCTAAACCCTAAAACACTACCCCCTGCACTACACAAACACCACTGCACTACCCTCAACCCTAAAACACTACCCCCAGCACTATGCCATACACTACACAAACACCACTGCACTTCCCTAAACCCTAAAACAATATCCTCAGCACTACCCCCTACACTACACAAACACCACTGCACTACCCTAAACCCTAAAACACTACCCCAGCAGTACCCCCTACACTACCCAAAATACCACTGCACTAGCCTAAACCCCAAAACACTACACCCAGCACGATCTCCTACACTACACAAACACCACTGAACTACCCTACTGCACTACCCTAAACCCTAAAACACTACCCCCAGTACGACCCCCTATACTACCCAAACACAACCGCACTACCCTAAACCCTAAAACACTACTCCCAGCATGAACCCCTACACTACAAAAACTGCACTTCCCGAAACCCTAAAACACTACCCCCAGCACGACCTCCTACACAACACAAACACCACTGCACTACCCTAACCCTACAATTATCCCCAGCACGACCCCCTACACTACCCAAACACCACTGCACTACCCTAAACCTTAAACCTACCCCTAACATGACCCCATACAAAACACAAACACAACTGCACTACCTTAAACCCTAAAACACTACCCCCAGCACGACCCCTTACACCACCCGAACACCACTGTGCTTCCCTTAACCCTAAAACACTTCCCCCAACATGACCTATTACACTAAACAAGCACCACTGCCCTACCCTAAACCCTAAAACACTACTCCCGGCATCACCCCCTACACTACCCAAAAAACCCTCCACTACACTAAACCCTAAATCTACCCCCGCACAAACCCCTACACTACCCAAAACCCACTGCACTACCCTAAACCCATTAAACACTACCCTCATCATGACCCCCTATACTACACAAACACCACTGCACTGCCCTAAACCCCAAAACACTACCCCCAGCATGATCCCCTACAATACACAAACACCACTAAACTACACTACTACACTACCCTAAACCCTAAAACACTACCCCCAGCACGACCCCCTACACTACCCAAACACAACTGCACTACCCTAAACCCTAAAACACTAACCCCATCATGACCCCCTACACTACAAAAACACCACTGCACTACCCGAAACCTTAAAACACTACCCCCAGCAGGACCTCATACACAACACAAACACCACTGCGCTACCCTAAACCCAAAAATTATCCCCAGCACGACCCCCTACACTACCCAAACACCACTGAACTACCCTAAACCCTAAATCTATCCCCAACATGACCCCCTACACTACACAAACACCACTGCACTACCCTAAAGCCTAAAACACTACCCACAGCACGACTCCTTACACTTCCCGAACACTACTGTGTTTCCCTTACCCCTAAGACACTTTCCCTAGCATGACCCATTACACTAAACAAACACCACTGCACTACCCTAAACCCTTAAACACTACCCCCAGCATGACCCCCTACACTACAAAAACACCACTGTACTACCCGAAACCCTAAAACACTACCCTCAGCACGACCTTCTACACAACACAAACACCACTGCGCTACCCTAAACCCTAAAATTATCCCCAGAACGACCCCCTACACTCCCCAAACACCACTGCACTACCCTAAACCCTAAATGTACCCCCAACATGACCCCCTACACTACACAAACACAACTGCACTACCCTAAACCCTAAAACACTACCCCCAGCACGACCCCTTACACTTCCCGAACACCACTGCGCTTCCCTTAACCCTAAAACAATTCCCCAAGCATGACCCGTAATACTACACAAACACCACTGCACTACCTATAACCCTAAAACAGTAACCCCTACACTATACAAACACCACTGCACTACCCTTAAACCTAAAATACTACCCCCAGCATGGCTCCATACACTACACAAACACCACTGCACTACCATAAACCTTAAAACACTATCCCAACACTACCACCTACACTATCCAAACACCACTGCACTACCCTAAACCATAAAAACTACCCACAGCCTGAACCCCTACACTACACAATCACCACTGCAATACCCTAAACCCCCAAACACTACCCCCAGCACAGCCCCTTACACTACCCAAACACCACTGCACTACCCTAAACCCTAAAACACTACCCCCTACAATACACAAACACCACTACACTACCCTCAACCCTAAAGCACTACCCCCAGCACGACCCCCTACACTACACAAGCACCACTGCACTATCCTAAACCTCAAAACACTACCTGCAGCACGACCCCCTTCACTACCCAAACACTACGCACTACCCTAAACCCTAAAACACTACCCCCAGCACGACACCCTGCACTACACAACTATAACTGCACTACCCTAAGCCCTAAAACACTACCCCCAACATGACCCCTTCAATATACAGATATCACTGCACTGCCTTAAACCCTAAAACACTACCACTGCACGACCCTGTACACTACACAAACACCACTGTACTACCCTAAACCCTACATCTACCCCAGCACTACCCCCTTCACTACTGAAAGACCACTGCACTACCCTAAACCAAAAAACAATACCCCCAACATGACCCCCTTCACTACTTAAACACAACTGACCTACCCTAAACCAAAAAACACTACCCTCAGCATGACCCCCTACACTACTAAACACCACTGCACTACCCTAAAACACAACCCCCTACACTACACATAAACCACTGCACTACCCTAAACCCTAAAACACTACCGCAGCACGACCCCCTTCACTACACAAACACCACTGCACTACCATAATCCCTAAAACACTATCCCAGCACTTTACCCTGCACTACCCAAACACCACTGCTCTACCCTAAACCCTAAAACACTATACCCAGCACGACCCCCTACACTACACAAACACCACTGCACTACCCTAAACCCTAAAACACTACCCCCAGCACGCCCCCTACACTACACAAACACCACTGCACTACCCTGAACCCTAAAACACTACCCCCTGCACTACACAAACACCCCTGCACTACCCTCAACCCTAAAACACTACCCCCAGCACTACTCCCTTAACTACACAAACCCAACTGCACTACCCTAAACCCTAAAACACTATCCCCAGCACTACCCCCTACACTACACCAACACCACTGTACTACCCTAAAAAATAACACACTACCCCAAGCATGACCCCCTTCCCTACCCAAACACCATTGCACTACCCTAAACCCTAAAACACGACCCCATACACTACACAAATCCCACTACACTACACTAAACCCTAAAACACTACCCCCAGCATGACCCCCTTCACTACCCAAACACAACTGCACAACTGTAAAAGTTAAATCACAACCCCCAGCACAAACCCCTACAGTACACAAACACCACTGCACTACCTTAAACACTAAAACACTACCCCAGCACGACCCCCTACACTACCCAAACACCACTGCACTACCCTAAACCCTCAAACACTATCCCCAGCACAACCCCCTACACTAACCAAACACTACTGCACTACCCTAAACCCTAAAACACCACCCCCTGCACTACACAAACACCACTGCACTACCCTCAACCCTAAAACACTACCCCCAGCACTATGCCATACACTACACAAACACCACTGCACTACCCTAAACCCTAAAACAATAAGCTAAGCACTAACCCCTACACTACACAAACACCACTGCACTACCCTAAACCCTAAAACACTACCCCAGCAGTACCCCCTACACTACCCAAAATACCACTGCACTAGCCTAAACCCTAAAACACTACACCCAGCACGACCTCCTACACTACACAAACACCACTGAACTACCCTACTGCACTACCCTAAACCCTAAAACACTACCCCCAGTACGACCCCCTATACTACCCAAACACAACCGCACTACCCTAAACCCTAAAACACTACTCCCAGCATGAACCCCTACACTACAAAAACACCACTGCACTTCCCGAAACCCTAAAACACTACCCCCAGCACGACCTCCTACACAACACAAACACCACTGCACTACCCTAACCCTACAATTATCCCAAGCACGACCCCCTACACTACCCAAACACCACTGCACTACCCTAAACCTTAAACCTACCCCTAACATGACCCCATACAAAACACAAACACAACTGCACTACCTTAAACCCTAAAACACTACCCCCAGCACGACCCCTTACACCACCCGAACACCACTGTGCTTCCCTTAACCCTAAAACACTTCCCCCAACATGACCCATTACACTACACAAACACCACTGCACTACCCTAAACCCTAAAACACTACTCCCAGCATCACCCCCTACATTACCCAAAAACCCCTCCACTACCCTAAACCCTAAATCTACCCCAGCACAAACCCCTACACTACCCAAAACCCACTGCACTACCCTAAACCCATTAAACACTACCCTCATCATGACCCCCTATACTACACAAACACCACTGCACTGCCCTAAACCCCAAAACACTACCCCCAGCATGATCCCCTACACTACACAAACACCACTGAACTACACTACTACACTACCCTAAACCCTAAAACACTACCCCCAGCACGACCCCCTACACTACGCAAACACAACTGCACTACCCTAAACCCTAAAACACTACCCCCATCATGACCCCCTACACTACAAAAACACCACTGCACTACCCGAAACTCTAAAACACTACCCCCAGCACGACCTCATACACAACACAAACACCACTGCGCTACCCTAAACCCAAAAAGTATCCCCAGCACGACCCCCTACACTACCCAAACACCACTGAACTACCCTAAACCCTAAATCTATCCCCAACATGACCCCCTACACTACACAAACACCTCTGCACTACCCTAAACCCTAAAACAGTACCCACAGCACGACCCCTTACACTTCCCGAACACTACTGCGCTTCCCTTACCCCTAAGGCACTTCCCCTAGCATGACCCATTACACTACACAAAACACCACTGCACTACCCTAAACCCTTAAACACTACCCCCAGCATGACCCCCTACACTACAAAAACACCACTGTACTACCCGAAACCCTAAAACACTACCCCCAGCACGACCTTCTACACAACACAAACACCACTGCGCTACCCTAAACCCTAAAATTATCCACAGAACAACCCCCTACACTCCCCAAACACCACTGCACTACCCTAAACCCTAAATCTAACCCCAACATGACACCCTACACTACACAAACACAACTGCACTACCCTAAACCCTAAAACACTACCCCCAGCACGACCCCTTAAACTTCCCGAACACCACTGCACTTCCCTTAACCCTAAAACAATTCCCCCAGCATGACCCATTACACTACCCAAACACCACTGCACTACCCTAAACCCTAAAACACTACCCCCGGCATGAACCCCTACACTACCCAAACACCACTCCACTATACTAAACCCTAAAACTTCCCCAGCACAAACCCCTAAACTACCCAAAACCCACTGCACTACCCTAAACCCATTAAACACTACCTGCATCATGACCCCCTACACTACACAAACACCACTGCACTGCCCTAAACTCTAAAACATTACACCCAGCATGACCCCCTCCACTACCAAAACACCACTGCACTGCATTTCTCTGAACCAGAAAACACTACCCCAGCATGACCCCCTATACTTCTCAAACACCACTGCACTACCCTAAATCCTAAAACACTGCCCCCAGAAAAAAAACCTACACTATACAAACACCACTGCACTACTCTAAACCCTAAAAAACTACCACCAGTACGTCTCCCTATGCAACACAAAAACCACTGAACTAACCTACACACTAAAACACTACCCCAGCACGAACCCCTACACTACACAAACACCACTACACTACCCTAAACCCTAAAACAATACCAACAGCATGACCCCCTACACGACACAAACACCACTGCACTACCCAAAACACTAAAACACTACCCCCAGCACGACCCCCTACACTACACAAACACCACTGCACTACCCTAAACCCTAAAACACTACTCCCGGCATCACCCCCTACACTACCCAAAAACCCCTCCACTACCCTAAACCCTAAATCTACCCCAGCACAAACCCCTACACTACCCAAAACCCACTGCACTACCCTAAACCCATTAAACACTACCCTCATCATGACCCCCTATACTACACAAACACCATTGCACTACCCTAAACCCTAGAACACGACCCCATACACTACACAAATCCCACTACACTACACTAAACCCTAAAACACTACCCCCAGCATGACCCCCTTCACTACCCAAACACAACTGCACAACTGTAAAACTTAAATCACAACCCCCAGCACAAACCCCTACAGTACACAAACACCACTGCACTACCTTAAACACTAAAACACTACCCCAGCACGACCCCCTACACTACCCAAACACCACTGCACTACCCTAAACCCTCAAACACTATCCCCAGCACAACCCCCTACACTAACCAAACACTACTGCACTACCCTAAACCCTAAAACACCACCCCCTGCACTACACAAACACCACTGCACTACCCTCAACCCTAAAACACTACCCCCAGCACTATGCCATACACTACACAAACACCACTGCACTACCCTAAACCCTAAAACAATAAGCTAAGCACTACCCCCTACACTACACAAACACCACTGCACTACCCTAAACCCTAAAACACTACCCCAGCAGTACCCCCTACACTACCCAAAATACCACTGCACTAGCCTAAACCCTAAAACACTACACCCAGCACGACCTCCTACACTACACAAACACCACTGAACTACCCTACTGCACTACCCTAAACCCTAAAACACTACCCCCAGTACGACCCCCTATACTACCCAAACACAACCGCACTACCCTAAACCCTAAAACACTACTCCCAGCATGAACCCCTACACTACAAAAACACCACTGCACTTCCCGAAACCCTAAAACACTACCCCCAGCACGACCTCCTACACAACACAAACACCACTGCACTACCCTAACCCTACAATTATCCCAAGCACGACCCCCTACACTACCCAAACACCACTGCACTACCCTAAACCTTAAACCTACCCCTAACATGACCCCATACAAAACACAAACACAACTGCACTACCTTAAACCCTAAAACACTACCCCCAGCACGACCCCTTACACCACCCGAACACCACTGTGCTTCCCTTAACCCTAAAACACTTCCCCCAACATGACCCATTACACTACACAAACACCACTGCACTACCCTAAACCCTAAAACACTACTCCCAGCATCACCCCCTACACTACCCAAAAACCCCTCCACTACCCTAAACCCTAAATCTACCCCAGCACAAACCCCTACACTACCCAAAACCCACTGCACTACCCTAAACCCATTAAACACTACCCTCATCATGACCCCCTATACTACACAAACACCACTGCACTGCCCTAAACCCCAAAACACTACCCCCAGCATGATCCCCTACACTACACAAACACCACTGAACTACACTACTACACTACCCTAAACCCTAAAACACTACCCCCAGCACGACCCCCTACACTACGCAAACACAACTGCACTACCCTAAACCCTAAAACACTACCCCCATCATGACCCCCTACACTACAAAAACACCACTGCACTACCCGAAACTCTAAAACACTACCCCCAGCACGACCTCATACACAACACAAACACCACTGCGCTACCCTAAACCCAAAAAGTATCCCCAGCACGACCCCCTACACTACCCAAACACCACTGAACTACCCTAAACCCTAAATCTATCCCCAACATGACCCCCTACACTACACAAACACCTCTGCACTACCCTAAACCCTAAAACAGTACCCACAGCACGACCCCTTACACTTCCCGAACACTACTGCGCTTCCCATACCCCTAAGGCACTTCCCCTAGCATGACCCATTACACTACACAAACACCACTGCACTACCCTAAACCCTTAAACACTACCCCCAGCATGACCCCCTACACTACAAAAACACCACTGTACTACCCGAAACCCTAAAACACTACCCCCAGCACGACCTTCTACACAACACAAACACCACTGCGCTACCCTAAACCCTAAAATTATCCACAGAACAACCCCCTACACTCCCCAAACACCACTGCACTACCCTAAACCCTAAATCTAACCCCAACATGACACCCTACACTACACAAACACAACTGCACTACCCTAAACCCTAAAACACTACCCCCAGCACGACCCCTTAAACTTCCCGAACACCACTGCACTTCCCTTAACCCTAAAACAATTCCCCCAGCATGACCCATTACACTACCCAAACACCACTGCACTACCCTAAACCCTAAAACACTACCCCCGGCATGAACCCCTACACTACCCAAACACCACTCCACTATACTAAACCCTGAAACTTCCCCAGCACAAACCCCTAAACTACCCAAAACCCACTGCACTACCCTAAACCCATTAAACACTACCCGCATCATGACCCCCTACACTACACAAACACCACTGCACTGCCCTAAACCCTAAAACATTACACCCAGCATGACCCCCTCCACTACCAAAACACCACTGCACTGCATTTCTCTGAACCAGAAAACACTACCCCAGCATGACCCCCTATACTTCTCAAACACCACTGCACTACCCTAAATCCTAAAACACTGCCCCCAGAAAAAAAACCTACACTATACAAACACCACTGCACTACTCTAAACCCTAAAAAACTACCACCAGTACGTCTCCCTATGCAACACAAAAACCACTGAACTAACCTACACACTAAAACACTACCCCAGCACGAACCCCTACACTACACAAACACCACTACACTACCCTAAACCCTAAAACAATACCAACAGCATGACCCCCTACACGACACAAACACCACTGCACTACCCAAAACACTAAAACACTACCCCCAGCACGACCCCCTACACTACACAAACACCACTGCACTACCCTAAACCCTAAAACACTACTCCCGGCATCACCCCCTACACTACCCAAAAACCCCTCCACTACCCTAAACCCTAAATCTACCCCAGCACAAACCCCTACACTACCCAAAACCCACTGCACTACCCTAAACCCATTAAACACTACCCTCATCATGACCCCCTATACTACACAAACACCACTGCACTGCCCTAAACCCCAAAACACTACCCCCAGCATGATCCCCTACACTACACAAACACCACTGAACTACACTACTACACTACCCTAAACCCTAAAACACTACCCCCAGCACGACCCCCTACACTACCCAAACACAACTGCACTACCCTAAACCCTAAAACACTACCCCCATCATGACCCCCTACACTACAAAAACACCACTGCACTACCCGAAACCCTAAAACACTACCCCCAGCACGACCTCATACACAACACAAACACCACTGCGCTACCCTAAACCCCAAAATTATCCCCAGCACGACCCCCTACACTACCCAAACACCACTGAACTACCCCAAACCCTAAATCTATCCCCAACATGACCCCCTACACTACACAAACACCTCTGCACTACCCTAAACCCTAAAACACTACCCACAGCACGACCCCTTACACTTCCCGAACACTACTGCGCTTCCCTTACCCCTAAGACACTTCCCCTAGCATGACCCATTACACTACACAAACACCACTGCACTACCCTAAACCCTTAAACACTACCCCCAGCATGACCCCCTACACTACAAAAACACCACTGTACTACCCGAAACCCTAAAACACTACCCCCAGCACGACCTTCTACACAACACAAACACCACTGCGCTACCCTAAACCCTAAAATTATCCACAGAACGACCCCCTACACTCCCCAAACACCACTGCACTACCCTAAACCCTAAATCTACCCCCAACATGACACCCTACACTACACAAACACAACTGCACTACCCTAAACCCTAAAACACTACCCCCAGCACGACCCCTTACACTTCCCGAACACCACTGCACTTCCCTTAACCCTAAAACAATTCCCCCAGCATGACCCATTACACTACCCAAACACCACTGCACTACCCTAAACCCTAGAACACTACCCCCAGCATGAACCCCTACACTACCCAAACACCACTCCACTATACTAAACCCTAAAACTTCCCCAGTACAAACCCATACACTACCCAAAAACCACTGCACTACCCTAAACCCATTAAACACTACCCGCATCATGACCCCCTACACTACACAAACACCACTGCACTGCCCTAAACCCTAAAACATTACACCCAGCATGACCCCCTCCACTACCAAAACACCACTGCACTGCATTTCTCTGAACCAGAAAACACTACCCCAGCATGACCCCCTATACTTCTCAAACACCACTGCACTACCCTAAATCCTAAAACACTGCCCCCAGAAAAAAAACCTACACTATACAAACACCACTGCACTACTCTAAACCCTAAAAAACTACCACCAGTACGTCTCCCTATGCAACACAAAAACCACTGAACTAACCTACACACTAAAACACTACCCCAGCACGAACCCCTACACTACACAAACACCACTACACTACCCTAAACCCTAAAACAATACCAACAGCATGACCCCCTACACGACACAAACACCACTGCACTACCCAAAACACTAAAACACTACCCCCAGCACGACCCCCTACACTGCACAAACACCACTGTACTACACTAAACCCTAAAACAATACCCCCAGCATGACCCCCTTCACAACCCAAACACAACTGCACTACCCTAAACCCCAAATTGCGACCCCCTACTCTACTCAAACACCACTGCACTACCCTAAACCGTAAAACACTTCCCCAAGCACTACCCCCTACAGTACAAAAACACCACTGCACTGCACTACCTTAAAGCCTAAAGCACTAGCCCCTACACTACACAACGACCACTGCACTATCCTAAACCCTAAAACACTACCCCAGCACGACCCCCTTCACTACACAAATACCACTTTACTACCCTAAACACTAAAACACTTCCCGCGAGCACGATCCCTTACACTACCCAAACACCACTGCACTACCCTAAACCCTAAAATACGACCCCAAACTCTTCACAAACACCACTGCACTACCCCAAACCCTAACACACTACCTCAGCATGACCACCTAGACTACACAAACACCACTGCACTACCCTAAACCCTAAAACACTACCCTTATACTACACAAATACCACTGCACTACCCTAAACCCTTAAACACTACCCCCAGCACGACCCACTACACTACCCAAACATCACTGCACTACCCTAAACTCTAAAACACTACCTGCAGCACTACCCTCTATACTACCCAAACACCACTGTGCTATCCTAAACCTTAAACCTACCCCTAACATGACCCCATACAATACACAAACACCACTGCACTACCCTAAACCCTAAAACACTACCCTTATACTACACAAACACCACTGCACTACCCTAAACCCTTAAACACTACCCCCAGCACGACCCACTACACTACCCAAACATCACTGCACTACCCTAAACTCTAAAACACTACCTGCAGCACTACCCTCTATACTACCCAAACACCACTGTGCTATCCTAAACCTTAAACCTACCCCTAACATGACCCCATACAATACACAAACACAACTGCACTACACATAACCCTAAAACACTACCCCCTACACTACACAAACACCACTGCACTACCTTAAACCGTAAAACACTACCCCCAGCATGATCCCCTACACTAGACAAACACTGCTGCACTACCCTAAACCCTAAAACACTACCCCAGCACGACCCCTTACACCACCCGAACACCACTGTGCTTCCCTTAACCCTAAAACACTTCCCCCAACATGACCCATTACACTACACAAACACCACTGCACTACCCTAAACCCTAAAACACTACTCCCGGCATCACCCCCTACACTACCCAAAAACCACTCCACTACCCTAAACCCTATATCTACCCCAGCACAAACCCCTACACTACCCAAAACCCACTGCACTACACTAAACCCAGTAAACACTACCCTCATCATGAACCCCTATACTACACAAACACCACTGCACTGCCCTAAACCCTAAAACACTACCCCCAGCATGATCCCCTACACTACACAAACACCACTGAACTACACTACTACACTACCCTAAACCCTAAAACACTACCCCCAGCACGACCCCCTACACTACCCAAACACAACTGCACTACCCTAAACCCTAAAACAATACCCCCATCATGACCCCCTACACTACAAAAACACCACTGCACAACCCGAAACCCTAAAACACTACTCCCAGCACGACCTCATACACAACACAAACACCACTGCGCTACCCTAAACCCAAAAATTATCCACAGCACGACCCCCTACACTACCCACACACCACTGAACTACCCTAAACCCTAAATCTATCCCCAACATGACCCCCTACACTACACAAACACCACTGCACTACCCTAAACCCTAAAACACTACCCACAGCACGACCCCGTACACTTCCCGAACACTACTGCGCTTCCCTTAACCCTAAGACACTTCCCGTAGCATGACCGATTACACTACACAAACACCACTGCACTACCCTAAACCCTTAAACACTACCCCCAGCATGACCCCCTACACTACAAAAACACCACTGTACTACCCGAAACCCTAAAACACTACCCCCAGCACGACCTTCTACACAACACAAACACCACTGTGCTACCCTAAACCCTAAAATTATCCCCAGAACGACCCCCTACACTCCCCAAACACCACTGCACTACCCTAAACCCTAAATCTACCCCCAACATGACCCCCTACACTACACAAACACAACTGCACTACCCTAAACCCTAAAACACTACCCCAGCACGACCCCTTACACTACCCAAACACCACTGCGCTTCCCTTAAGCCTAAAACAATTCCCCCAGCATGACCCATTACACTACCCAAACACCACTGCACTACCCTAAACCCTAGAACACTACCCCCAGCATGAACCCCTACACTACCCAAACACCACTCCACTACACTAAACCCTAAAACTTCCCCAGCACAAACCCCTACACTACCCAAAACCCACTGCACTACCCTAAACCCATTAAACACTACCCGCATCATGACCCCCTACACTACACAAACACCACTGCACTGCCCTAAACCCTAAAACACTACCCCCAGCATGACCCCCTCCACTACCAAAACACCACTGCACTGCATTTCTCTGAACAAGAAAACACTACCCCAGCATGACCCCCTATACTTCTCAAACACCACTGCACTACCCTAAATCCTAAAAGACTGCCCCCAGAAAAAAAATACCTACACTATACAAACACCACTGCACTACTCTAATCCCTAATAAACTACCACCAGTACGACTCCCTATGCAACACAAAAACCACTGAACAACCCTATACCCTAAAACACTACCCCAGCACGAACCCCTACACTACACAAACACCACTACACTACCCTAAACCCTAAAACACTACCAACAGCATGACCCCCTACACGACACAAACACCACTGCACTACCCAAAACACTAAAACACTACCCCCAGCACGACCCCCTACACTACACAAACACCACTGTACTACCCTAAACCCTAAAACAATACCCCCAGCATGACCCCCTTCACAACCCAAACACAACTGCACTACCCTAAACCCCAAATTGTGACCCCCTACTCTACTCAAACACCACTGCACTACCCTAAACCGTAAAACACTTCCCCCAGCACTACACCTACACTACAAAAACACCACTGCACTGCACTACCTTAAACCCTAAAGCACTAGCCCCTACACTACACAAACACCACTGCACTATCCTAAACCCTAAAACACTACCCCAGCACGACCCCCTTCACTACACAAATACCACTGTACTACCCTAAATACTAAAACACTACCCCAGCACGACCCCCTACACAACTGCAATACCCTAAACCCAAAAACACTTCCCGCAAGCACGATCCCTTACACTACCCAAACACCACTGCACTACCCTAAACCCTAAAACACGACCCCCTACACTTCACAAACACCACTGCACTACCCTAAACCCTAACACACTACCCCAGCATGACCACCTAGACTACACAAACACCACTGCACTACCCTAAACCCTAAAACACTACCCCTATACTACACAAACACCACTGCACTACCCTAAACCCTTAAAAACTACCCCCAGCACGACCCCCTACACTACCCAAACATCACTGCACTACCCTAAACTCTAAAACACTACCTGCAGCACTACCCTCTATACTACCCAAACACCACTGCACTAACCTAAACTGTAAAACACTACCCCCAGAATGACCCCCTAAACTACACAAGCACCACTGTACTACCCTAAACCCTAAAACACTATCCCCAGCACGACCACCTTCACTACCCAAACACAACTGCGCAACCCTAAAACTTAAGACAGTACCCCCAGCATGACCCCCTACACTTCACAAACACCACTCCACTACCCTAAACCCTAAAACAGTACCCCAAGGATGACCACCTACACTACACAAACACCACTGTACTACCCTAAACCCTAAAATACTACCCCCATCACGCCGCCTTCAGTACCCAAACACAACTGCACTACCCTAAATCAAAAAACACTACCCTCAGCATGACCCCTTACACTACTAAACACCACTGTACTACGCTAAACCCTAAAACACTACCCCCAGCATGACACCCTACACTACACAAAAACCACTGCACTACACATAACCCTAAAACCCTACCCCCTACTCTACACAATTACCACTGCACTACACTAAAACCTAAGACACTACCCCCAGCATGACCCCCTACACTACACAAACACCGCTACACTACCCTAAACCGTAAAACACTACCCCAACACTACCTCCTACACTACACAAACACCACTGCAATACCCTAAACCCTCAAATACTACCCTCAGCATGACCCCAAACACTC
Source organism: Triturus cristatus (assembly GCF_964204655.1). NCBI lineage: Eukaryota > Metazoa > Chordata > Amphibia > Caudata > Salamandridae > Triturus > Triturus cristatus. The sequence goes on along the minus strand of NC_140579.1, from coordinate 522,680,872 downwards.
CCCAAACACCACTGCAATACCCTAAACCCTAAAACACTACCAGCAGCACGACCCCCTACACTACCCAAACACCACTGCACAACACTAAACCCTGAAACACTACCCCCTACACTACACAAACACCACTGCACTACCCTCAACACTAAAACAGTTCCCCAGCAATACACTCTACACTACCCAAACACCACTGCCCTACCCTAAACCCTAAAACACGACCCCATACACTACACAATTACCACTGCACTACACTAAACCCTAAAACACTACACCTAGCACGACCACCTACACTACACAAACACCACTGCACTACACATAACCCTAAAATACTACCCCCTAAACTACACAAACACCACTGTACTACCCTAAACCCTAAAACACTACCACCAGCATGACCCCAACACTACACAAACACTGCTGCACTACCCTAAACCCTAAAACACTACCCCAACACTACCCCCTACACTACCCAAACACCACTGCACTACCCTAAACCCTAAAACACTACCCCCAGCACTAAACCCTACACTACACAAACACCACTGCACTACCCTAAACCCTCAAATACTACCCTCAGCACGACCCCTAAACTACCCAAACACCACTGCACTACCCTAAACCCTTAAACACTACCCCCAGCACGACGCCCTACTGTGAGAAGTTGGCCTGGTATATGATGTTCACTAGTTAAAGAGACCACCTTGTACCATGCCAAGCAACCCTTATGGTGTGGTTGTAAGTCAACCTTTTCGGACTAGCTGCCCTAGTGGTAGCGTAGGCTAAGCAGTCTTTGAGGCTAAACTCGTGAAACGTGTTAAGCAAGCTGTTTTACCAAATGCAACCCCTTTTTATACCAATGAAAGGACACCACACAGATATATATTCAAAATATATGTGTATTTATTTCTCAAAGTAACCCCTAGTCTCTTTATGAGCACAGGAGCACAAATCGTCAAACAAGATTACAGTAGAATACACAGAAGTTGTACTTTATATGGATAGGCCCTGGTGGCCGCTCAAACCATATACTAAAATAGTGGTATAAGTACCACGAACAGAAAAGGGAAAAGGCCTAGGGCCTCTAGAATCGCTGGGCCTACAAGGAGCTAACTTCAGTTAGTGACCAGGAGGTCCACGGGTTGCGTGTGCAGAGCAAATAGTCACACGCGTGCTCCCATAGGTTTTCAATGGGTGCGTAAAAGTTACAAAGTAACTGCAAAGAGGATCTTCCGGGTGGACTATGAACTCAAGATTGGAAACACAGACACTAGAGATGATACTCTGCACTTGGGCACCGGAGTGCCAGCTTTACCTCACCCACAGGAAGCGGGTGCATAGGCCTCGAAGTGCGTCGGGTTTCTTCTATCTGTTCAATGGAGCCTGTGGACAAAGATGCTGCAGGCGGTCGGTCCGGAAGGGATGCGGTGGATCCAAGAGTGGATCGGAGTTGTAGAAGACCTGTAAGCAGAGGGGACAGTGTTCACTAGCCAGTGACCAGCGTGGCACCAGGTGGGTACCAGGCGATGTCGGGTGCAAACAGGAAGAAAGGTGTAGCTTGTCTCTGCAGCCACGTGGTCCCTGAAGGTCGACGATGTCCAGGAGTCAGTTCACGAGCTGTCCCACGCAGGCTCTCGCTGTCGGTGACTTGATGGAAGCAAACAAGCCTTGGCAAAAGCAATTGTTGTGGAAACGAAATAAGCGGATGGTTCTGACCAGCAAGGTCAGAGGGATTGCTCCTTTGGAGGGGAGCAAGGGCCAGTCTGGAGCAACCAGACCAGCGGTGTATTTCTTGAAGTTCGTCGCCAAGATGGCCACTAGCCAGCGGGCCAGCAACCGGTTAGGCGCGTCGAGTGGCAAAATGCAGAAGGGCCCCACGCAGATCGTGGAGATGCTGGAGGGCTCACCTTTGGTGCAGATGCTGCTCGAGAGTTGGGCTTCTCAGATCCCAAAGTACAACTTGGAGGGAGCCTCGGTTGTTGCACTTCCAGCTTGTCGTGGTCGTTTCAAGATGGCTGGCTGCACGTGTCTCGGTGCCTCCACGGGTCTCCTCTTTTCAGGGACTGTGGATCGGGCGGTGAGAGGTCTGGAGGTCCAGGTCTTGTCAGTCTCTGGGCTCGGGCTCCGGCGGGAGGCGGCGGCAAAGCAGACGTTGATTCGCTGGATGGTGCTTGCGTTAGCAAGGTGGTCACTCCCTGACCACAGGGGAGATTTCCTTCAGTCTTCTGTGCAGCAGAATGTCGAAGTTCCCGTCTTCTTCTTAGTTTCAAGTTGATTCCAGGATGTCTGAAGTCTTAGGACACAGCTCCTACCTTTAAGCGGATTCTAGGGGCCGGACTACCTGCGAGGTCCCTCCCTAAGGGTGGGACCAGGAAGGGGGGTGGTTACACCCCCAATCCTTTGTCCAGCTCGCCCCAGGCCCGGGACTGGTGTGCCCCAGGACCGGATTGAACTGGCATATGCACCGAGGCTCCTTGTGAGCCACAGGCATGTCTGGTTTCTTTCAAGCCCTACCTGATCAATACACAAAATCCTGTCTGGGGTGGTGCACGCACCTCCCCTGGCAGGAAACCCTTTGTCCACACCTCCCAAGCTGGAAGGACTCCCAGCAGCAGGAGGGCAGACTTGTGTCTGTGGTGGCAGCATCCATTTTGTGGAGCTGAGGCTATGTCTGATTTTACCCGGGTTTCAGGTACTGTACATGTCGTGTCCCTCTAGAAGGGTGGAATGCTAACCCCGTCGCCAGAATTGGCGAGGGGTTAGTATTCCAATTCGTATGACACCTTACTCGACATGTTTTGATAAAGCCAAACCAAAGATAGCATTTAACCGCGAGGTTCATAATGCACTTAAGAGTATATGGTATGACGATATCTGGAAACAGTAGAAGGAAGTGGTTCCGACCACTGCAGGCAGGCTCAGCTCATGCCAGAGCACCATCTCACATGGAACCAAGCACTCTGCCTTCAGGATTGTTAAGGCCTGCCATAGGAGTGACTTATAGGTTACCAGGTGTCCCATTTAAGGTTAGGTATAGGTATACTACACCTAAGTAAGAGGTGGTTACACCAACTTACCCCAGCTGAGTGATCAGCCAGTTGTGTCAAATTTGTTAGGCCAGGCCAGGGGTGGCACAATACATGCTTCAGCCCCTGGTAGGCCTTAGATACACCAATGCCCTGGGTACCTAGTGTACACTGGTACAGGGGCTCACAGGGTGATCCACTTCCAATTGGTTATGCACCTAGGGTGCATAGTGTAAATTTAGTAGAGAGAACAGCAGGCTAGGGGTCTGATTGGCAGGCCCACAGCCTCAATATGTCAAAAACCAGTGAAGCAAAAAGCAAAAATTTGTGGTGACCATAGGATAGCAGACCCTACTCTCCTACACAACCCCCCCCCCAAACGCAGGGACATTAAACTAGCCTTGACCAGTCTCGTCTTCATGTCCTAAGTGGAAGTACCTGGAGAGACCATCTGCATTCCCATGGTTAGTACCTGGCCGGTGCTCCACTGTAAAGTCCATCCCCTGTAGGGAAATGGACCACCTAAGCAGTTTGGGGTTTTCACCCTTCATCTGATTTAGCCACAAGAGGGGCTTATGGTCGGTCTGAATCTTGAAGTGAGTGCCAAACAAGTATGGCCTCAGCTTCTTCAGGGCCCACACCACAGCAAAGGCCTCCCTCTCAATAGCTGACCAATTCTTCTCTCTGGGGGTCAACCTCCTGCTAATAAAAGCAATGGGTTGGTCTTGACCATCTACATTAAGTTGTGACAGCACAGCTCCCACACCCAACTCATAAGCATCTGTTTGGACAATAAACTCTTTGGAGTAGTCAGGACTTTTCAGGATAGGTGCAGAGCACATGGCCTCCTTCAGGTCATCAAATGCCTTTTGACAGCTTGGATGTCAGATCATTAAGAGGAGTCACAATGGACCCATAGTTCTTAACAAACTTCCTGTAGTACCCAGTCAAGCCCAAGAAAGCTCGAACTTGAGTCTGGGTGGTTGGAGGAGACCAGTCCTTGATGGATTGTATCTTACTCTCCAGTGGTTGAACTTGGCCTCCACCTACAAGGTGGCACAAATACACAACCTTACTCTGCCCTATCTGGCACTTAGTAGCCTTGATAGTGAGGCCTGCCCTTTGCAGAGCCTCAAGAGCCTTCTTCAGGTGGATCAGGTGATCCTCCCAGGTGGAGCTAAAGACAGCAATGTCATCAAGATATGCTGCACAAAAGTCATCCAACCCAGTAAGGACTTGATTCACCAACCTTTGGAAGGTGGCAGGTGCATTCTTCAGACCAAAGGGCATCACCACAAATTGGTAGTGCCCACCTGGGGTTTAGAATGCTGTTTTGGCCTTAGACTCCTCAGCTAATCTGATTTGCCAATAGCCAGCTGTCAAGTCAAATGTGCTCAAAAACTTAGCAGAAGCTAGTTTGTCTATGAGCTCATCTGCCCTTGGAATAGGGTGTGCATCTGTCCTGGTGACAGCATTGAGACCCCTGTAGTCCACACAGAACCTCATCTCTCTCTTGCCATCTTTGGTGTGAGGTTTGGGGACCAGAACCACTGGGCTAGCCCAGGGGTTCTCTGAGGGTTCAATGACACCTAATTCCAGCATTTTATGTACCTCAGCCTTTATACAGTCCCTGACGTGGTCAGGTTGTCTGTAAAGCTTGTTCTTTACAGGCAGACTGTCACCAGTGTCCACCACATGGGTACACCAGTCAGTTTGGCTAGGTATTAGGGAAAACAGATGTTGAAATGATTGTAGAACTTGTCTACATTCAGTCTGCTGATGGGCAGTGAGGTTGCCTCCAAGGGTCACTCCTTCAACTGAGCCATCTTCAGGGTTCTGAGACATCAGGTCTGGGAGAGGGTCACTCTCTTCCTCCTGTCCCTCATCTGTAGCCATGAGCAAGCCCATGTCTGCCCTGTCAACATATGCTTTTAACCTGTTAACATGGAGTACCCTGTGGGGACTCCTGGGAGTTCCTAGGTCCACCAAGTAGGTGACCTCTCCCTTCTTTTCCAGGATTGTATGGGGTCCAGACCATTTGTCTTGGAGTGCTGCTGGGGCCACTGGCTCCAACACCCATACCTTCTGTCCTGGCTGAAACTCAACCAAGACAGCCTTTTGGTCATGCCAAGCTTTCTGTAAGGCCTGGCTTGCCTCAAGGTTTTTGGATGCCTTCTCCATATACTCAGCCATCCTGGAGCGGAGACCAAGTACATAGTCCACTATGTCTTGTTTAGGCTTTTTGAGAGGTAACTCCCATCCTTCCTTCACTAAACACAGTAGGCCTCTTACAGGGTGCCCAAACAACAATTCAAAGGGGCTGTAGCCAACTCTTTTTTGTGGGACCTCTCTGTAAGCAAACAGAAGGCAGGGTAGAAGGATGTCCCATCTTCGCCTGAGCTTTTCAGGTAATCCTTTGATCATACCCTTTAGGGTCTTGTTGAATCTCTCAACAAGCCCATTGCATTGTGGGTGATAAGGAGTGGTGAACTTGTAGTTGACACCACATTCCTTCCACATAGCTGTCTAGTATCCTGACATGAAGTTGGTACCTCTGTCAGAAACCACCTCCTTAGGAAACCCCACTCTGGAGAATACTCCCAGCAGGGCCCTGGCCACAACAGGTGCTGTAGTGGTCCTAAGGGGAATTGCCTCTGGATACCTGGTGGCATGATCCACTACCACCAGTATAAATCTGTGCCCAGATGCAGTGGGAGGATCCATGGGACCCACTATATCTAGTCCCACTCTTTCAAAGGGGACCCCCACCACAGGTAGTGGTATTAGGGGGGCCTTTGATGTGCCACCTGATTTGCCACTGGCTTGGCAGGTCACACAGGAGCGACAAAACTCCTTTGTATCTTCATTCATGTGAGGCCAGTGAAAGTGAGGGACAAGCCTGTCCCAAGTCTTGTTCTGACCTAAGTGTCCTGCTAAAGGAATATCATGGGCCAAGGTAAGAAGGAAGCCCCTAAATTGCAGAGGTATGACCAACCTCCTGGTGGCACCAGGCTTGGGGTCTCTAGCCTCTGAATAAAGGAGCCCTTCATCCCAATACACTTTATGGGTACCTTGAGCATTCCCAGCAGCCTCAGCAGCAGCCAGCTGTCTGAGGGGTTCAAGAGAGGGACAGGATAACTGAGCCTGCCTCAAGTCAGCCCTTGAAGGTCCCCCTGTCCCCAGAAACTCAACCTGATCAGGTTCAAGCTCTTCAGGGACAGTTCCTTCAGGGTTCTCTAGATCAGCTTCCTGGGAAGGTTGATCATCACTCTGAGGCAGGGGGGAAGGCACAGCCTTGACCCTCCTGTTCTTCTTCTTGGTAGGTGCTTGGTCCATTGTTCCAGGATCCAAGACCTGTGGTTCAGTAAGGCACTTTTTGGCCTGTGACCTGGTCACAGCAAGGACATGTGGTGATATACCTAACATCTCTGCATGTGTCCTGTACTCCACTTCAGACCATAGAGAACTCTCTAGGTCATTGCCCAACAAACATTCTACTGGGAGGTCTGCACTAACCACAACCCTTTTGAGGCCAGTTACCCCTCCCCATGAGAAGTTAACAACTGCCACACTATGTGAAGTAGTGGCATTGCTGGCATTGGTCACCAGGTAATTCTCACCTGGTATGTACTGTCCAGGATCCACAAAGCCTGGTGTCACCATAGTGACACTGGCACATGTGTCCCTGTAGGCTTGAGCCACTTTTTCATTAATTAAAGGAGTCTGTCTGTACTTGCCCAGGTTACTGGGGCTCACAGTCAGGGACAAATCAATGTCCCCATCACAGATCAAGACTGCCTGTGTCAGGGTTCTGTCTAAGTCAGAATCTCCTTCAGTTCCCATAGTGATTCCCACTACACCCTTTGTCTGGGGACCAACACTGCTAACAGTAGTACTGGGAGCAGGTGCCTTAGGGGCAACCGTGTTGGGGGCTCCACCCTTTTTACAATCACTAGTCCAGTGAGTTGTATTCTTGCAATGATTGCACCAGGGTTTCTTTTGACCTTCTTTCTTCTTTCCCTTGGATTGTTGTTGGGACCCACCCTCCTTAGCAGTAGTTTGGGGCCCTGTTGAAGACTTCTGGTCTTTAGATTTCTGATCTCCACCCTTCTGGTCTGTTTTCTTCTGATCACCCCCTTGGCCCTGGTTCCGGTTCTTTTGCTTAACCCTGGTTCTGACCCATTTGTCTGCCTTCTTTCCCAATTCTTGGGGAGAGGTCAGATCAGAGTCAACCAAGTGTTGATGCAGTTGCTGGTTTTGACAGTTATTTAAAATCTGTTCTCTCATCATCAAATTGTACAATCCTGTGTAATCAGATACCTTACTTCCCAGCAACCAACCCTCCAAAGCCTTAGTGGCACATTCAATGTATTCAGACCAGTCCTGAGTCTGTGTCTTCTGGGTGTCTCTGAACATTAACCTGTACTGTTCAGTGGTTAAGCCTAACCCATCAACTAGGACACTCTTCAGGAATCTGTAATTCCTGACATCCTCTTCTCTAGTAGTGAGGAGTCTGTCTCTGCCTCTTCCTTCAAAGGAGAGCCAGAGGATTGCTGCCCACTGGTCTTCAGGAACCTGCTGCACTTTGCAGGCTCTCTCAAGAGCAGTCATCCATTTGTGGATGTCATCCCCACTTTTGTAGGGGGGCACAACTTTAGACAGGTTCCTATTGTCAAAGACCCTATCTTTGTCCTTAGGGACAATGCTGCCACCAGTGGGTATAGACCCACTCTCTTTATGCTGCCTAGCTTTGCTCAGTTTCTCTTCCATCAGGGCTACTTCTAGCTCCTGCTGCCTGATCCTCAGCTGGGCTTCTTGCATCCTGGCCTCATGCTCCCTCCTCTGAGGGGTGGTCATCCTTCTCCTGGAGTGACCTTGAGAGCCTCTAGAGGCATGAGAAGCATTAGAGTCACCTGAGTGATTCCTTTGCCTCCCGAGCCCCTGGTTAAGTCCACTAGGGAGATCCAATGGGGTGATCCCATTGTCAGTCCCCAGTAGCCTTAAGTTAGCTGGGCCACGTATAACACTTGGCACTGGGCTAATTCTCCCTTCATCCTGACTACCTTCTGTATCCCCACCACTTTCCTCCTCTGTAGTATGATTCTCATCTAAGGGATGGCTATTGGAAATGGATACTTCAGTAGCATCTTCAGAAGGGGGGCCTCCTGTTCCTGTCCCTAAGGGGCCTAACTGGGAGGCTTTCCTGAGAGCTTTCTGATCTTCATCAGCCTGTAAAAGCTCCCTGAGTTCAGCAGAAGTAGGATTCTTGGGCTGTTTAAGGCCCCTGATATTTGCCAACTGCCTGAGCTCATTTTGATTAAGGGTAGCAAAGATGGATGGTGCCCTCTGGGGGTCACTCTCAACAGAGATGGGTACAGTGGACCCCTCTGCCCCAGCCATTGCTCTTAAGTGTGGGTGGATGTGTTGCAATCTACCTACACTTGGGTTTACCTACTAAACCTATCTAGTAGTTGTAGTCAGGGTGTGCTACTCCCTTTGCTCTACAACAACTAAGTTCAGTAGAACTTAAGTATATCTAATCTTGTTTTATATGTACCTACAGGTACCTATGTGATCTTTCAATTGGTAACCAAGAGATTACAATGGTAAAACACAGCAAGCTCAAATCCAACCGCTGCTCACCAATGTGAGAAGTTGGCCTGGTATATGATGTTCACTAGTTAAAGTGACCACCTTGTACCATGCCAAGCAACCCTTATGGTGTGGTTGTAAGTCAACCTTTTCGGACTAGCTGCCCTAGTGGTAGCGTAGGCTAAGCAGTCTTTGAGGCTAAACTCGTGAAACATGTTAAGCAAGCTGTTTTACCAAATGCAACCCCTTTTTATACCAATGAAAGGACACCACACAGATATATATTCAAAATATATGTGTATTTATTTCTCAAAGTAACCCCTAGTCTCTTTATGAGCACAGGAGCACAAATCGTCAAACAAGATTACAGTAGAATACACAGAAGTTGCACTTTATATGGATAGGCCCTGGTGGCCGCTCAAACCATATACTAAAATAGTGGTATAAGTACCACGAACAGAAAAGGGAAAAGGCCTAGGGCCTCTAGAATCGCTGGGCCTACAAGGAGCTAACTTCAGTTAGTGACCAGGAGGTCCACGGGTTGCGTGTGCAGAGCAAATAGTCACACGCGTGCTCCCATAGGTTTTCAATGGGTGCGTAAAAGTTACAAAGTTACTGCAAAGAGGATCTTCCGGGTGGACTATGAACTCAAGATTGGAAACACAGACACTAGAGATGATACTCTACACTTGGGCACCGGAGTGCCAGCTTTACCTCACCCACAGGAAGCGGGTGCATAGGCCTCGAAGTGCGTCGGGTTTCTTCTATCTGTTCAATGGAGCCTGTGGACAAAGATGCTGCAGGCGGTCGGTCCGGAAGGGATGCGGTGGATCCAAGAGTGGATCGGAGTTGTAGAAGACCTGTAAGCAGAGGGGACAGTGTTCACAGTCACTAGCCAGTGACCAGTGTGTCACCAGGTGGGTACCAGGCGATGTCGGGTGCAAACAGGAAGAAAGGTGTAGCTTGTCTCTGCAGCCACGTGGTCCCTGAAGGTCGACGACGTCCAGGAGTCGGTTCACGAGCTGTCCCATGCAGGCTCTCGCTGTCAGTGCTGTCGGCGACTTGATGGAAGCAAACAAGCCTTGGCAAAAGCAATTGTTGTGGAAACAAAATAAGCTGATGGTTCTGACCAGCAAGGTCAGAGGGATTGCTCCTTTGGAGGGGAGCAAGGGCCAGTCTGGAGCAACCAGACCAGTGGTGTATTTCTTGAAGTTCGTCGCCAAGATGGCCACTAGCCAGCGGGCCAGCAACCGGTTAGGCGCGTCGAGTGGCAAAATGCAGAAGGGCCCCACGCAGATCGTGGAGATGCTGGAGGGCTCACCTTTGGTGCAGATGCTGCTCGAGAGTTGGGCTTCTCAGATCCCAAAGTACAACTTGGAGGGAGCCTCGGTTGTTGCACTTCCAGCTTGTCGTGGTCGTTTCAAGATGGCTGGCTCCACGTGTCTCGGTGCCTCCACGGGTCTCCTCTTTTCAGGGACTGTGGATCGGGCGGTGAGAGGTCTGGAGGTCCAGGTCTTGTCAGTCTCTGGGCTCGGGCTCCGGCGGGAGGCGGCGGCAAAGCAGACGTTGATTCGCTGGATGGTGCTTGCGTTAGCAAGGTGGTCACTCCCTGACCACAGGGGAGATTTCCTTCAGTCTTCTGTGCAGCAGAATGTCGAAGTTCCCGTCTTCTTCTTAGTTTCAAGTTGATTCCAGGATGTCTGAAGTCTTAGGACACAGCTCCTACCTTTAAGCGGATTCTAGGGGCCGGACTACCTGCTAGGTCCCTCCCTAAGGGTGGGACCAGGAAGGGGGGTGGTTACACCCCCAATCCTTTGTCCAGCTCGCCCCAGGCCTGGGACTAGTGTGCCCCAGGACCGGATTGAACTGGCATATGCACCGAGGCTCCTTGTGAGCCACAGGCATGTCTGGTTTCTTTCAAGCCCTACCTGACCAATACACAAAATCCTGTCTGGGGTGGTGCACGCACCTCCCCTGGCAGGAAACCCTTTGTCCACACCTCCCAAGCTGGAAGGACTCCCAGCAGCAGGAGGGCAGACTTGTGTCTGTGGTGGCAGCATCCATTTTGTGGAGCTGAGGCTATGTCTGATTTTACCCGGGTTTCAGGTACTGTACATGTCGTGTCCCTCTAGAAGGGTGGAATGCTAACCCCGTCGCCAGAATTGGCGAGGGGTTAGTATTCCAATTCGTATGACACCTTACTCGACATGTTTTGATAAAGCCAAACCAAAGATAGCATTTAACCGCGAGGTTCATAATGCACTTAAGAGTATATGGTATGACGATATCTGGAAACAGTAGAAGGAAGTGGTTCCGACCACTGCAGACAGGCTCAGCTCATGCCAGAGCACCATCTCACATGGAACCAAGCACTCTGCCTTCAGGATTGTTAAGGCCTGCCATAGGAGTGACTTATAGGTTACCAGGTGTCCCATTTAAGGTTAGGTATAGGTATACTACACCTAAGTAAGAGGTGGTTACACCAACTTACCCCAGCTGAGTGATCAGCCAGTTGTGTCAAATTTGTTAGGCCAGGCCAGGGGTGGCACAATACATGCTTCAGCCCCTGGTAGGCCTTAGATACACCAATGCCCTGGGTACCTAGTGTACACTGGTACAGGGGCTCACAGGGTGATCCACTTCCAATTGGTTATGCACCTAGGGTGCATAGTGTAAATTTAGTAGAGAGAACAGCAGGCTGGGGGCCTGATTGGCAGGCCCACAGCCTCAATATGTCAAAAACCAGTGAAGCAAAAAGCAAAAATTTGGGGTGACCATAGGATAGCAGACCCTACTCTCCTACACCTACACTACCCAAATACTATTGCACTACAGTAAACCCTAAAACACTACCCCCTACACTACACAAACACCACTGCATTACCCTCAACACTAAAACAGTACGCCCAGCACTACACCCTACGCTGCCCAAACACCACTGCACTACCCTAAACCCTAACACACTATCCCCAGCAATACCCCCTACACTACACAAACACCACTGCACTACCCTAAACCCTAAAACACTACACTCAGCAGTACCCCCTAAACTATCCAAACACCACTGCACTACCCTAAACCCTAAAACACTACCCCCAGCATGACCCCCTACACTACACAAACACCACGGCACTACCTTAAACCTTAACACACTACACCTAGCAGTACCCCCTACACCACCCAAACACAACTGCACTACCCTAAACCCTAAAACACTACCCCCAGAATGACCCTCTACACTACAAAAAACCCGTGCACTACCATACTGCACTACTCTAAACCCTAAAACTCTACCCCCAGCATGACCCCCGACACTACACAAACACCACTGCACTACCCTAAACCCTAAATATAACCCCATGATCCCTACACTACTCAAACACCACTGCACTACCCTAAACCCTAAAACACTACCCCAAGCACGACCCTCTACACTACCCAAACACCACTGCACTACCCTAAACCCTAAAACACTACCCCCAGCATGACCCTCTACACTACACAAACACCACTGCACTACCCTAAACCCTAAAACACTACCCCTATACTACACAAACACCACTGTACTACCCTAAACCCTAAAACACTACCCCCAGCACGACCCCTACACTACACAAACACCACTGAACTACCTTAAACCCTTAAACACTACCCCTGCTCGACCCCCTACACTACCCAAACATCCCTGCACTACCCTAAACCGTAAAACTCTAACCCCAGCACGACCCCCTACAATACACAAGCACCACTGCAATACCCTAAACACTAAAACACTACCCACAGCACGACCCCTTCATAACCCAAACACAACTGCACTACCTTAGACCTTAAAAAGCTACCCCCAGCATGACCCCCTACACTACACAAACACCACTGCACAACCCTAAACCCTAAAACACTACCCCAAGCATGACCCCCTACAGTTCACAAACAACACTGTGCTATCCAAAACCCTGAAACACTACCCCCAGCACGACCCCCTTCACTACCCAAACATAACTGCACTACCCTAAACCCTAAATCTACCCAGAGCACAACCCCCTGCACTACCCAAACACCACTGAACTATCCTACACCCTAAAACAGTTCCCCAGCATGAACCCCTACACTACACAGACACCACTATACTACCCTAAACCCTAAAACACTACCCCTAGCATGACCCCCTACATGACACAAACACCACTGCACTACCCTAAACCCTAAAACACTACCCCCAGAACGACCCTCTTCACAACCCAAACACAACTGCACTACCCTAAACCCAAAAACACTACCCCCAGCATGACACCGTACACTGCCCAAACACCACTGCTCTACCCTAAACCCTAAATTGCGATGCCCCTACACTACACAAACACCACTGCACTACCCTAAACCCTAAAGCACTACCCCAGTACGACCCCCTACACTACCCTAACACCACTGAACTATCCTACACCCTAAAACACTTCCCCAGCATGACCCCCTTCACTACCTAAACACAACTGACCTACCCTAAACCAAAGAACACTACACTCAACACGACCTCCTACACTATTAAACACCACTGCACTACCCTAAACTCTAAAACACAACCCCATACACTACACACATACCACTACACTACACTAAACCCTAAAACACTACCCCCAGCTGAGGAAATTCGATTTTCGATCACGATCATGTTGAGCCTCCATTTTGTGCTCCGCTGCCATCTTGTGTTGCCCTCACTCAGGCAGCACGACGAACGAAGTCTTTTCTGCTTTTCCTGCAATATCGTGTCAAAATAGCCTTGTGCCTCTGTTTACAAAGCTGGTGTTAGAGACTGGCCAAGTACACTTATCCCCGTCTGGTTTTTCTAATCCCTGTCTCAACTATCTGTTGGTTCACACTATTCTCTCCTGACTTTATCTTATCTTCTAGCCTTCGCTGTCCTCTGCTGGTATTCTCTCGTTTCACAACTGTCCTCCAAAACACACAAACGTATCTCACCACCTGCAAGTTAGTTACAGACACGTTAATACCTTAACCTGTGGGGTGGGGTGGCAAACACATTTGGAGGAGAGGCTTCTTCGGGTTACTCGATACTTTTGTCTTCCAATTCTTTCTATTGGCTCTGACTTACTTTTAGACTATTCTTATTGGTTTCTCATGTATGTTTTAGGTGTGTCCTTCGTTAATGTATATGTCACCTATGTACTATAAAAGATTATGCGCCACGGAGTGAAGTGGCAGTCTCCTGAGAACATACCGTGTGTACTTCTAGGACAACTGTACTAGCTGCAGCTAATAAAATATGATCTTTTACGCCGACAGAGTGTCCCCGTGTCTCTGTTAGCTGAAGCAGGAGAACCCAGGAGATTAAGGCGTACCCTGCGCCGCCAGGCCCATAAGGTTTCTGGTTCTTCAAATGGCGCCCTTCGTGGGGTGGCTTCAGAGGTAGTGGTTCTGCCTGAAGGTCGTGAGGAACCCCGCAAGAAAATTCTGGAGGAATGGCGAACCACGTCAAGCGACCCCTGTATGTCGAAAGTGGTCCGAAGGTCTTTTGCAGCGTGGTTACTCCTTCCTGACGGCTACTGACGACTGCTGCCCTGACTGCCGCCCTGCCTTGTCCCTCTTTTTGGTGATGTATGGTAAAGCGAGACGATAGACGGGCCTCTGTTGGTGTAAGAAGCCATCTTAGTCAAGTAATAGTGGGTCGCTCCCACATTTGTTTCTTTGGTTCTTTGGTTCTTTGGTTCTTTGGGTATTTGATTCGGGTATTGCAATAACCGAAGCGGAGGGGTAAGTACATTTGTGCTGTATTAATTGATTTAACCCCCTTGATGTTTGTGAACAGTCCAGTGAAATAACGATGCCTGGTCTGACTAAGTTTAGGAAACTTTGTTGCTTTGGTTGTAATAGGGATTCCCGGCTGGAGGACTCTTGTCCGATTCCTTCGGTTGGAACTCCCACTTATGAGCTCTATTCTAAACATGGTGTTGGCCCCATTGCCTTTAACGAGACATGGATCCGATACACGAAGAATGATGGTGTTTTAAAATGGCCAGAAAATGGTAGCTTTGAGCCTGACATACTAGATAATTTGGAAACTATTTTATTTAAAAGAAAAGCCCGGCCGGCAATGTTTGACTCTTTCCGCCTTTGGCGTAAGGAAGCCAAACAGAGAAAAATTAAGCAAGAAAAACGAGATAGGAAAGCACAGGGTATGACAATTATACAGGCTGCTCAGCAACTTAAAGATAATGAAGTTGATAATGCGATGGAAATTTCAGAGAGACAGCATCGTATGGCGATAGATAAATGCTATCCGATGTTGCCAGCTTCCCCTTCTGATAAAAGAAAAGATTTAGAGGAAGATCCCTTGATGTCTCACCTATTGAGATTGCCTCCGCCCTATGTACAAGGTGCTAATGCACCTCCGTTGTTACAGCCTGTTCAGCCACCAGTTGCGCCTCCGCTTGCTCCGGCTCTTCCACATTTGCTCCCTCAAGTATTGCCGCCTCAGCCAGCTTTGCCTTCGACTCCTTTACCTTCATCTTCTTTGCCCTCTGCTCCCCCGGTAATTACTGATTTCTCTTCAGTTGATTCGCCTAATACCTTGTCCCCTATCCTTATGTCCAATTCTCCATCTATGCGTAAACGACTTACAGATACGGTCTCTGGTCTTTTATCTCCTTTCTTTGAGGCGTTAAATGTGTCTCCGGCATTTTCTCGAAGACAGTCTCGTAGTCAGTTCCCAGCTTCCGAAGAACGAGAAAGGTTGGACTCTCTCGCTTGCAAGGGGATTGAGAAGGGTCCTCGGTATAGTGTACGCGACATTATGCCTACCTTCTCACAGTGGAATGCGCCTACGCAGAGATATGTTTTCAATGTTATGTTTGATACTCTCGTTAAAGGATGGGAGGATATGGATTTGGGTTCGGTTCCTCAGGGTCTGGTAGATATTCAGGCTAATTTTGATAAGGACTCATTGTGGGTTCTAAGGTTGAGGACGCTGTAAAGACACTTGTTACCTTTAGAACCTTATTTACCTCACAGACTTTTCTTGACTCCGATCCCTCAGTTAGGTTGACACTGAAAAATTACCCAATGAGAGAGGTTCCTCCGGTATGGAGAGAAGAGGTTGCAGCAGCAGGTGCTAATCAAGCTATTCCTGCTCACTTCCAGCGAATATGGGTACATGTCCCCTGGAAAAGATCTGAAGTTTTGACTCTTAAACAGTTTCTACCGGATCCTCGTAAGAACCCTGCAGGTTATTATAAAGACTTGTCACAGACTGTTGATGCCTGCATCATGAATTTAGCAGATATCGATATGTTGATGGGGAATGTAGTCCCACAAGCGTTATGGGCTAGGATTCGTAAAGAGAATCATGCCCAAGAATTAGGTGGAGACTGGGATGCTATAATTGCCGCAGATAGAGACCAAGTGGGTGGTGCGAAGCCTGATGCTTTGATTTCAGAACTCCCTGGTAGGATTATTACATTAATGAAAACGATGATGCCTGCCTTGAGAGTTAACTGGGATAAACTAGCCGCGTGTAAACAGAAGAAAGATGAGAGTGTCTCCGATTTCTTCACTCGTTTCGAGGAGACATTCATTGATCACGGTGGTCAGGACATGACTACGGAGGGTGGACAGCGATTATTTGTAGATAAGTTCGTATTTAATTTGCTACCCGAGCTGTCGCATAAGTTGAAGGACTCCGAGAGTTCATGGGCTGTTTCTTCTTCAGCTCAGATATTAGCTACTGCTCAATATTATGAAAATAGAGATAAAGAAGAAAAAGATAAGCAAGAGAAAAAGACTAAAGAATTGAAAACTAAAGTTCTCTTACAACAGGCTTATCCACCTCGTTATGCTCAGCCCCAGTTTCAACAGACTCCACAGTTTCAGAGGGTGTATCAAAAGCCTGAGCCATATATTCCGCGACCTTTGTTAGGTCCTAATCAATGTGCCTATTGTAGAGAGGAAGGTCATTTTAAGAATAGTTGTCCGGTTTTATTGCAGCGTAATGGGACACTATCTGCTCCACGAGGACGTGGTGGCCTCCAGTCAGCAAACAGAGGTAGAGGTCGAGGTATGTTGACCCAAGAACACCGTTCCCTTCCTCCTTCTAATTCCGTGAACTACTTTGATCAGCAAAACGCTCGGTCTACACAGTATTACAATGAGGATTGTTATGTTGAAGGCGAGAATGCAAGTCTTCATGCTAACTAGGACAGCCATGGACAAAGTAAGGGAGTTGTGTCGATTCCAGTAGATCAGAATGGACCTTTTGTCAATGTTACTACTATGGGTATTTCAGAGCCATTTCTTTTAGATACTGGTGCGATGAGAAGTTCTATCATTCATTCAAAACTCCCTGGGGCACCTTTGTCTGGCTTAACGAATGTATCTGTAGGTTTTTCTGGCGCCTCAGTTCGTAATCCGGTTTCTTGCCCTTTGCCTATTTCAATTGGTCCTTATGATTTAGAAGTTCCGCTTCTCTTAACGAATGGTTGAGGCGAGAACCTATTGGGCTTGAATCTATTGAAAAGATTGCATGCAACAATATCTTGTTCTCCTTCTGGTGTATATCTTACTTTAGGACAGAAACTGACTTCTCCAATGTATTTGTCTAAAGATCAATTCCCACCTGAATTGCTCTCTCTTCCTACAACGCTTTGGGCTACGGGTCCAAATGATGTTGGTTGTCTTGAAATTCCACCTTATGTTGTTACTCTCAAGCCCAACGCTGAATTGCCACGTGTTCCTCAATATAGAATTTCCACTGAAGGTGAAAGAGCGCTTTTGGAAATCATTCATGATTTGATTCAGAAAGATGTGGTTGAGGAAACGAGAGGTAACATATGTAATAGCCCTATTATTCCTGTTCTTAAACGCACTGATCCTTCTCAGCCTCCTGTTTATCGCTTTGTAATTGATCTTCGGGAGGTAAACAAAATTGTTGTACCACAGTTTCCTGTTGTCCCAGATATCACTGCGCTGTTGACGATGATACCTTCTACAGCGGTTTGGTTTTCTGTTATTGATCTGAAAAATGCTTTCTTTAGTATTCCCATTGCCGAAGAGAGTAGGGATATTTTTGGCTTTTCTCTTGGAGGCCGAAGCTTCCGGTTCAAGCGCGCACCTCAAGGCTATTGTGAAAGTCCCTCTATTTATAGTCAAGCTCTGAAGTGTCATCTTGATGCTTTTTCCTTGCCGTCTGGTGCTGCTCTCATTCAGTACATGGACAACTTGTTAATCGCTGCTGATTCAGAGGATATATGTAAGAATGTGACGGTTGCATTGTTGCGACACTTATCCAATCTTAATCATAAGGTTCCACCTTCTAAGCTACAATATGTTCGTCGAGAGGTTACCTACTTGGGTCATCACTTATCAAAGGAGGGAAGACGATTAACCCCAGAACGTATCCAAGCAATTGCGCAAATGTCTGTGCCATCCACACAAAGAGAGGTACGTGCCTTTCTGGGCATTACTTCCTATTGTAGGCAGTGGATCCCTAACTTCTCTCTGTTGGCCAAACCTTTGTTGGCACTCACTTTGAAAGATACGTCTCAGCCCCTTCCATGGACTGACGAATGTCAGAGGAGTTTTACTGACTTACGTGTTGCTCTGTGTTCTGCTCCTGTTCTAGGTACTCCTGATTACAGTAAACCTTTTATGCTCTATGTTCATGAAAGAGAAGGTTGTGCGTTGTCAGTCTTAACACAGCGATTTGGAGATAAACAGCGACCATGTGCCTATTTTTCGGCTACGTTAGATCCAGTAGCTAAAGCATTGCCTAGTTGTCTTAAAGCGACAGCAGCAGCAGCAATTTCTATTCGAACAGTCGGCTGGAGTGGTGCTAGATAATACTCTCATTGTTATGGTGCCACATGCAGTGGATACTTTGCTAAACAGAACAAAAACACAGCATCTTACGAGTGCTCATTTGTCTGGATATGAGCTGACGCTCTTGGCTAGTCACGTGCATATCAAACAATGTAATACTTTAAATCCAGCTACTTTGTTGCCTCTGCCAGAAGAGAAAGGTGTTCAAGAACAACATGATTGTTTCTTCCGTACTGAGGAAGAGACAAAAGGTAGAATTGACTTAACAGATACGCCATTAGTGAATCCGGATGGAACGCTATGGGTAGATGGTTCTTGTTTTAAGCTTCCTAATGGAGAAACAACTTCAGCCTATGCTGTTACTACCTTGTATACAGTCGTGGAAACAGCACGCATCACACATAATTCAGCTCAGGCAGCTGAACTGATAGCCTTAACCAGAGCGTGTGTGTTATCCAAAGGAAAAAGAGTGAACGTGTATACCGATAGCCAGTACGCTTTTGGTGTGGCGTTCAATTTTGGACGTTTGTGGAAAGAAAGTACGGGAATGTTAGATGAGATGGGATGTTGGGTGGAATTGTCCGAACACCAATGTTGGCTGTTACCAGATGCCTATGTACTACCTGTAGTTACTATGGCGCATGGTCCATCCCACCTAAGTGCGAAAGGAATATGCAAGCTTCTGGCTCCAGTGTGGCAAAGCTAAGGAATCCCAAAGTGTGCAGACAATGTAGTGAAACATTGTATTATTTGCTTAATGTACAATCCGGGAAAGGGAACCCCAACTCCAGCAGGTCATTTTGCTCCTCCGACCTATCCATTTGAGGTGTTACAAATCGATTACATTTACATGGAACGATGCAACAATCTCAAATATGTTCTAGTGGTGGTATGTGCCTTTTCCAGATGGATAGAGGCTTACCCCCTGAAAGACAATACTGCTTTATCTACAGCCAAAGTACTTCTAAAAGAGTTTTTCCCTAGATTTGGTTTGCCGCGCATTGTCTGGAGTGACAATGGGAGCGAATTTGTGGGCCAAGTCATGCAAAAAGTTTGTGCAGGTCTTGGTATAAAACAGAAGTTCCATGCGGCAAACCACCCACAGTCAGCGGGACTAGTGGAATGTTACAATGGTACTTTAAAGCTTAAGCTTGCGAAAGTGCAGGCTAGTACAGGCCTTAGTTGGCCCGATGCCCTACCTTTGGCTCTTCTATCCACCAGAACGGCTGTGCATTCTCGTTTGGGACTTAGCCCTTATGAGAAAGTTTTTGGACGCCCAGCTAATATATGGGAAGTCCCTCGCCCTAAAAAGTATTCAGACTTGCCATATCCAATGTTGATTGATTATTTGCACGACCTTACAACTAAATTGTGTGTTCTCCATCAACAGGTTCAGAACGCTTTGCCAAAGGCCTCCACAGACTCAGGTCATTCCATCCAACCAGGTGACTGGATTTGTGTGAAGAATTTCCAAAGGATGAAGAATTTGGAGCCTCGCTGGAGAGAACCCCGTCAGGTTCTCCTGACTACTCGTACAGCAGTAAAAGTTGAAGGAAAGAAGAACTGGATTCACGCCGTGCACTGCAAGAAGGTTCCTTTCCCTTTGCCATTTGATCAGTGGGTCCGTAAGGGTATAAGTGACTCTGAAAGCGAGAAGGTTCCCCGATTTATACCTTTTAGTGATGCACGCTTGAATGGAACACTGTCAGAAAAAGAAAACGACGACATTCTCCAAGAAGCTGTACCACCACATTTTCGTCTGAATACCACAAATCCACGAACATTGTTTCATACCTGATAAGGCTCATTACGATTTAAGACCCAGACTGAAGAGGAAAACTTGAGATTCTCTCTTCTATGTAGTTTCTATCCCGGTTGCAGGGTCACGGTAGGAGTCTTGGTTGTGACCTGAGTAGTGGCAATAGGCCTGCAGGACTTGCAGTGTCATAGGACGGCAGACAATCGTGACCAAGTGATTAAGGAAGATTGCCGTGAGCATCCATTTAGAAGATGGAGACTACATTAGGCGAAAGAGAGAGAAGGAACAAAATGAAAGACAATCATTGTAAAATAATATACAGTCGTTGTGGTATGACTTTATGTGTTTTTATATTATTATGTATTTTATTGGCGTGTATAGGTTGGATTGTTTATGCTATGGAGCAAAAAGATGTCCCTTCTTCTATTACTGTGCCTTCTTATTCTACTATCTCACCGCATCTATTTCATACACTTCCTCAACATGAACTCGTTAGAAGAACCGAATATTACAATAATTCATTTATCCAGTTATTACACCAACACCAATTAGTAATTAATACAACCGATTGTTGGGTGTGTGGACTAATGCCTCATACCACAGGAAAAGGGATGCCATATTTAGTCCTCCCGTTCTCTTATGAAGGTTCTGCTTGGGCTTATTTTGTAATTTTCTCTAACGCCTATCAAAGCCGATTTAAACGACCTATCAGTTCTTATATTGGTGGACCAGATTTCAGTCATAGTTCATTGATAAAGGGAATGGTAGCTATGGCTAAAATCATGGAAAATAGTAAAATTTCTGCTGATGAGAGAAAAGCATATACTAATTGGAACGTCACTCATTATATCACTAGCCTTAGTGATAAAGTTAAACAGGGAAAATCTCCACCAATTTGGACTGTACCTCATCAAGGCAATTTCTGTTTGCAAATAAATGGACAAACTACTGACACCGAACAGAGAAAAAGCTTTTGTTCCCATACTTACATCCACTCATCTCAGAATTCGCCATCGTTAGTGCCATCTCAGGGCACGTATTTCATCTGTCACGATAGAGCCTATACGTGGTTGCCGACTGGTTTTTCTGGAACTTGCTATATAGCTTTTCTTCTTCCCCCTACATACACTGCTTCTTCAAATTTTCATAAAAACAGATATGGCAGAGGAACTATTGATTCCAAAGACACAGCAGGACAAGAGGGAGGAGACTTCCTGAAAGGATTTCTTCCTTTTTTGGGGTCCTATGGCAAACAGCAGGAATATGAGACAACTGGTTTGTGTTGTAGAGACTACCATAGACATCACTGTAGGAGCTTTGAGTAATATTACAGCGGAACTACAGGCGGATCGTCTTATGACTTTACAGAACAGAGTTGCCTTAGATGTTATTCTTGCAGATCGAGGTGGAGTCTATAAATTGATCAAATCAAGTTGCTGTATTTATATACCTGATGATGCTCCGACAGTATACCAGGCCATCTCTAAATTACATATAATCTCCGAGTCGATTCATCAAGACGAGGGAGATTGGTCATTATTGGGATGGTTTTGGGGACTACTGTCCAAATGGGGTTGGAAAGTGCTAACATTCCTAGGTATGGTTTTAGCCATCGTTTTCTCTTGTTGTCTTTGTATGCACTGTGATCCCGCCATCTGCGTCCTTTGTGCTTCTGTGTGCATCCCAAAACCCAAGACAAAAAGAACAGAGAATATTAGAATGATTTTACAGCAACAGCTCGATGACCTCATGGCCATCGACATCGACTTTAACGAGATTAACGTGAGTCTGTGTATCTTGCCTGAGTTCTGGCAAAAGGAGGGTCTGAGGAAATTCGATTTTCGATCACGATCATGTTGAGCCTCCATTTTGTGCTCCGCCGCCATCTTGTGTTGCCCTCACTCAGGCAGCACGACGAACGAAGTCTTTTTTGCTTTTCCTGCAATATCGTGTCAAAATAGCCTTGTGCCTCTGTTTACAAAGCTGGTGTTAGAGACTGCCCGAGTACACTAATCCCCGTCTGGTTTTTCTAATCCCTGTCTCAACTTTCTGTTGGTTCACACTATTCTCTCCTGACTTTATCTTATCTTCTAGCCTTCGCTGTCCTCTGCTGGTATTCTCTCGTTTCACAACTGTCCTCAAAAGCACACAAACGTATCTTGCCACCTGCAAGTTAGTTACAGACACGTTAATACCTTAACCTGTGGGGTGGGGTGGCAAACACAGTTGGAGGAGAGGCTTCTTCGGGTTACTCAATACTTTTGTTTTCCAATTCTTTCTATTGGCTCTGACTTACTTTCAGACTATTCTTATTGGTTTCTCATGTATGTTTTAGGTGTGTCCTTCGTAAATGTATATGTCACCTATGTACTATAAAAGATTGTGCGCCACGGAGTGAAGTGGCAGTCTCCTGAGAACATACCGTGTGTACTTCTAGGACAACTGTACTAGCTGCAGCTAATAAAATCTGATCTTTTACGCCGACAGAGTGTCCCCGTGTCTCTGTTAGCTGAAGCAGGAGAACCCAGGAGATTAAGGCGTACCCTGCGCCGCCAGGCCCATCAGGTTTCTGGTTCTTCACAGCACGACCCGCTATACTACACAAACACCACTGCACTACCCATAACCCTAAAACACTACCCCCTACACTATACAAACACCACTGCACTACCCTAAAACCTAAAACACTACCCCCAGAATGACCCCATACACTACACAAACACCACTGCACTACCCTAAACCCAAAAAACACTACCCCAACACTACCACCTATATTACCCAAACACCACTGCACTACCCTAAACCCTAAAAAACTACCCCCAGCCTGAACCCCTATACTACACAATCACCACTGCAGTACCCTCAACCCTAAAGCACTACCCCCAGCACGACCCCCTACACTACACAAGCACCACTGCACTACCCTAAACCTCAAAACACTACCCCCAGCACGACCCCCTTCACTACCCAAAAACTACTGCACTGCCCTAAACCCTAAAACACTACCCCTAGCACAACACCTTACGCTACCCAAATATAACTGCACTACCCTAAACCCTAAAACACTACCCCCAACACGACCCCTTCAATATACTGATACCACTACACTGCCTTAAACTCTAAAACACTACCCCCAGCATGACCCCCTACACTACTAAACACCACTGCACTACCCTAAACCCTAAAACATGACTCCCTACACTACACATACACCACTGCACTACCCTAAACCCTAAAACACTACCGCAGCATGACCCCCGTCACTACACAAACACCACTGCACTACCCTAAACTCTAAATCACTACACCCAGCACTACCCCCTATACTACCCAAACACCACTGCACTACCCTAAACCATAAAACACTACCCCCAGCACGACCCCGTAAACTACACAAGCACCACTGCACTACCCTAAACCCTAAAATACTACCCCCAAAACGACCCCCTTCACTACCCAAACACAACTGTACAACCCTAACACTTAAAACACTACCCCAGCAATGACCCCATACACTACACAAACACATTGCACTACCCTAAACCCTAAAACAAAACCCCAAGCACGACCCCCTACACTACACAAACACCACTGTACTAACCTAAACCCTTAAACACTACCCCCAACATGACCCCTTCATTACTTAAACACAACTGAACTACCCTAAACCAAAAAAACACTACACTCAACATGACCCCCTACAATATTAAACACCACTGCACTACCCTAAACTCTAAAACACAACCCCATAAACTACACAAATACCACTACACTACACTAAACCCTAAAACACTACCCCCAGCACGACCCGCTATACTACACAAACACCACTGCACTACCCATAACCCTAAAACACTACCCCCTACACTATACAAACACCACTGCACTACCCTAAACCCTAAAACACTACCCCCAGAATGACCCCATACACTACACAAACACCACTGCACTACCCTAAACCCCAAAAAACTACCCCAACACTACCACCTATATTACCCAAACACCACTGCACTACTGTAAACCCTAAAAAACTACCCCCAGCCCGAACCCCTATACTACACAATCACCTCTGCACTACCCTCAACCCTAAAGCACTACCCCCAGCACGACCTCCTACACTACACAAGCACCACTGCACTACCCTAAACCTCAAAACACTACCCCAAGTACGACCCCCTTCACTACCCAAAAACTACTGCACTACCCTAAACCCTAAAACACTACCCCAAGCACGACACCCTACACTACCCAAATAACACTGCACTACCCTAAACCCTAAAACACTACCCCCAACACGACCCCTTCAATATACAGATACCACTGCACTGCCTTAAACCCTAAAACACTACCCCTGCACGACACCCTACACTACACAAACACCACTGTACTACCCTAAATCCTAAATCTACCCCCAGCATGACCCCCTTCACTACTGAAACACAACTGCACTACCCTAAACCGAAAAACACTACCCCCAGCATGACCCATTACACTACTAAACACCACTGCACTACCCTAAACCCTAAAACATGACCCCCTACACTACACATAAACCACTGCACTACCCTAAACCCTAAAACACTACCGCAGCATGACCCCCTTCACTACACAAACACCACTGCACTACCCTAAACTCTAAATCACTACACCCAGCACTACCCCGTATACTACCCAAACACCACTGCACTACCCTAAACTGTAAAACACTAAGCCCAGAACGATCACCTAAACTACACAAGCACCACTGAACTACCCTAAACCCTAAAACACTACCCCCAAAACGACCCCCTTCACTACCCAAACAAAACTGTACAACCCTAAAACTTAAAACACTACCCCAGCAATGACCCCATACACTACACAAACACCATTGCACTACCCTAAACCCTAAAACAAAACCCCAAGCACGACCCCCTACACTACACAAACACCACTGTACTACCCTAAACCCTTAAACACTACCCCCAACATGACCCCCTTCACTACTTAAACACAACTGACCTACCCTAAACCAAAAAATACTACACTCAACATGACCCCCTACACTATTAAACACCACTGCACTACCCTAAACTCTAAAGCACAACCCCATACACTACACAAATACCACTACACAACACTAAACCCTAAAACACTACCCCAGCACGACCCGCTATACTACACAAACACCACTGCAATACCCATAACCCTAAATCACAACCCCGTACACTATACAAACAACACTGCACTACCCTAAACCCTAAAACACTACCCCCAGAATGACCCCATACACTACACAAACACCGCTGCACTACCCTAAACCCAAAAAACACTACCCCAACACTACCACCTATATTACCCAAACACCACTGCACTACCCTAAACCCTAAAAAACTACCCCCAGCCCGAACCCCTATACTACACAATCACCACTGCACTACCTTCAACCCTAATGCACTACCCACAGCACGACTCCCTACACTACACAAGCACCACTGCACTACCCTCAACCTCAAAACACTACCCCCAGCACGACCCCCTTCACTACACAAAAACTACTGCACTACCCAAAACCCTAAAACACTACCCCCAGCACGACACCCTACACTACCCAAATATAACTGCACTACCCTAAACCCTAAAACACTACCCCCAACACGTCCCCTTCAATATACAGATACCACTGCACTGCACTGCCTTAAACCCTAAAACACTACCCCTGCACGACCACCTACACTACACAAACATCACTGTACTACCCTAAATCCTAAATCTACCCCCAGCACGACCCCCTTCACTACTGAAACACAACTGCACTACCCTAAACCGAAAAACACTATCCCCAGTACAACCCCCTACAATACTAAACACCACTGCACTAATCTAAACCCTAAAACACGACCCCCTACACTACACATAAACCACTGCACTACCCTAAACCCTAAAACACTACCGCAGCATGACCCCCTTCACTACACAAACACCACTGCAGTACCCTAAACCCTAAAACACTACACCCAGCACGACCCCCTTCACTACACAAACTCCACTGCACTTTCCTAAACCGTCAAACACTACCCCCAGCACGACCCCCTACACTCCCCAAACACCACTGCACTACCCTAAACCCTAAAACACTACCCCCAGCATGACCCCCTATAAAACACAAACACCACTGCACTACCCTCAACCCTAAAACACTACCCCCAGCACTACTCTACAATACACAAACACCACTGCACTACCCTAAACCATAAAACACTATCCCCAGCACTACCCCCTACACTACACAAACACCACTGTACTACCCTAAACACTAAAACACTACCCAAGCTTGACCCCCTTCACTACACAAACACCACTGCACTACCCTAAACCCTAAAACGCGACCCCATACACTACACAAATACCACTAAACTACACTAAACCCTAAAACACTACCCTCAGCACGACCCCCTTCACTACCCAAACACAACAGCATAACCCTAAAACTTAAAACACTACCCCAGCACGAACCCCTACACTACAAAAACACCACAGCACTACCCTAAACCCTCACACACTACCCTCAGCACAACCCCTTACACTACCCAAACACCACTGCACTACCCTAACCACTAAAACACTACCCCCAGCACGACCCCCTACACTACCCAAACACCACTGCACTACCCTAAACCCTAAACACTACCCCCTACAATATAAAAACACCACTACACTATCCTCAACCCTCAAGCACTACCCCTAGCACGAACCCCTACACTACACAAGCACCACTGCACTACCCTGAACCCCAAAACACTACCTCTAGCACAACGCCCTTCATTACCCAAACACTACTGCACTACCCTAAACCCTAAAACACTACCCCCAGCACGACACCCTACACTACCGAAATATAACTGCACTACTTTAAACCCTAAAATACTTCTCCCAGCACGACCCCTTTAATATACAGACACCACTGCACTGCCTTAAAACCGAAAACACTACCCCCTGCACGACCCCGTACCCTACACAAACACCACTATACTACCCTAAACTTTACATCTACCCCCAGCACGACCCCCTTCACTAGTCAAACACAGCAGCACTACCCTAAACTGAAGAACACTACCCCAGCACGACTCCCTACACTACTAAACACCACTGCACTACCCTAAACCCTAGAACACGACCTCCTACACTGCACATATACCACTGCACTACCCTAAACCCTAAAACACTACCGCAGCACTACACCCTGCACTACCCAAACACCACTGCACTACCATATACCCAAAAACACTACACCCAGCACGACCCCCTACACTACTCAAACACCACTGCACTACCCTAAACCCTCAAACACTACCCCCAGCACTACCCCCTACACTATCGAAAAACCACTGCCCTACCCTAAACCCTAAAACACTACCCCCTGCACTACACAAACACCACTGCACTACCCTCAACTGTAAAACACTACCCCCAGCACTATGCCATACACTACACAAATACCACTGCACAACCCTAAACCCTAAAACAATATCCCAGTACTACCCGTACACTATACAAACATCACTGCACTACCCTAAACCCTAAAACACTACCCCCAACATGAACCCTACACTACACAAACACCACTGAACTACCCTACTGCACTACCCTAAACCCTAAAACACTACCCACAGCACGACCCCCTACACTACCCAAACACAACTGCACTACCATAAACCCTAAAACAATACCTCCAGCATGACCCCCTACACTACAAAAACACCACTGCACTACCCGAAAGCCTAAAACACTACCCCCAGCACGACCTCCTACAGAGCACAAACACCACTGCACTACCCTAAACCCTAAATCTACCCCAACGTGGCCCCCTACATTATACAAACACCACTGCACTACCCTAAACTCTAGAACACTACCCCCAGCACGACCCCTATACTACTAAACACCACTGCACTACCCTAAACTGTAAAACACAACCCCATACACTACACAAATACCACTACAATACACTAAACCCTAAAACACTACCGCCAGCATGACCCGCTACACTACACAAACACCACTGCACTACCCATAACTCTAAAACACTATCCCCTACACTATACAAACACCACTGCACTACCCTAAACCCTAAAACACTACCCCCAGCATGGCCCCATACACTAAACAAACACCACTGCACTACCCTAAACCCTAAAACACTACGCCAACACTACCACCTACACTACCCAAACACCACTGCACTACCCTAAACCATAAAAAACTACCCCCAGCCCGAACCCCTACACTACACAATCACCACTGCAATACCCTAAACCCTCAAACACTACCCCCAGCACAGCCCCTTATACTACCCAAACACCACTGCACTACCCTAAACCCTAAAACACTACGCCCGGCACAACCACCTATACTACCCAAACACCACTGCACTACCCTAAACCCTAAAACACTACCCCCTACAATACACAAACACTACTGCACTACCCTCAACCATAAAACACTACCCCAGCATGACCCCATACACTACACAAACACCACTGCACTACCCTAAACCCTAAAACACTACCCCAACACTACCACCTACAATACTCAAACACCACTGCACTACCCTAAACCGTAAAAAACTACCCCCAGCCCGAACCCCTACACTACACAATCACCACTGCAATACCCTAAACCCTCAAACACTACCCCCAGCACAGCCCCTTAAACTACCCAAACACCACTGCACTACCCTAAACCCTAAAACACTTTCCCCGGCACGACCCCCAACACTACCCAAACACTACTGCACTACCCTAAACCCTAAAACACTACCCCCTACAATACACAAACACCACTACACTACCCTCTACCCTAAAGCACTACCTAAACCTCAAAACACTACCCCCAGCATGACCCCTTCACTACCCAAATATAACTGCACTACCCTAAACCCTAAAACACTACCCCCAACACGACCCCTTCAATATACAGATACCACTAAACTGCCTTAAACCCTAAAACACCACCCCTGCACGACCCCCTACACTACACAAACACCACTGTACTACCCTAAACCCTGCATCTACACCCAGCATGACCCCCTTCACTACTGAAACACAACGGCACTATCATAAACCCTAAAACACTACACCCAGCACAACCCCCTACACTACACAAACACCACTGCACTACCCTAAACCCTCAAACACTACTCCCAGCATGACCCCCTACACTACCCAAACAGCACTGCACTACCCTAAACCCTAAAACACTAACCCCAGCATACCCCCTTACACTAAACAAACACCACTACACTACACTAAACCCTAAAATGCTACCCCTAGCATGACCCCTTCACTACCCAAACACAACTGCACAACCGTAAAAGTTAAAACACTACCCAAAGCACAAACCCTACACTACACAAACACCACTGCACTACCCTAAACCCTAAAACACTACCCCCAGCAGTACCCCCTAAACTACCCAAACACCACTGCACTACCCTAAACGGTAAAACACTACCCCCAGCATGACCCCTTGTAGGAGAGTAGGGTCTGCTATCCTATGGTCACCCCAAATTTTTGCTTTTTGCTTCACTGGTTTTTGACATATTGAGGCTGTGGGCCTGCCAATCAGACCCCCAGCCTGCTGTTCTCTCTACTAAATTAAAACTATGCACCCTAGGTGCATAACCAATTGGAAGTGGATCACCCTGTCAGCCCCTGTACCAGTGTACACTAGGTACCCAGGGCATTGGTGTACCCAAGGCCTGCCAGGGGCTGCAGCATGTATTATGCCACCCCAGGCTTGGCCTAACAATCTGACACAACTGGCTGATCACTCAGCTGGGGTAAGTTGGTGTAATCACCTCTTACTTAGGTGTAGTATACCTATACCTAACCTTAAATGGGACACCTGGTAACCTCTAAGTCACTCCTATGGCAGGCCTTAACAATCCTGAAGGCAGAGTGCTTGGTTCCATGTGAGATGGTGCTCTGGCATGAGCTGAGCCTGTCTGCAGTGGTCGGAACAACTTCCTTCTACTGTTTCCAGATATCGTCATACCATATACTCTTAAGTGCATTATGAACCTCGCGGTTAAATGCTATCTTTGGTTTGGCTTTATCAAAACATGTCGAGTAAGGTGTCATACGAATTGGAATACTAACCCCTCGCCAATTCTGGCGACGGGGTTAGCATTCCACCCTTCTAGAGGGACACGACATGTACAGTACCTGAAACCCGGGTAAAATCAGACATAGCCTCAGCTCCACAAAATGGATGCTGCCACCACAGACACAAGTCTGCCCTCCTGCTGCTGGGAGTCCTTCCAGCTTGGGAGGTGTGGACAAAGGGTTTCCTGCCAGGGGAGGTGCGTGCACCACCCCAGACAGGATTTTGTGTATTGGTCAGGTAGGGCTTGAAAGAAACCAGACATGCCTGTGGCTCACA
This sequence comes from Triturus cristatus, assembly GCF_964204655.1. NCBI lineage: Eukaryota > Metazoa > Chordata > Amphibia > Caudata > Salamandridae > Triturus > Triturus cristatus. The sequence continues at coordinate 522,650,254 of NC_140579.1, read as the reverse complement.
AGGAGCCTCGGTGCATATGCCAGTTCAAACCGGTCCTGGGGCACACCAGTCCCGGGCCTGGGGCGAGCTGGACAAAGGATTGGGGGTGTAACCACCCCCCTTCCTGGTCCCACCCATAGGGAGGGACCTAGCAGGTAGTCCGGCCCCTAGAATCCGCTTAAAGGTAGGAGCTGTGTCCTAAGACTTCAGACATCCTGGAATCAACTTGAAACTAAGAAGAAGACGGGAACTTCGACATTCTGCTGCACAGAAGACTGAAGAAAATCTCCCCTGTGGTCAGGGAGTGACCACCTTGCTAACGCAAGCACCATCCAGCGAATCACCGTCTGCTTTGCCGCCGCCTCCCGCCGGAGCCCGAGCCCAGAGACTGACAAGACCTGGACCTCCAGACCTCTCACCGCCCGATCCACAGTCCCTGAAAAGAGGAGACCCGTGGAGGCACCGAGACACGTGGAGCCAGCCATCTTGGAACGACTACGACAAGCTGACCAGTGCAACAACCGAGGCTCCCTCCAAGTTGTGCTTTGGGTCCTGAGAAGCCCAACCCTCGAGCAGCATCTGCACCAAAGGTGAGCCCTCCAGCATCTCCACGATCTGCGTGGGGCCCTTCTGCATTTTGCCACTCGACGCGCCTAACCGGTTGCTGGCCCGCTGGCTAGTGGCCATCTTGGCGACGAAATCTACGACAAACACCGCTGGTCTGGTTGCTCCAGACTGGCCCTTGCTCCCCTCCAAAGGAGCAATCCCTCTGACCTTGCTGGTCAGAACCAACAGCTGATTTCCGAATCCTCCTGCAATTGCTTTTGCCAAGGCTTGTTTGCTTCGATCAAGTCGCCGACACCGCCGACAGCGAGAGCCTGCGTGGGACAGCTCGTGAGCCGACTCCTGGACGTCGTCGACCTTCAGGGACCACGTGGCTGCGGAGACAAGCTACCCCTCATCACCTGTTTGCACCCGACATCGCCTGGTACCCACCTGGTGCCACGCTGGTCACTGGCTAGTGACTGTGAACACTGTCCCCTCTGCTTACAGGTCTTCAACATCTCCGATCCACTCTTGGACCCACTGCATCTCTTCCCGACCGACCGCCTGCAGCATCTTTGTCCCAGGCTCAACGGAACAGATAGAAGAAACCCGACGCACTTTGAGGCCTATGCACCCGCTTCCTGTGGGTGAGGTAAAGCTGGCACTCCGGTGCCCATGTGTAGTAATACATCTCTAGTGCCTGTGTTCCAAATCTTAAGTTCCTAGGTCATCCGGAAGATTCCTTTTGCAGTAACTTTGTACTTTTTACGCACCCATTGAAACCTATGGGAGCCCGCGTGTGACTATTTGCTCTGCACACGCCACCCGTGGACCTCCTGGTCACTAACTGACGTTAGCTCCTTGTAGGCCCAGCGATTCTAGAGGCCCTAGGCCTTTTCCCTTTTCTGTTCGTGGTACTTATACCACTATTTTAGTATATGGTTCGAGTGGCCACCAGGGCCTATCCATATAAAGTGCAACTTCTGTGTATTCTGTGATAATCTTGTTTGACGATTTGTGCTCCTGTGCTCATAAAGAGACTAGGGGTTACTTTGAGAAATAAATACATATATATTTTGAATATATATCTGTGTGGTGTCCTTTCATTGGTATAAAAGGGGGTTACTATTGGTAAAACAGCTTGCTTAACACGCATCACGAGTTTAGCCTCAAAGACTGCTTAGCCTACGCTACCACTAGGGCAGCTAGTCCAAAAAGGTTGACTTACAACCACACCATAAGGGTTGCTTGGCATGGTACAAGGTGGTCACTAGAACTAGTGAACAGCATATACCAGGCCAACTTCTCACATTGGTGAGCAGCGGTTGGATTTGAGCTTGCTGTGTTTTACCATTGTAATCTCTTGGTTACCAATTGAAAGATCACATAGGTACCTGTAGGTACATATAAAACAAGATTAGATATACTTAAGTTCTACTGAACTTAGTTGTTGTAGAGCAAAGGGAGTAGCACACCCTGACTACAACTACTAGATAGGTTTAGTAGGTAAACCCAAGTGTAGGTAGATTGCAACACATCCACCCACACTTAAGAGCAATGGCCGGGGCAGAGGGGTCCACTGTACCCATCTCTGTTGAGAGTGACCCCCAGAGGGCACCATCCAGCTTTGCTACCCTTAATCAGAATGAGCTCAGGCATTTGGCAACTCTTAGAGGCCTTAAACAGCCCAAGAACCCAAACTCTGCTGAGCTCAGAGAGCTCTTACAGAATGATGAGAATCAGAGAGCACTCAAGAAAGCTTCCCAGTTAGCCCCCTTAGGGACAGGAACAGGAGGCCCCCCTTCTAAAGATGCCACTGAAGTACCCCTTCCCAATAGTCACCCCTTAGATGGGATGCCTACCACAGAGGATGAGAGTGAAAAGGATACTGACAGTAGTGAGGATGAAGGGAGAACTAGCCCAGTGCCAAGTATTATACTTGGCCCAGCTAAACCAAGGCTATTGGGGACTGACAGTGGGTTCAACCCACTGGATCTCCCCAGTGGACTTAACACAGGGCTTGGAAGGCAAAGGAATCGCTCAGGTGACTCCAATGCTTCCCATGGCTCTAGAGGCTCTCAAGGTCACTCCAGGAGAAGGATGACCACCCCTCAGAGGAGGGAACATGAGGCCAAGATGCAAGAGGCTCAGCTGAGGATCAGGAAGCAGGAGCTAGAAGTAGCCCTGATGGAAGAGAAACTTAGCAAGGCTAGACAGCATAAAGAGAGTGGGTCTATACCCACTGGTGGCAGCATTGTCCCTAAGGACAAAGATAGGGTCTTTGACAATAGGAACCTGTCTAAGGTTGTGCCCCCCTACAAAAGTGGGGATGACATCCACAAATGGATAACTGCTCTTGAGAGAGCCTGCAAAGTACAGCAGGTTCCTGAAGACCAGTGGGCAGCAATCCTCTGGCTCTCCTTTGAAGGAAGAGGCAGAGACAGACTCCTCACTGTTAGAGAAGAGGATGTCAGAAACTACAGAGTCCTGAAGAGTGTTCTGGTAGATGGGTTAGGCTTAACCACTGAACAGTACAGGTTAATGTTCAGAGACACCCAAAAGACACAGACTCAGGACTGGTCTGAATACATTGAATGTGCCACTAAGGCTTTGGAGGGTTGGTTGCTGGGAAGTAAGGTATCTGATTTTACAGGATTGTATAATTTGATGATGAGAGAGCAGATTTTAAATAACTGTCAAAACCAGCAACTGCATCAACACTTGGTTGACTCTGATCTGACCTCTCCCCAAGAATTGGGAAAGAAGGCAGACAAATGGGTCAGAACCAGGGTTAAGCAAAAGAACCAGAACCAGGGCCAAGGGGGTGATCAGAAGAAAACAGACCAAAAGGGTGGAGATCAGAAACCTAAAGACCAGAAGTCTTCAACAGGGCCCCAAACTACTACTAAGGAGGGTGGGTCCCAACAGTCCAAAAAGAAGAAAGAAGGTCAGAAGAAACCCTGGTGCAATCATTGTAAAAATACAACTCACTGGACTAGTGATTGCAAAAAGGGTGGAGCCCCCAACACTGTTGCCCCTAAGGCACCTGCTCCCAGTACTACTGTTAGCAGTGTTGGTCCCCAGACAAAGGGTGTAGTGGGAATCACTATGGGAACTGAAGGAGATTCTGACTTAGACAGAACCCTTACACAGGCAGTCTTGATCTGTGATGGGGACATTGATTTGTCCCTGACTGTGAGCCCCAGTAACCTGGGCAAGTACAGACAGACTCCTTTAATTAATGACAAAGTGGCTCAAGCCTACAGGGACACATGTGCCAGTGTCACTATGGTGACACCAGGCTTTGTGGATCCTGGACAGTACATACCAGGTGAGAACTACCTGGTGACCAATGCCAGCAATGCCACTACTTCACATAGTGTGGCAGTTGTTAACTTCTCATGGGGAGGGGTAACTGGCCTCAAAAGGGTTGTGGTTAGTGCAGACCTCCCAGTAGAATGTTTGTTGGGCAATGACCTAGAGAGTTCTCTATGGTCAGAAGTGGAGTACAGGACTCATGCAGAGATGTTAGGTATATCATCACATGTCCTTGCTGTGACCAGGTCACAGGCCAAAAAGTGCCTCACTGAACCACAGGTCTTGGATCCTGGAACAATGGACCAAGCACCTACCAAGAAGAAGAACAGGAGGGTCAAGGCTGTGCCTTCCCCCCTGCCTCAGAGTGATGATCAGCCTTCCCAGGAAGCTGATCTAGAGGACCCTGAAGGAACTGTCCCTGAAGAGCTTGAACCTGATCAGGTTGAGTTTCTGGGGACAGGGGGACCTTCAAGGGCTGACTTGAGGCAGGCTCAGTTATCCTGTCCCTCTCTTGAACCCCTCAGACAGCTGGCTGCTGCTGAGGCTGCTGGGAATGCTCAAGGTACCCATAAAGTGTATTGGGATGAAGGGCTCCTTTATTCAGAGGCTAGAGACCCCAAGCCTGGTGCAACCAGGAGGTTGGTCATACCTCTGCAATTTAGGGGCTTCCTTCTTACCTTGGCCCATGACATTCCTTTAGCAGGACACTTAGGCCAGAACAAGACTTGGGACAGGCTTGTCCCTCACTTTCACTGGCCTCATATGAATGAAGATACAAAGGAGTTTTGTCGCTCCTGTGTTACCTGCCAAGCCAGTGGCAAATCAGGTGGCACAACAAAGGCCCCCCTAATACCACTACCTGTGGTGGGGGTCCCCTTTGAAAGAGTGGGAATAGACATAGTGGGTCCCATGGATCCTCCCACTGCATCTGGACACAGATTTATACTGGTGGTAGTGGATCATGCCACCAGGTATCCAGAGGCAATTCCCCTTAGGACCACTACAGCTCCTGTTGTGGCCAGGGCCCTGCTGGGAGTATTCTCCAGAGTGGGGTTTCCTAAGGAGGTAGTATCTGACAGAGGTACCAACTTTATGTCAGGATACTTGACAGCTATGTGGAAGGAATGTGGTGTCAACTACAAGTTCACCACCCCTTATCACCCACAATGCAATGGGCTTGTTGAGAGATTCAACAAGACCCTAAAGGGTATGATCAAAGGATTACCTGAAAAGCTCAGGCGAAGATGGGATATCCTTCTACCCTGCCTTCTGTTTGCTTACAGAGAGGTCCCACAAAAAGGAGTTGGCTACAGCCCCTTTGAATTGTTGTTTGGGCACCCTGTGAGAGGCCCACTGTGTTTGGTGAAGGAAGGATGGGAGTTACCTCTCAAAAAGCCTAAGCTAGACATAGTGGACTATGTACTTGGTCTCCGCTCCAGGATGGCTGAGTATATGGAGAAGGCATCTAAAAACCTTGAGGCAAGCCAGGCCTTACAGAAAGCTTGGCATGACCAAAAGGCTGTCTTGGTTGAGTATCAGCCAGGACAGAAGGTATGGGTGTTGGAGCCGGTGGCCCCAGCAGCACTCCAAGACAAATGGTCTGGACCCCATACAATCCTGGAAAAGAAGGGAGAGGTCACCTACTTGGTCGACCTAGGAACTCCCAGGAGTCCCCACAGGGTACTCCATGTTAACAGGCTTAAAGCATATGTTGACAGGGCAGACATGGGCTTGCTCATGGCTACAGATGAGGGACAGGAGGAAGAGAGTGACCCTCTCCCAGACCTGTTGTCTCAGAACCCTGAAGATGGCTCAGTTGAAGGAGTGACCCTTGGAGGCAACCTCACTGCCCATCAGCAGACTGAATGTAGACAGGTTCTACAATCATTTTCACATATGTTTTCCTTGATACCTAGTCAAACTGACTGGTGTACCCATGTTGTGGACACTGGTGACAGTCTGCCTGTAAAGAACAAACTTTACAGACAACCTGACCACGTCAGGGACTGTATAAAGGCTGAGGTACATAAAATGCTGGAATTAGGTGTCATTGAACCCTCAGAGAGCCCCTGGGCTAGCCCAGTGGTTCTGGTCCCCAAACCTCACACCAAAGATGGCAAGAGAGAGATGAGGTTCTGTGTGGATTACAGAGGACTCAATGCTGTCACCAGGACAGATGCACACCCTATTCCAAGGGCAGATGAGCTCATAGACAAACTAGCTTCTGCAAAGTTTTTGAGCACATTTGACTTGACAGCTGGCTATTGGCAAATCAGGTTAGCTGAGGAGTCTAAGGCCAAAACAGCATTCTCAACCCCAGGTGGGCATTATCAGTTTGTGGTGATGCCCTTTGGTCTGAAGAATGCACCTGCCACCTTCCAAAGGCTGGTGAACCAAGTCCTTACTGGGTTGGATTACTTTTGCGCAGCATATCTTGATGACATTGCTGTCTTTAGTTCCACCTGGGAGGATCACCTGATCCACCTGAAGAAGGCTCTTGAGGCTCTGCAAAGGGCAGGCCTCACTATCAAGGCTACTAAGTGCCAGATAGGGCAGAGTAAGGTTGTGTATTTGGGCCACCTTGTAGGTGGGGGCCAAGTTCAACCACTGGAGAGTAAGATACAGTCCATCAAGGATTGGTCCCCTCCAACCACCCAGACTCAAGTTCGAGCTTTCTTGGGCTTGACTGGGTATTACAGGAAGTTTGTTAAGAACTATGGGTCCATTGTGACTCCTCTTAATGATCTGACATCCAAGAAGATGCCCAAAAAGGTTCAGTGGACAGTAAGCTGTCAAAAGGCATTTGATGACCTGAAGGAGGCCATGTGCTCTGCACCTATCCTGAAAAGTCCTGACTACTCCAAAGAGTTTATTGTCCAAACAGATGCTTCTGAGTTGGGTGTGGGAGCTGTGCTGTCACAACTTAATGTAGATGGTCAAGACCAACCCATTGCTTTTATTAGCAGAAGGTTGACCCCCAGAGAGAAGAATTGGTCAGCTATTGAGAGGGAGGCCTTTGCTGTGGTGTGGGCCCTGAAGAAGCTGAGGCCATACTTGTTTGGCACTCACTTCAAGATTCAGACCGACCATAAGCCCCTCTTGTGGCTAAATCAGATGAAGGGTGAAAACCCCAAACTGCTTAGGTGGTCCATTTCCCTACAGGGGATGGACTTTACAGTGGAGCACCGGCCAGGTACTGACCATGGGAATGCAGATGGTCTCTCCAGGTACTTCCACTTAGGACATGAAGACGAGACTGGTCAAGGCTAGTTTAATGTCCCAGCGTTTGGGGGGGGGTTGTGTAGGAGAGTAGGGTCTGCTATCCTATGGTCACCCCAAATTTTTGCTTTTTGCTTCACTGGTTTTTGACATATTGAGGCTGTGGGCCTGCCAATCAGACCCCCAGCCTGCTGTTCTCTCTACTAAATTAAAACTATGCACCCTAGGTGCATAACCAATTGGAAGTGGATCACCCTGTCAGCCCCTGTACCAGTGTACACTAGGTACCCAGGGCATTGGTGTACCCAAGGCCTGCCAGGGGCTGCAGCATGTATTATGCCACCCCAGGCTTGGCCTAACAATCTGACACAACTGGCTGATCACTCAGCTGGGGTAAGTTGGTGTAATCACCTCTTACTTAGGTGTAGTATACCTATACCTAACCTTAAATGGGACACCTGGTAACCTCTAAGTCACTCCTATGGCAGGCCTTAACAATCCTGAAGGCAGAGTGCTTGGTTCCATGTGAGATGGTGCTCTGGCATGAGCTGAGCCTGTCTGCAGTGGTCGGAACAACTTCCTTCTACTGTTTCCAGATATCGTCATACCATATACTCTTAAGTGCATTATGAACCTCGCGGTTAAATGCTATCTTTGGTTTGGCTTTATCAAAACATGTCGAGTAAGGTGTCATACGAATTGGAATACTAACCCCTCGCCAATTCTGGCGACGGGGTTAGCATTCCACCCTTCTAGAGGGACACGACATGTACAGTACCTGAAACCCGGGTAAAATCAGACATAGCCTCAGCTCCACAAAATGGATGCTGCCACCACAGACACAAGTCTGCCCTCCTGCTGCTGGGAGTCCTTCCAGCTTGGGAGGTGTGGACAAAGGGTTTCCTGCCAGGGGAGGTGCGTGCACCACCCCAGACAGGATTTTGTGTATTGGTCAGGTAGGGCTTGAAAGAAACCAGACATGCCTGTGGCTCACAAGGAGCCTCGGTGCATATGCCAGTTCAAACCGGTCCTGGGGCACACCAGTCCCGGGCCTGGGGCGAGCTGGACAAAGGATTGGGGGTGTAACCACCCCCCTTCCTGGTCCCACCCATAGGGAGGGACCTAGCAGGTAGTCCGGCCCCTAGAATCCGCTTAAAGGTAGGAGCTGTGTCCTAAGACTTCAGACATCCTGGAATCAACTTGAAACTAAGAAGAAGACGGGAACTTCGACATTCTGCTGCACAGAAGACTGAAGAAAATCTCCCCTGTGGTCAGGGAGTGACCACCTTGCTAACGCAAGCACCATCCAGCGAATCACCGTCTGCTTTGCCGCCGCCTCCCGCCGGAGCCCGAGCCCAGAGACTGACAAGACCTGGACCTCCAGACCTCTCACCGCCCGATCCACAGTCCCTGAAAAGAGGAGACCCGTGGAGGCACCGAGACACGTGGAGCCAGCCATCTTGGAACGACTACGACAAGCTGACCAGTGCAACAACCGAGGCTCCCTCCAAGTTGTGCTTTGGGTCCTGAGAAGCCCAACCCTCGAGCAGCATCTGCACCAAAGGTGAGCCCTCCAGCATCTCCACGATCTGCGTGGGGCCCTTCTGCATTTTGCCACTCGACGCGCCTAACCGGTTGCTGGCCCGCTGGCTAGTGGCCATCTTGGCGACGAAATCTACGACAAACACTGCTGGTCTGGTTGCTCCAGACTGGCCCTTGCTCCCCTCCAAAGGAGCAATCCCTCTGACCTTGCTGGTCAGAACCAACAGCTGATTTCCGAATCCTCCTGCAATTGCTTTTGCCAAGGCTTGTTTGCTTCGATCAAGTCGCCGACACCGCCGACAGCGAGAGCCTGCATGGGACAGCTCGTGAGCCGACTCCTGGACGTCGTCGACCTTCAGGGACCACGTGGCTGCGGAGACAAGCTACCCCTCATCACCTGTTTGCACCCGACATCGCCTGGTACCCACCTGGTGCCACGCTGGTCACTGGCTAGTGACTGTGAACACTGTCCCCTCTGCTTACAGGTCTTCAACATCTCCGATCCACTCTTGGACCCACTGCATCTCTTCCCGACCGACCGCCTGCAGCATCTTTGTCCCAGGCTCAACGGAACAGATAGAAGAAACCCGACGCACTTTGAGGCCTATGCACCCGCTTCCTGTGGGTGAGGTAAAGCTGGCACTCCGGTGCCCATGTGTAGTAATACATCTCTAGTGCCTGTGTTCCAAATCTTAAGTTCCTAGGTCATCCGGAAGATTCCTTTTGCAGTAACTTTGTACTTTTTACGCACCCATTGAAACCTATGGGAGCCCGCGTGTGACTATTTGCTCTGCACACGCCACCCGTGGACCTCCTGGTCACTAACTGACGTTAGCTCCTTGTAGGCCCAGCGATTCTAGAGGCCCTAGGCCTTTTCCCTTTTCTGTTCGTGGTACTTATACCACTATTTTAGTATATGGTTCGAGTGGCCACCAGGGCCTATCCATATAAAGTGCAACTTCTGTGTATTCTGTGATAATCTTGTTTGACGATTTGTGCTCCTGTGCTCATAAAGAGACTAGGGGTTACTTTGAGAAATAAATACATATATATTTTGAATATATATCTGTGTGGTGTCCTTTCATTGGTATAAAAGGGGGTTACTATTGGTAAAACAGCTTGCTTAACACGCATCACGAGTTTAGCCTCAAAGACTGCTTAGCCTACGCTACCACTAGGGCAGCTAGTCCAAAAAGGTTGACTTACAACCACACCATAAGGGTTGCTTGGCATGGTACAAGGTGGTCACTAGAACTAGTGAACAGCATATACCAGGCCAACTTCTCACACCCCTACACTACACAAAAACCACAGCACTACCCTAAACTATAAAACACTACCCCCAGCAGTACCCCCTACTCTACCCAAACACAAATGCACTACCCAAAACCCTAACACACTACCCCCAGCACGAGACCCTACACTACCCAAATATAACTGCACTACCCTGAACCCTAAAACACTACCCCCAACACGACCCCTTCAATATACAGATACCACTGCACTGCCTTAAACCCTAAAATACTACCCCTGCACGACCCCCACACTACACAACCACCACTGCACTACCCTACTGCACTACCCAAACCCTAAAACACTACCCCCTGCACGACTCCCTACACTACCCAAACACAACTGCACTACTATTAGACCCGGCCTCGTAGCATAGCCATCCCTGTCCCCGCACCACATAACCTGACCCATGCACCTCACGCAGCCCCCGAGCCCACGGCCTATCCGATCCTTCCCACCAGAACACACACACACCCGACCCGGACTTCCCCGTCCGTGGCCTTCCTCCTTTCGGCCACACCGGGCCCGCGTGCCCACTTCATGCACCATGATGGCCGCCCGGCCCCAGCGCGACCCTGGCCTAGAGGCGCCACTCCGGCTGGGGGACATCGCGCTCCCATTGGGATGAGAGAGGGAGGAGCAGTTTCCATCGCACCTCTGAGCTCCCCTGGGAAGGTGGGTTTCGATCGGCCCGCCGGCCTCCCCGAGGGCTGGCTCCACGCCTGCTGGGTGCCTGGGGCTCCTCCCGACCCGGCCCTGAAAGGATCAAAAGACAATGGCAGGAAACCCCGACAAGCGACCCCCAGGTGACAAGACCCCTGCCTGCACAGACTCCGGACATCAAAGATGAGTCGTCCTATAACAAGGGGTGCTCTGGGACTGTCCGGCAGATTCGCCTTTGGAAACACCTGAGCCCTGCTGAGTGACTCGCGGCTCCCTGAAGATCGTAAGACCTCCGAACTTGTGCTTGAGCCCTGCTGAGTGACTCGCGGCTCCCTGAAGATCGTAAGACCTCCGAACTTGTGCTTGAGCCCTGCTGAGTGACTTGCGGCTCCCTGAAGATCGTAAGACCTCCGAACCTGTGCTTGAGCCCTGCTGAGTGACTCGCGGCTCCCCGAAAAGATCGTAAGACCTCCGACTTGTGCTTGAGCCCTGCTGAGTGACTCGCGGCTCCCACAGACTCTCTTGGTCCCGCCGGACCCCGACGGCGACAAGCGTATCCCCCAGCTCGAGGATTGTGAGCTGTGCGCCGGGTACGCCCCTGCATTTGATCCATATCCCCACAGACTGTCCCGCTACCTCCTACCCCCTCCAAGACTCTGTGAGCCCGCGCTCCACTTGTATATATTTGCCTTGATGATCATAAAGATCCTACAACTCCGATCTGATAAAGATTTGTTCTTAAGAACTCCCGGTGTGGTGTCTTTGTCGTGTGGTGCCGAGTGTACGATCCTAGATACGAGATTCCTCCCCTGAGGAGTCTCCCGCCAGTGCCCGGCTACGATACCTCGAGGGTTGGTCTCAGGATAGTCAGGGCCCTCTCCGGGCTCCTCTGAGGTCGCCTTCTAACAACTACCCTAAACCCTAAAACACTACCCCCAGCACGACACCCTGCACTACCCAAATATAACTGCACTAAGCTGAACCCTAAAACACTACCCCCAACATGACCCCTTCAATATACAGATACCACTGCACTGCCCTAAACCCTAAAACACTACCCCTGCACGACCCCGTACAATACACAAACACCACTGTTCTACCCTAAACCCTAAATCTACCCCAGCACGACCCCTTCACTACTCAAAAACAACTGCACTACCCTAAACCGAAAAACACTACCGCAGCACGACCCCCTTTACTACAAAAACACCACTGCACTGCCTTAAACCCTACAACACTACCCCCAGCACGACCCACTATACTACACAAACACCACTGTACTACCCTAAACCCTAAATCTACCCCATCATGACCCCCTATACTATACAAACACCACTGCATACCCTAAACCCTAAAACACTACCCCCAGCACTACCCCGTACACTACGCAAACACCACTGCGCTTCCCTTAACCCTAAGACACTTCCCCCAGCATGACCCATTACACTACCCAAACACCACTGCACTACCATAAACCCTAAAACACTACCCCCAGCATGACCCCCTACACTACCCGAACAACAATCCACTACCCTAAACCCTAAATCTACCCCAGCACAAACGCCTACACTACCCAAAACCCACTGCACTACCCTAAACCCTGAAACACTACCCGCATCCTGACCCCCTACACTACACAAACACCACTGCACTGCCCTAAACCCTAAAACACTACCCCACACACGACCCCCCTACACTACCCAAACACCACTGCACTGCATTTCCCTAATCCAGAAAACACTACCCCAGCACAACCCCCTATACTACTCAAACACCACTGCACTACCCTAAATCCTAAAACACTGCCCCCAGCAATACCCCCTACACTACACAAACAACTCTGCACTACCCTAAACCCTAAAAAACTACCCCCAGTACGACTACCTACGCTACCCAAATACCACTGAACTACCCTACACCCTAAAACACTACCCCAGCACGAAATCCTACACTACACAAACACCAATGCACTACCCTAAACCGTAAAACACTATCCCCAGCACGCCCCCTTCACAACGCAAACACGACTGCACTACCCCAAACCCCAAATTGTGACCCCCCTACACTACACAAACACAACTGCACTACCCTAAACCGTAAAACACTTCCCCCAGCATGACCCCCTACACTACAAAAACACCACTGCACTACACTACCCTAAACCCTAAAGCACTACCCATACACTACACAAACACCACTGCACTTCCCTAAACCCTAAAACACTACCCCCAGCATTACCCCCTATACTACACAAACACAACTGCACTACCCTAAACCCTAAATCTACCCCATGACCCCTACACTACACAAACACCACTGCACTACCCTAAACCCTAACACACTACCCCCAGCACGACCACCTAGACTACACAAACACCACTGAACTACCCTAAACCCTAAAACACTACCCCCAGCACGACCCCCTTCGCTACCCAAACACAACTGCACAACCCTAAAACTTAAAACACTACCCTCAGCAAGTACCCTATACACTACACAAACACCACTGCACTACACATAGCAGTAAAACATTACCCCCTACACTACACAAACACCACTGCACTACCCTAAACCCTAAAACACTACCCCCAGTATGACCCCCTACACTACACAAACACCACTGCACTACCCTAAACCCTAAAACACTACCCTAACACTACCCCCTAAACTACCCAAACACCACTGCACTACCCGAAACCCTAAAACACTACCCCAGCACGAAACCCTACACTACACAAACACTACTGCACTACCCTAAACCCTCAAATACTACCCTCAACACGACCCCCTACACTACCCAAACACCACTGCACTACCCGAAACCCTAAAACAATACCCCCAGCACGACCCCCTACACTATTCAAACACCACTGCACTACACTAAACCCTAAAACACTACCCCCTACTCTACACAAACACCACTGCACTACCCTCAACACTAAAACAGTACCCCCAGCACTACACCCTACACTACCCAAACACCACTACACTACCCTAAACCCTAAAACACTACCCCCAGCATGAAACCCTACACTACACAAACACCAATGCACTACCCTAAACCTAAAACACTACCCTCAGTAGTACACCCTAAACTACCCAAGCACCACTGCACTACCCTAAACCCTAAAACACTACCCCCAGCATTACCCCATACACTACACAAACACCACGGCACTACCTTAAACTTTAAACACTACCCCCAGTAGTACCCCCTACACTACCCAAACACAACTGCACTACCCTAAACCCTAAAACACTACCCCCAGAATGACCCTCTACACTACACAAACACCACTGCACTACCCTACTGCACTACCCTAAACCCTCAAACACTACCCCCAGCACAACCCCCTAAACTACCCAAACACAACTGCACTACCCTAAACCCTAAAACTCTACCCCCAGCATGACCCCCTACATCACACAAACACCACTGCACTACCCTAAACCCCAAATATACCCCCATGACCCCTACACTACTCAATCACCACTGCAGTACCCTAAACCCTAAAACACTACCCCAAGCCCGACCCCCTACACTATACAAACACCGCTGCACTACCCTAGACACTAAAACACTTTCCGCAATCACGACCTCCTACACTACCCAAACACCACTGCACTACCCTAAACCCTAAAACACTACCCCAGCATGACCCTCTACACTACACAAACACCACTGCACTACCCTAAACCCTAAAACGCTACCCCCAGCTCGACCCCCTACACTACCCAAACATCACTGCACTACCCTAAACCGTAAAACACTACCCCCAGCACGACCCCTACACTACATAAGCACCACTGCACTACCCTAAACACTAAAACACTACGCCCAGCACGACCCCTTCACAACCCAAACACAACTGCACTACCCTAAACCTTAAAACACTACCCCCAGCATGACCCCCTAAACTACCCAAACACAACTGCACTACCCTAAACCCTAAAACACTACCCCCAGGACAACCTCCTAAACTACCCAAACACAACTGCACTATTCTAAACCCTAAAACACTACCCCCAGAATGACCCCCTACACTAAACAAACACCACTGTACTACCCTAAAGCCTAAATATATCCCCATGACCCCTACACTACACAAACACCACTGCACTACCCTAAACACTAAAACACTACCCCCAGCATGACCCCCTACACTACACAAACACCAATGCACTACCCTAAAACCTAAAGCACTACCCCCTACACTACACAAACACTACTGCACTTAGCTAAAACCTAAAACACTCCCCATAGCATGACTCCCTATACTACACAAACACCACTGCACTACACTAAACCCTAAATCTTTCCCCATGACTCCTACACTACACACACACCACGTCACTACCCTAAACCCTAAAACACTACCCCAAACACGACCCCCTATACTACACAAACACCACTGTACTACCCTAAACACTAAAACACTACCCCCAGCACGACCCCCTTCACTACCCAAACACAACTGCAATACCCTAAACCCAAAAACACTTCCCACGAGCACGATCCCTTACAGTACCCAAACACCACTACACTACCCTAAACCCTAAAACATGACCACCTACACTACAAAAACACCACTGCACTATCCTCAACTATAGCACACTACCTCAGCATGACCACCTAGACTACACAAACACCACTGCACTACCCTAAACCCTAAAACACTACCCCTATAATACACAAACACCACTGCACTACCCTAAACCTTTAAACACTACCCCCAGCACTACCCCCTACACTACCCACATATCACTGCACTACTCTAAACTCTAAAACTCTAGCCGCAGTACTACCCCCTATACTACCCAAACACCACTGCACAATCCTAAACAGTAAAACACTACACCCAGAAGGACCCCCTAATCTACACAAGCACCACTGCACTACCCTAAACCCTAAAACACTACACCAAGGACGACCCTCTACACTACACAAACACCACTGTACTACCCTAAACTCTAAAACACTACCCCCAGCACGCCCCCCTTCAGTACCCAAACACAACTGCACTACCCTAAATCAAAAAACACTACACTCAGCACAACCCCCTACACTACTAAATACCACTGCACTACCCTAAACCCTAAAACACGACCCCATACACTACACAAATACGACTGCACTACACTAAATCCTAAAATACTACCCCCTGCATGAACCCCTACACTACACAAACACCACTGCACTACACATAACCCTAAAACACTACCCTCTACACTACACAAACACCACTGCACTACCCTAAACCCTAAAACACTCCCCCCAGCATGACCCCCTACACTACACGAACACCACTGCCCTACCCTAAACCCTAAAACACTACCCCAACACTACCCCCTACACTACCCAAACACCACTGCACTACCCTAAACCCTAAAACACTACCCTAGCACGAAACCTTTACACTACACAAACACTACTGCACTACCCTAAACCCTCAAATACTACCCTCAACACGACCCCATACACTACCCAAACACCACTGCACTACCCTAAACCCTAAAACACTACCCCCAGCACGATCCCCTACACTATCCAAACACCACTGCACTACACTAAACCCTAAAACACTACCCCCTGCTCTACACAAACACCACTGCACTACCCTCAACACTAAAACAGTACCCCCAGCACTCCACCCTACACTACCCAAACACCACGACACTACCCTAAACCCTAAAACACAACCCCATACAGTACACAAATACCACTACACTACACTAAACCCTAAAACACTATGCCCAGCACGACCCCCTACACTACACAAACACCACTGCACAACACATAACCCTAAAACACTACCCCCTACACTACACAAACACCACTGCACTACCCTAAACCGTAAAACACTACCCCCAGCATGATCCCCTACACTAGACAAACACTGCTGCACTACCCTAAACCCTAAAACACTACCCCAACACTACCCCCTACACTACCCAAACACCACTGCACTACCCTAAACCCTAAAACACTACCCCCAGCATGAAACCCTACACTACACAAACACCACTGCACTACCCTAAACCTAAAACACTACCCTCAGCAGTACACCCTAAACTACCCAAGCACCACTGCACTACCCTAAACCCTAAAACACTACCCCGTACACTACACAAACACCACGGCACTACCTTAAACCTTAAACACTACCCCCAATAGTACCCCCTACACTACCCAAACACAACTGCACTACCCTAAACCCTAAAACACTACCCCCAGAATGACCCTCTACACTACACAAACACCACTGCACTACCCTACTGCACTACCCTAAACCCTCAAACACTACCCCCAGCATGACCCCCTAAACTACCTAAACACAACTGCACTACCCTAAACCCTAAAACTCTACCCGCAGCATGACCCCCTATATCACACAAACACCACTGCACAACCCTAAACCCCAAATATACCCCCATGACCCCTACACTACTCAATCACAACTGCAGTACCCTACACCCTAAAAAACTACCCCAAGCCCGACCCCCTACACTACACAAAGACCTCTGTACTACCCTAGACACTAAAACACTTTCCGCGATCACGACCTCCTACACTACCCAAACACCACTGCACTACCCTAAACCCTAAAACACTACCCCCAGCATGACCCTCTACACTACACAAACAACACTGCACTACCCTAAACCCTAAAACACTTCCCCTATAGTACACAAACACCACTGTACTACCCTAAACACTAAAACACGTCCCGCAATCACGACCTCCTACACTACCCAAACACCACTGCACTACCCTAAATCCTAAAACACTACCCCCAGCTCGACCCCCTACACTACCCAAACATCACTGCACTACCCTAAACCGTAAAACACTACCCCCAGCACGACCCCTACACTACATAAGCACCACTGCACTACCCTAAACACTAAAACACTACGCCCAGCACGACCCCTTCACAAACCAAACACAACTGCACTACCCTAAACCTTAAAACACTACCCCCAGCATGACCCCCTACACTACACAAGCACCACTGCACTACCCTAAACCCTAAAACACTACCCCAAGACCCCCTTCACTACACAAACGCCACTGCACTACCCTAAACCCTAAAACAATATCCCAAGCACGACCCCCTACACTACACATACACCACTGTAATACCCTGAACCCTAAAACATTAGCCCCAGCACGACCCCCTTCACTACCCAAGCACAACTGCACTACCCTCAACCAATAAACACTACCTTCAGCATGACCCCCTACACTACTAAATACCACTGCACTACCCTAAACGCTAAAATACGACCCCATACACTACACAAATACCACTGCACTACACTAAACCCTAAAACACTACCCCCTACACTACACAAGCACGACTGCACTACCCAAACCCTAAAACACTACCCCCAGCACGACCCACTATACTACACAAACACCACTGTACTACCCTAAACCCTAAATCTACCCCATCATGACCCCCTATACTATACAAACACCACTGCATACCCTAAACCCTAAAACACTACCCCCAGCACTACCCCGTACACTACGCAAACACCACTGCGCTTCCCTTAACCCTAAGACACTTCCCCCAGCATGACCCATTACACTACCCAAACACCACTGCACTACCATAAACCCTAAAACACTACCCCCAGCATGACCCCCTACACTACCCGAACAACAATCCACTACCCTAAACCCTAAATCTACCCCAGCACAAACGCCTACACTACCCAAAACCCACTGCACTACCCTAAACCCTGAAACACTACCCGCATCCTGACCCCCTACACTACACAAACACCACTGCACTGCCCTAAACCCTAAAACACTACCCCACACACGACCCCCCTACACTACCCAAACACCACTGCACTGCATTTCCCTAATCCAGAAAACACTACCCCAGCACAACCCCCTATACTACTCAAACACCACTGCACTACCCTAAATCCTAAAACACTGCCCCCAGCAATACCCCCTACACTACACAAACAACTCTGCACTACCCTAAACCCTAAAAAACTACCCCCAGTACGACTACCTACGCTACCCAAATACCACTGAACTACCCTACACCCTAAAACACTACCCCAGCACGAAATCCTACACTACACAAACACCAATGCACTACCCTAAACCGTAAAACACTATCCCCAGCACGCCCCCTTCACAACGCAAACACGACTGCACTACCCCAAACCCCAAATTGCGACCCCCCTACACTACACAAACACAACTGCACTACCCTAAACCGTAAAACACTTCCCCCAGCATGACCCCCTACACTACAAAAACACCACTGCACTACACTACCCTAAACCCTAAAGCACTACCCATACACTACACAAACACCACTGCACTTCCCTAAACCCTAAAACACTACCCCCAGCATTACCCCCTATACTACACAAACACAACTGCACTACCCTAAACCCTAAATCTACCCCATGACCCCTACACTACACAAACACCACTGCACTACCCTAAACCCTAACACACTACCCCCAGCACGACCACCTAGACTACACAAACACCACTGAACTACCCTAAACCCTAAAACACTACCCCCAGCACGACCCCCTTCGCTACCCAAACACAACTGCACAACCCTAAAACTTAAAACACTACCCTCAGCAAGTACCCTATACACTACACAAACACCACTGCACTACACATAGCAGTAAAACATTACCCCCTACACTACACAAACACCACTGCACTACCCTAAACCCTAAAACACTACCCCCAGTATGACCCCCTACACTACACAAACACCACTGCACTACCCTAAACCCTAAAACACTACCCTAACACTACCCCCTAAACTACCCAAACACCACTGCACTACCCGAAACCCTAAAACACTACCCCAGCACGAAACCCTACACTACACAAACACTACTGCACTACCCTAAACCCTCAAATACTACCCTCAACACGACCCCCTACACTACCCAAACACCACTGCACTACCCGAAACCCTAAAACAATACCCCCAGCACGACCCCCTACACTATTCAAACACCACTGCACTACACTAAACCCTAAAACACTACCCCCTACTCTACACAAACACCACTGCACTACCCTCAACACTAAAACAGTACCCCCAGCACTACACCCTACACTACCCAAACACCACTACACTACCCTAAACCCTAAAACACTACCCCCAGCATGAAACCCTACACTACACAAACACCAATGCACTACCCTAAACCTAAAACACTACCCTCAGTAGTACACCCTAAACTACCCAAGCACCACTGCACTACCCTAAACCCTAAAACACTACCCCCAGCATTACCCCATACACTACACAAACACCACGGCACTACCTTAAACTTTAAACACTACCCCCAGTAGTACCCCCTACACTACCCAAACACAACTGCACTACCCTAAACCCTAAAACACTACCCCCAGAATGACCCTCTACACTACACAAACACCACTGCACTACCCTACTGCACTACCCTAAACCCTCAAACACTACCCCCAGCACAACCCCCTAAACTACCCAAACACAACTGCACTACCCTAAACCCTAAAACTCTACCCCCAGCATGACCCCCTACATCACACAAACACCACTGCACTACCCTAAACCCCAAATATACCCCCATGACCCCTACACTACTCAATCACCACTGCAGTACCCTAAACCCTAAAACACTACCCCAAGCCCGACCCCCTACACTATACAAACACCGCTGCACTACCCTAGACACTAAAACACTTTCCGCAATCACGACCTCCTACACTACCCAAACACCACTGCACTACCCTAAACCCTAAAACACTACCCCAGCATGACCCTCTACACTACACAAACACCACTGCACTACCCTAAACCCTAAAACGCTACCCCCAGCTCGACCCCCTACACTACCCAAACATCACTGCACTACCCTAAACCGTAAAACACTACCCCCAGCACGACCCCTACACTACATAAGCACCACTGCACTACCCTAAACACTAAAACACTACGCCCAGCACGACCCCTTCACAACCCAAACACAACTGCACTACCCTAAACCTTAAAACACTACCCCCAGCATGACCCCCTAAACTACCCAAACACAACTGCACTACCCTAAACCCTAAAACACTACCCCCAGGACAACCTCCTAAACTACCCAAACACAACTGCACTATTCTAAACCCTAAAACACTACCCCCAGAATGACCCCCTACACTAAACAAACACCACTGTACTACCCTAAAGCCTAAATATATCCCCATGACCCCTACACTACACAAACACCACTGCACTACCCTAAACACTAAAACACTACCCCCAGCATGACCCCCTACACTACACAAACACCAATGCACTACCCTAAAACCTAAAGCACTACCCCCTACACTACACAAACACTACTGCACTTAGCTAAAACCTAAAACACTCCCCATAGCATGACTCCCTATACTACACAAACACCACTGCACTACACTAAACCCTAAATCTTTCCCCATGACTCCTACACTACACACACACCACGTCACTACCCTAAACCCTAAAACACTACCCCAAACACGACCCCCTATACTACACAAACACCACTGTACTACCCTAAACACTAAAACACTACCCCCAGCACGACCCCCTTCACTACCCAAACACAACTGCAATACCCTAAACCCAAAAACACTTCCCACGAGCACGATCCCTTACAGTACCCAAACACCACTACACTACCCTAAACCCTAAAACATGACCACCTACACTACAAAAACACCACTGCACTATCCTCAACTATAGCACACTACCTCAGCATGACCACCTAGACTACACAAACACCACTGCACTACCCTAAACCCTAAAACACTACCCCTATAATACACAAACACCACTGCACTACCCTAAACCTTTAAACACTACCCCCAGCACTACCCCCTACACTACCCACATATCACTGCACTACTCTAAACTCTAAAACTCTAGCCGCAGTACTACCCCCTATACTACCCAAACACCACTGCACAATCCTAAACAGTAAAACACTACACCCAGAAGGACCCCCTAATCTACACAAGCACCACTGCACTACCCTAAACCCTAAAACACTACACCAAGGACGACCCTCTACACTACACAAACACCACTGTACTACCCTAAACTCTAAAACACTACCCCCAGCACGCCCCCCTTCAGTACCCAAACACAACTGCACTACCCTAAATCAAAAAACACTACACTCAGCACAACCCCCTACACTACTAAATACCACTGCACTACCCTAAACCCTAAAACACGACCCCATACACTACACAAATACGACTGCACTACACTAAATCCTAAAATACTACCCCCTGCATGAACCCCTACACTACACAAACACCACTGCACTACACATAACCCTAAAACACTACCCTCTACACTACACAAACACCACTGCACTACCCTAAACCCTAAAACACTCCCCCCAGCATGACCCCCTACACTACACGAACACCACTGCCCTACCCTAAACCCTAAAACACTACCCCAACACTACCCCCTACACTACCCAAACACCACTGCACTACCCTAAACCCTAAAACACTACCCTAGCACGAAACCTTTACACTACACAAACACTACTGCACTACCCTAAACCCTCAAATACTACCCTCAACACGACCCCATACACTACCCAAACACCACTGCACTACCCTAAACCCTAAAACACTACCCCCAGCACGATCCCCTACACTATCCAAACACCACTGCACTACACTAAACCCTAAAACACTACCCCCTGCTCTACACAAACACCACTGCACTACCCTCAACACTAAAACAGTACCCCCAGCACTCCACCCTACACTACCCAAACACCACGACACTACCCTAAACCCTAAAACACAACCCCATACAGTACACAAATACCACTACACTACACTAAACCCTAAAACACTATGCCCAGCACGACCCCCTACACTACACAAACACCACTGCACAACACATAACCCTAAAACACTACCCCCTACACTACACAAACACCACTGCACTACCCTAAACCGTAAAACACTACCCCCAGCATGATCCCCTACACTAGACAAACACTGCTGCACTACCCTAAACCCTAAAACACTACCCCAACACTACCCCCTACACTACCCAAACACCACTGCACTACCCTAAACCCTAAAACACTACCCCCAGCATGAAACCCTACACTACACAAACACCACTGCACTACCCTAAACCTAAAACACTACCCTCAGCAGTACACCCTAAACTACCCAAGCACCACTGCACTACCCTAAACCCTAAAACACTACCCCGTACACTACACAAACACCACGGCACTACCTTAAACCTTAAACACTACCCCCAATAGTACCCCCTACACTACCCAAACACAACTGCACTACCCTAAACCCTAAAACACTACCCCCAGAATGACCCTCTACACTACACAAACACCACTGCACTACCCTACTGCACTACCCTAAACCCTCAAACACTACCCCCAGCATGACCCCCTAAACTACCTAAACACAACTGCACTACCCTAAACCCTAAAACTCTACCCGCAGCATGACCCCCTATATCACACAAACACCACTGCACAACCCTAAACCCCAAATATACCCCCATGACCCCTACACTACTCAATCACAACTGCAGTACCCTACACCCTAAAAAACTACCCCAAGCCCGACCCCCTACACTACACAAAGACCTCTGTACTACCCTAGACACTAAAACACTTTCCGCGATCACGACCTCCTACACTACCCAAACACCACTGCACTACCCTAAACCCTAAAACACTACCCCCAGCATGACCCTCTACACTACACAAACAACACTGCACTACCCTAAACCCTAAAACACTTCCCCTATAGTACACAAACACCACTGTACTACCCTAAACACTAAAACACGTCCCGCAATCACGACCTCCTACACTACCCAAACACCACTGCACTACCCTAAATCCTAAAACACTACCCCCAGCTCGACCCCCTACACTACCCAAACATCACTGCACTACCCTAAACCGTAAAACACTACCCCCAGCACGACCCCTACACTACATAAGCACCACTGCACTACCCTAAACACTAAAACACTACGCCCAGCACGACCCCTTCACAAACCAAACACAACTGCACTACCCTAAACCTTAAAACACTACCCCCAGCATGACCCCCTACACTACACAAGCACCACTGCACTACCCTAAACCCTAAAACACTACCCCAAGACCCCCTTCACTACACAAACGCCACTGCACTACCCTAAACCCTAAAACAATATCCCAAGCACGACCCCCTACACTACACATACACCACTGTAATACCCTGAACCCTAAAACATTAGCCCCAGCACGACCCCCTTCACTACCCAAGCACAACTGCACTACCCTCAACCAATAAACACTACCTTCAGCATGACCCCCTACACTACTAAATACCACTGCACTACCCTAAACGCTAAAATACGACCCCATACACTACACAAATACCACTGCACTACACTAAACCCTAAAACACTACCCCCTACACTACACAAGCACGACTGCACTACCCAAACCCTAAAACACTACCCCCAGCATGACCCCCTACACTACACAAACACCACTGCACTACCCTAAACATTAAAAACACTACCCCAATACTACCCCCTACACTACCCGAACACCACTGCACTACCCTAAATCCTAAAACACAACCCCAGCACAAACCCCTACACTACACAAACATCACTGCACTGCCCTAAACCCTCAAACACTACCCCCAGCACGAGCCCCTACACTACCCAAACACCACTGCACTACCCTAAACCCTAAAACACTACCACCTACACTACAAAAACAACACTGCACTACCCTCAACACTAAAACACTACCCCCAGCACTACACTCTACACTACACAAACACCTCTGCACTACCCTAAACCCTGAAACACTACCCCCAGCACGACCCCCTACACTACACAAACACCACTGAACTACCTAAAACCCTTAAACACTAACCCCAGTACAACCCCCTTCACTAACCAAACATAACTGCAATTCTCTAAACCCTAAAACACTACCACCAACACGACTCCTTACACAACCCAAACACCACTGCACTACCCTAAGCCCTAAATCTACCCACAGCACAACTCCCTACACTACTCAAACAGTACTGCACTACCCTAAACTGTAAAACACTACCCCCAGCACTACCGCTATACTACCCAAACACCACTGCACTACCCTAAACCTAAAACACTACCCTCAGCAGTACAACCTAAACTACCCAAGCACCACTGCACTACCCTAAACCCTAAAACACTACCCCCAGCATTACCCCATACACTACACAAACACCACGGCACTACCTTAAACCTTAAAACACTACCCCCAGTAGTACCCCCTACACTACCCAAACACAACTGCACTACCCTAAACCCTAAAGCACAACCCCCAGAATGACCCTCTACACTACACCAACACCACTGCACTTCCCTACTGCACTACCCTAAACCCTCAAACACTACCCCCAGCACGACCCCCTGAACTACCCAAACACAACTGCACTACCCTAAACCTTAAAACTCTATCCCCAGCATGACCCCCTACATCACACAAACACCACTGCACTACCCTAAACCCCAAATATACCCCCATGACCCCTACACTACTCTATCACCACTGCAGTACCCTAAACCCTAAAACACTACCCCAAGCCCGACCCCCTACACTACACAAACACCTCTGTACTACCCTAGACACTAAAAAACTTTCCGCGATCACGACCTCCTACACTACCCAAACACCACTGCACTACCCTAAACCCTAAAACACTACCCCCAGCATGACCCTCTACACTACACAAATACCACTGCACTACCCTAAACCCTAAAACACTACCCCTATACTACACAAACACCACTGTACTACCCTAAACTCTAAAACATTACCCGCGATCACGACCTCCTACACTACCCAAACACCACTGCACTACCCTAAACCCTAAAACACTACCCCCAGCTCGACCCCCTACACTACCCAAACATCACTGCACTACCCTAAACCGTAAAACACCACCCCCAGCACGACCCCTACACTACATAAGCACCACTGCACTACCCTAAACACTAAAACACTACGCCCAGCACAACCCCTTCACAACCCAAACACAACTGCACTACCCTAAACCTTGGAACACTACCCCCAGCATGACCCCCTACACTACACAAGCACCCCTGCACAACCCTAAACACTAAACCACTACCCCAAGCACGACCCCCAACAGTACACAAACAACACTGTACTATCCTAAAGCCTGAAAAACTAGCCCCAGCACAACCCCTTCACTAACCAAACATAACTGCACTTCTCTAAACCCTAAAACACTACCACCAACACGACTTCTTACACAACCCAAACACCACTGCACTACCCTAAGCCCTAAATCTACCCACAGAACAACTCTCTACACTGCACAAACACCACTGCACTTCCCTAAACCCTAAAACACTATCCCCAGTACGACCCCCTACACTGCCCAAACACCAATGAACTATCCTACACCCTAAAACACTACCCCAGCATGAACCCCTACACTACACAAACACCACTACACTACCCTAAACCCTAAAACACTACCCCAAGCATGACACCCTATATGACACAAACACCACTGTACTACCCTAAACCCTAAAACACTACCCCCAGCACGACCTCCTACACTACACAAACACCACTGTACTACCCTATACCCTAAAACACTACCCCCAGCACAACCCCCTTCACAACCCAAACACAACTGCACTACCCTAAAACCCAAAAACACTATCCCCCACATGACACCGTACACTACCCAAACACCACTGCTCTACCCTAAACCCTAAATTGCGATGCCCCCACACTATAAAAACACCACTGCACTACCCTAAACCGTAAAACACTTCCCACAGCACGACCCCCTACACTACAAACACACCACTGCACTGCACTACCCTAAACCCTAAAACACTACCCCTGCATGACCCCCATACTACACAAACACCACTGCACTGCCCTAAACCCTAAATCTACCCCCATGACCCCTACACTACACAAACACCACTGCAATACCCTGTACCCCAAAACACTACCCCAAGCATGACCCCCTACACTACACAAATACCACTGTACTACCCTAAACACTAAAACACTGCGCCCAGCATGACCCCCTTCACTACACAAACACAACTGCGCTACCCTAAACCCAAAAACACTTCCCGCGAGCAAGATCCCTTACACTACACAAACACCACTGCACTTACCTAAACCCTAAAACACTACCTCAGCATGACCCCTACACAACACAAACACCACTGCACTACCCTAAACCATAAAACAATACTTCCTATACTACACAAATACCACTGCACTACCCTAAACCCTGAAACGCTACCCCCAGCACGACCCCCTACACTACACAAACACCACTGAACTACCTAAAACCCTTAAACACTAACCCCAGCAAAACCCCCTTCACTACCCAAACACAACTGCAATACCCTAAACAGTAAAACACTACACCCAGAATGACCCCCTAAACTACACAAGCACCACTGCACTACCCTAAACCCTAAAACACTATCCCCAGCACGACCACCTTCACCACCTAAACACAATTGCACAACCCTAAAAGTTAAGACACTACCCCCCCAAGACACCCTACACTACACAAACACCACTGCACTACCCTAAACCCTAAAACACTACACCAAGGACGACCCCCTACACTACACAAACACCACTGTACTACCCTAAACCCTAAAACACTACCCCCAGCACGCCCCCTTCAGTACCCAAACACAACTGCACTACCCTAAATCAAAAAACACTACCCTCAGCACAACCCCCTACACTACTAAATACCCCTGCACTACCCTAAACCCTAAAACACGACCCCATACACTACACAAATACGACTGCACTACTCTAAATCCTAAAACACTACCCCCTGCATGACCCCCTAGACTACACAAACACCACTGCACTACACATAACACTAAAACACTACCCCCTACACTACACAAACACCACTGCACTACCCTAAACCATAAAACACTACCCCCTAGCATGACCCCCTACACTACACAAACACCACTGCACTACCCTAAACCCTAAAACACTACCCCCAGCATGACCCCCTACACTACACAAACACCACTGCACTACCCTAAACCCTAAAACACTACCCCCTACACTACCCAAACACCACTGCACTACCCTAAACCCTAAAACACTACCCCAGCACGAAACCCTACACTACACAAGCACTACTGCACTACCCTAAACCCTCAAATACTACCCTCAACACGACCCCCTACACTACCCAAACACCACTGCACTACCCTAAACCCTAAAAAACTACCCCAAGCACGACCCCCTTCACTATCCAAACACCACTGCACTACACTAAACCCTAAAACACTACCCCCTACTCTACACAAACACCACTGCACTACCCTCAACACTAAAAAAGTACCCCCAGCACTACACCCTACACTACCCAAACACCACTACACTACTCTAAACTCTAAAACACAACCCCATACAGTACACAAATACCACTGCACTACACTAAACCCTAAAACACTATGCCCAGCACGACCCCCTACACTACACAAACACCACTGCACTACACATGATCCTAAAACACTACCCCCTACACTACACAAACACCACTGCACTACCCTAAACCGTAAAACACAACCCCCAGCATGATCCCCTACACTAGACAAACACTGCTGCACTACCCTAAACCCTAAAACACTACCCCAACACTACCCCCTACACTACCCAAACACCACTGCACTACCCTAAACCCTAAAACACTACCCCCAGCATGAAACCCTACACTACACAAACACCACTGCACTACCCTTAACCGTCAAACACTATCCCCAGCACTACCCCCTACATTACCCAAACACAACTGCACTACCCAAAACCCTAACACACTACCCCCAGCATGACCCCCTACACTACACAACCACCACTGCACTACCCCACTGCACTAACCTAAACCCTAAAACACTACACCCAGGACAACCCCCTAAACTACCCAAACACAACTGCACTATCCTAAACCCTAAAACACTACCCCCTGCATGACCCCCTAGACTACACAAACACCACTGCACTACACATAACACTAAAACACTACCCCCTACACTACACAAACACCACTGCACTACCCTAAACCATAAAACACTACCCCCTAGCATGACCCCCTACACTACACAAACACCACTGCACTACCCTAAACCCTAAAACACTACCCCCAGCATGACCCCCTACACTACACAAACACCACTGCACTACCCTAAACCCTAAAACACTATCCCCTACACTACCCAAACACCACTGCACTACCCTAAACCCTAAAACACTACCCCAGCACGAAACCCTGCACTACACAAGCACTACTGCACTACCCTAAACCCTCAAATACTACCCTCAACACGACCCCTACACTACCCAAACACCACTGCACTACCCTAAACCCTAAAAAACTACCCCAAGCACGACCCCCTTCACTATCCAAACACCACTGCACTACACTAAACCCTAAAACACTACCCCCTACTCTACACAAACACCACTGCACTACCCTCAACACTAAAAAAGTACCCCCAGCACTACACCCTACACTACCCAAACACCACTACACTACTCTAAACTCTAAAACACAACCCCATACAGTACACAAATACCACTGCACTACACTAAACCCTAAAACACTATGCCCAGCACGACCCCTTACACTACACAAACACCACTGCACTACACATGATCCTAAAACACAACCCCCTACACTACACAAACTCCACTGCACTACCCTAAACCGTAAAACACAACCCCCAGCATGATCCCCTACACTAGACAAACACTGCTGCACTACCCTAAACCCTAAAACACTACCCCAACACTACCCCCTACACTACCCAAACACCACTGCACTACCCTAAACCCTAAAACACTACCCTCAGCATGAAACCCTACACTACACAAACACCACTGCACTACCCTTAACCCTCAAACACTATCCCCAGCACTACCCCCTACATTACCCAAACACAACTGCACTACCCAAAACCCTAACACACTACCCCCAGCATGACCCCCTACACTACACAACCACCACTGCACTGCCCCACTGCACTAACCTAAACCCTAAAACACTACACCCAGGACAACCCCCTAAACTACCCAAACACAACTGCACTATCCTAAACCCTAAAACACTACCCCCAGCATGACCCCCTACACTACACAAACACCACTGTACTACCCTAAAGCCTAAATATATCCCCATGACCCCTACACTACACAAACACCACTGCACTACCCTAAACACTAAAACACTACCCCCAGCACGACCCCCTACACTACACAAACACCACTGCACTAGCCTAAACCCTAAAGCACTACCCCCTACACTACACAAACACTACTGCACTTAGCTAAACCCTAAAACACTACCCATAGCATGACTCCCTATACTACACAAACACCACTGCACTACACTAAACCCTAAATCTTTCCCCATGACCCTTACACTACACACACACCACTGCACTACCCTAAACCCTAAAACACTACCCCAAGCAATACCCCCTATACTACACAAACAACACTGTACTACCCTAAACACTAAAACACTACCCCCAGCATGACCCCCTTCACTACCCAAACACAACTGCAATATCCTAAACCCAAAAACACTTCCCGCGAGCATGATCCCTTATACTACCCAAACACCACTGCACTACCCTAAACCCTAAAACATGACCACCTACACTACACAAACACCACTGCACTACCCTAAACCCTAGCACACTACCTCAGCAAGTCACCCTACACTACACAAACACCACTGCACTACCCTGAACCCTAAAACACTACACCAAGGACGACCCCCTACACTACACAAACACCACTGTACTACCCTAAACCCTAAAACACTACACCCAGCACGCCCCCCTTCAGTACCCAAACACAACTGCACTACCCTAAATCAAAAAACACTACCCTCAGCACAACCCCCTACACTACTAAATACCACTGCACTACCCTAAACCCTAAAACATGACCCCATACACTACACAAATACGACTGCACTACACTAAATCCTAAAACACTACCCCCTGCACGACACCCTAGACTACACAAACACCACTGCACTACACATAGCAATAAAACACTACCCCCTACACTACACAAACACCCCTGCACTACCCTAAACCCTAAAACACTACCCCCAGCATGACCCCCTACACTACACAAACACCACTGCACTACCCTAAACCCTAAAACACTACCCTAACACTACCCCCTAAACTACCCAAACACCACTGCACTACCCGAAACCCTAAAACACTACCCCAGCACGAAACCCTACACTACACAAACACTACTGCACTACCCTAAACCCTCAAATACTACCCTCAACACGACCCCCTACACTACCCAAACACCACTGCACTACCCGAAACCCTAAAACAATACCCCCAGCACGACCCCCTACACTATTCAAACACCACTGCACTACACTAAACCCTAAAACACTACCCCCTACTCTACACAAACACCACTGCACTACCCTCAACACTAAAACAGTACCCCCAGCACTACACCCTACACTACCCAAACACCACTACACAACCCTAAACCCTAAAACACTACCCCCAGCATGAAACCCTACACTACACAAACACCAATGCACTACCCTAAACCTAAAACACTACCCTCAGTAGTACACCCTAAACTACCCAAGCACCACTGCACTACCCTAAACCATAAAACACTACCCCCTAGCATGACCCCCTACACTACACAAACACCACTGCACTACCCTAAACCCTAAAACACTACCCCCAGCATGACCCCCTACACTACACAAACACCACTGCACTACCCTAAACCCTAAAACACTATCCCCTACACTACCCAAACACAACTGCACTACCCTAAACCCTAAAACACTACCCCAGCACGAAACCCTGCACTACACAAGCACTACTGCACTACCCTAAACCCTCAAATACTACCCTCAACACGACCCCTACACTACCCAAACACCACTGCACTACCCTAAACCCTAAAAAACTACCCCAAGCACGACCCCCTTCACTATCCAAACACCACTGCACTACACTAAACCCTAAAACACTACCCCCTACTCTACACAAACACCACTGCACTACCCTCAACACTAAAAAAGTACCCCCAGCACTACACCCTACACTACCCAAACACCACTACACTACTCTAAACTCTAAAACACAACCCCATACAGTACACAAATACCACTGCACTACACTAAACCCTAAAACACTATGCCCAGCACGACCCCCTACACTACACAAACACCACTGCACTACACATGATCCTAAAACACTACCCCCTACACTACACAAACACCACTTTACTACCCTAAACCGTAAAACACAACCCCCAGCATGATCCCCTACACTAGACAAACACTGCTGCACTACCCTAAACCCTAAAACACTACCCCAACACTACCCCCTACACTACCCAAACACCACTGCACTACCCTAAACCCTAAAACACTACCCCCAGCATGAAACCCTACACTACACAAACACCACTGCACTACCCTTAACCCTCAAACACTATCCCCAGCACTACACCCTACATTACCCAAACACAACTGCACTACCCAAAACCCTAACACACTACCCCCAGCATGACCCCCTACACTACACAACCACCACTGCACTGCCCCACTGCACTAACCTAAACCCTAAAACACTACACCCAGGACAACCCCCTAAACTACCCAAACACAACTGCACTATCCTAAACCCTAAAACACTACCCCCAGCATGACCCCCTACACTACACAAACACCACTGTACTACCCTAAAGCCTAAATATATCCCCATGACCCCTACACTACACAAACACCACTGCACTACCCTAAACACTAAAACACTACCCCCAGCACGACCCCCTACACTACACAAACACCACTGCACTAGCCTAAACCCTAAAGCACTACCGCCTACACTACACAAACACTACTGCACTTAGCTAAACCCTAAAACACTACCCATAGCATGACTCCCTATACTACACAAACACCACTGCACTACACTAAACCCTAAATCTTTCCCCATGACCCTTACACTACACACACACCACTGCACTACCCTAAACCCTAAAACACTACCCCAAGCAATACCCCCTATACTGCACAAACAACACTGTACTACCCTAAACACTAAAACACTACCCCCAGCATGACCCCCTTCACTACCCAAACACAACTGCAATATCCTAAACCCAAAAACACTTCCCGCGAGCATGATCCCTTATACTACCCAAACACCACTGCACTACCCTAAACCCTAAAACATGACCACCTACACTACACAAACACCACTGCACTACCCTAAACCCTAGCACACTACCTCAGCAAGTCACCCTACACTACACAAACACCACTGCACTACCCTGAACCCTAAAACACTACACCAAGGACGACCCCCTACACTACACAAACACCACTGTACTACCCTAAACCCTAAAACACTACACCCAGCACGCCCCCCTTCAGTACCCAAACACAACTGCACTACCCTAAATCAAAAAACACTACCCTCAGCACAACCCCCTACACTACTAAATACCACTGCACTACCCTAAACCCTAAAACATGACCCCATACACTACACAAATACGACTGCACTACACTAAATCCTAAAACACTACCCCCTGCACGACACCCTAGACTACACAAACACCACTGCACTACACATAACCCCAAAAACACTACCCCCTACACTACCCAAACACCACTGCACTACCCGAAACCCTAAAACACTACCCCAGCACGAAACCCTATACTACACAAACACTACTGCACTACCCTAAACCCTCAAATACTACCCTCAACACGACCCCCTACACTACCCAAACACCACTGCACTACCCGAAACCCTAAAACAATACCCCCAGCACGACCCCCTACACTATTCAAACACCACTGCACTACACTAAACCCTAAAACACTACCCCCTACTCTACACAAACACCACTGCACTACCCTCAACACTAAAACAGTACCCCCAGCACTACACCCTACACTACCCAAACACCACTACACTACCCTAAACCCTAAAACACTACCCCCAGCATGAAACCCTACACTACACAAACACCAATGCACTACCCTAAACCTAAAACACTACCCTCAGTAGTACACCCTAAACTACCCAAGCACCACTGCACTACCCTAAACCCTAAAACACTACCCCCAGCATTACCCCATACACTACACAAACACCACGGCACTACCTTAAACTTTAAACACTACCCCCAGTAGTACCCCCTACACTACCCAAACACAACTGCACTACCCTAAACCCTAAAACACTACCCCCAGAATGACCCTCTATCCTACACAAACACCACTGCACTACCCTACTGCACTACCCTAAACCCTCAAACACTACCCCCAGCACAACCCCCTAAACTACCCAAACACAACTGCACTACCCTAAACCCTAAAACTCTACCCCCAGCATGACCCCCTACATCACACAAACACCACTGCACTACCCTAAACCCCAAATATACCCCCATGACCCCTACACTACTCAATCACCACTGCAGTACCCTAAACCCTAAAACACTACCCCAAGCCCGACCCCCTACACTATACAAACACCGCTGTACTACCCTAGACACTAAAACACTTTCCGCGATCACGACCTCCTACACTACCCAAACACCACTGCACTACCCTAAACCCTAAAACACTACCCCAGCATGACCCTCTACACTACACAAACACCACTGCACTACCCTAAACCCTAAAACGCTACCCCCAGCTCGACCCCCTACACTACCCAAACATCACTGCACTACCCTAAACCGTAAAACACTACCCCCAGCACGACCCCTACACTACATAAGCACCACTGCACTACCCTAAACACTAAAACACTACGCCCAGCACGACCCCTTCACAACCCAAACACAACTGCACTACCCTAAACCTTAAAACACTACCCCCAGCATGACCCCCTAAACTACCCAAACACAACTGCACTACCCTAAACCCTAAAACACTACCCCCAGGACAACCTCCTAAACTACCCAAACACAACTGCACTATTCTAAACCCTAAAACACTACCCCCAGAATGACCCCCTACACTAAACAAACACCACTGTACTACCCTAAAGCCTAAATATATCCCCATGACCCCTACACTACACAAACACCACTGCACTACCCTAAACACTAAAACACTACCCCCAGCATGACCCCCTACACTACACAAACACCAATGAACTACCCTAAAACCTAAAGCACTACCCCCTACACTACACAAACACTACTGCACTTAGCTAAAACCTAAAACACTCCCCATAGCATGACTCCCTATACTACACAAACACCACTGCACTACACTAAACCCTAAATCTTTCCCCATGACTCCTACACTACACACACACCACGTCACTACCCTAAACCCTAAAACACTACCCCAAACACGACACCTATACTACACAAACACCACTGTACTACCCTAAACACTAAAACACTACCCCCAGCACGACCCCCTTCACTACCCAAACACAACTGCAATACCCTAAACCCAAAAACACTTCCCACGAGCACGATCCCTTACAGTACCCAAACACCACTACACTACCCTAAACCCTAAAACATGACCACCTACACTACAAAAACACCACTGCACTATCCTCAACTCTAGCACACCACCTCAGCATGACCACCTAGACTACACAAACACCACTGCACTACCCTAAACCCTAAAACACTACCCCTATAATACACAAACACCACTGCACTACCCTAAACCTTTAAACACTACCCCCAGCACTACCCCCTACACTACCCACATATCACTGCACTACTCTAAACTCTAAATCTCTAGCCGCAGTACTACCCCCTATACTACCCAAACACCACTGCACAATCCTAAACAGTAAAACACTACACCCAGAAGGACCCCCTAAACTACACAAGCACCACTGCACTACCCTAAACCCTAAAACACTACACCAAGGACGACCCCCTACACTAAACAAACACCACTGTACTACCCTAAACTCTAAAACACTACCCCCAGCACGCCCCCCTTCAGTACCCAAACACAACTGCACTACCCTAAATCAAAAAACACTAAACTCAGCACAACCCCCTACACTACTAAATAACACTGCACTACCCTAAACCCTAAAACACGACCCCATACACTACACAAATACGACTGCACTACACTAAATCCTAAAATACTACCCCCTGCATGAACCCCTACACTACACAAACACCACTGCACTACACATAACCCTAAAACACTACCCTCTACACTACACAAACACCACTGCACTACCCTAAACCCTAAAACACTCCCCCCAGCATGACCCCCTACACTACACGAACACCACTGCACTACCCTAAACCCTAAAACACTACCCCAACACTACCCCCTACACTACCCAAACACCACTGCACTACCCTAAACCCTAAAACACTACCCTAGCACGAAACCTTTACACTACACAAACACTACTGCACTACCCTAAACCCTCAAATACTACCCTCAACACGACCCCATACACTACCCAAACACCACTGCACTACCCTAAACCCTAAAACACTACCCCCAGCACGATCCCCTACACTATCCAAACACCACTGCACTACACTAAACCCTAAAACACTACCCCCTGCTCTACACAAACACCACTGCACTACCCTCAACACTAAAACAGTACCCCCAGCACTCCACCCTACACTACCCAAACACCACGACACTACCCTAAACCCTAAAACACAACCCCATACAGTACACAAATACCACTACACTACACTAAACCCTAAAACACTATGCCCAGCACGACCCCCTACACTACACAAACACCACTGCACAACACATAACCCTAAAACACTACCCCCTACACTACACAAACACCACTGCACTACCCTAAACCGTAAAACACTACCCCCAGCATGATCCCCTACACTAGACAAACACTGCTGCACTACCCTAAACCCTAAAACACTACCCCAACACTACCCCCTACACTACCCAAACACCACTGCACTACCCTAAACCCTAAAACACTACCCCCAGCATGAAACCCTACACTACACAAACACCACTGCACTACCCTAAACCTAAAACACTACCCTCAGCAGTACACCCTAAACTACCCAAGCACCACTGCACTACCCTAAACCCTAAAACACTACCCCCAGCATTACCCCGTACACTACATAAACACCACGGCACTACCTTAAACCTTAAACACTACCCCCAATAGTACCCCCTACACTACCCAAACACAACTGCACTACCCTAAACCCTAAAACACTACCCCCAGAATGACCCTCTACACTACACAAACACCACTGCACTACCCTACTGCACTACCCTAAACCCTCAAACACTACCCCCAGCATGACCCCCTAAACTACCTAAACACAACTGCACTACCCTAAACCCTAAAACTCTACCCGCAGCATGACCCCCTATATCACACAAACACCACTGCACAACCCTAAACCCCAAATATACCCCCATGACCCCTACACTACTCAATCACAACTGCAGTACCCTAAACCCTAAAAAACTACCCGAAGCCCAACCCCCTACACTACACAAACACCTCTGTACTACCCTAGACACTAAAACACTTTCCGCGATCACGACCTCCTACACTACCCAAACACCACTGCACTACCCTAAACCCTAAAACACTACCCCCAGCATGACCCTCTACACTACACAAACAACACTGCACTACCCTAAACCCTAAAACACTACCCATATAGTACACAAACACCACTGTACTACCCTAAACACTAAAACACGTCCCGCGATCACGACCTCCTATACTACCCAAACACCACTGCACTACCCTAAATCCTAAAACACTACCCCCAGCTCGACCCCCTACACTACCCAAACATCACTGCACTACCCTAAACCGTAAAACACTACCCCCAGCACGACCCCTACACTACATAAGCACCACTGCACTACCCTAAACACTAAAACACTACGCCCAGCACGACCCCTTCACAAACCAAACACAACTGCACTACCTTAAACCTTAAAACACTACCCCCAGCATGACCCCCTACACTACACAAGCACCACTGCACTACCCTAAACCCTAAAACACTACCCCAAGACCCCCTTCACTACACAAACGCCACTGCACTACCCTAAACCCTAAAACAATATCCCAAGCACGACCCCCTACACTACACATACACCACTGTAATACCCTGAACCCTAAAACATTAGCCCCAGCACGACCCCCTTCACTACCCAAGCACAACTGCACTACCCTCAACCAATAAACACTACCTTCAGCATGACCCCCTACACTACTAAATACCACTGCACTACCCTAAACCCTAAAATACGACCCCATACACTACACAAATACCACTGCACTACACTAAACCCTAAAACACTACCCCCTACACTACACAAGCACGACTGCACTACCCAAACCCTAAAACACTACCCCCAGCATGACCCCCTACACTACACAAACACCACTGCACTACCCTAAACATTAAAAACACTACCCCAATACTACCCCCTACACTACCCGAACACCACTGCACTACCCTAAATCCTAAAACACAACCCCAGCACAAACCCCTACACTACACAAACATCACTGCACTGCCCTAAACCCTCAAACACTACCCCCAGCACGAGCCCCTACACTACCCAAACACCACTGCACTACCCTAAACCCTAAAACACTACCACCTACACTACAAAAACAACACTGCACTACCCTCAACACTAAAACACTACCCCCAGCACTATACTCTACACTACACAAACACCTCTGCACTACCCTAAACCCTGAAACACTACCCCCAGCATGACCCCCTACACTACACAAACACCACTGAACTACCTAAAACCCTTAAACACTAACCCCAGTACAACCCCCTTCACTAACCAAACATAACTGCAATTCTCTAAACCCTAAAACACTACCACCAACACGACTCCTTACACAACCCAAACACCACTGCACTACCCTAAGCCCTAAATCTACCCACAGCACAACTCCCTACACTACTCAAACAGTACTGCACTACCCTAAACTGTAAAACACTACCCCCAGCACTACCGCTATACTACCCAAACACCACTGCACTACCTTAAACCGTAAAACACTACACCCAGCACGACCCCCTACACTACACAAGCACCACTGCACTACCCTAAACCCTAAAACCCTACCCCAAGTATGACCCCCTTCACTACACAAACACCACTGCACTACCCTAAACCCTAAAACAATATCCCAAGCACGACCCCCTACACTACACATACACCACTGTAATACACTAAACCCTAAAACATTAGCCCCAGCACGACCCCCTTCACTACCCAAGCACAACTGCACTACCCTCAACCAAAAACACTACCCTCAGCATGACCCCCTACACTACTAAATACCACTGCACTACCCTAAACCCTAAAATACGACCCCATACACTACACAAATACCACTGCACTACACTAAACCCTAAGACACTACCCCCTACACTACACAATGACTGCACTACCCATAACCCTAAAACACTACCCCTACACTACACAAGCACGACTGCACTGCCCTAAATCCTAAAACACTACCCCCAGCATGACCCCCTACACTACACAAACACCACTGCACTACCCTAAACATTAAAAACACTACCCCAATACTACCCCCTACACTACCCGGACACCACTGCACTACCCTAAACCCTTAAAAACTACCCCCTACACTACAAAAACAACACTGCACTACCCTCAACACTAAAACACTACCCCCAGCACTACACTCTACACTACACATACACCTCTGCACTACCCTAAACCCTAAAACACTATCCCCAGCACTACCCCCTACACTTCCCAAACACAACTGCACAACCTCAAACCCTAAAACACTACCCCCAGCATGACCCCCTACACTACACAACCACGACTGCACTACCCCACTGCACTACCCTAAACCCTAAAACACTGCCCCCAGGACAACCCCCTAAACTACCCAAACACAACTGCACTAGACTAAACACTAAAACACTACGCCCAGCACGACCCCTTCACAAACCAAACACAACTGCACTACCCTAAACCTTAAAACACTACCCCCAGCATGACCCCCTACACTACACAAGCACCACTGCACTACCCTAAACCCTAAAACACTACCCCAAGTATGACCCCCTTCACTACACAAACGCCACTGCACTACCCTAAACCCTAAAACAATATCCCAAGCACGACCCCCTACACTACACATACACCACTGTAATACCCTGAACCCTAAAACATTAGCCCCAGCACGACCCCCTTCACTACCCAAGCACAACTGCACTACCCTCAACCAATAAACACTACCTTCAGCATGACCCCCTACACTACTAAATACCACTGCACTACCATAAACCCTAAAATACGACCCCATACACTACACAAATACCACTGCACTACACTAAACCCTATAACGCTACCCCCTACACTACACAAGCACGACTGCACTACCCAAACCCTAAAACACTACCCCCAGCATGACCCCCTACACTACACAAACACCACTGCACTACCCTAAACATTAAAAACACTACCCCAATACTACCCCCTACACTACCCGAACACCACTGCACTACCCTAAATCCTAAAACACAACCCCAGCACAAACCCCTACACTACACAAACATCACTGCACTGCCCTAAACCCTCAAACACTACCCCCAGCACGAGCCCCTACACTACCCAAACACCACTGCACTACCCTAAACCCTAAAACACTACCACCTACACTACAAAAACAACACTGCACTACCCTCAACACTAAAACACTACCCCAGCACTACACTCTACACTACACAAACACCTCTGCACTACCCTAAACCCTGAAACACTACCCCCAGCACGACCCCCTACACTACACAAATACCACTGAACTACCTAAAACCCTTAAACACTAACCCCAGTACAACCCCCTTCACTAACCAAACATAACTGCAATTCTCTAAACCCTAAAACACTACCACCAACACGACTCCTTACACAACCCAAACACCACTGCACTACCCTAAGCCCTAAATCTACCCACAGCACAACTCCCTACACTACTCAAACAGTACTGCACTACCCTAAACTGTAAAACACTACCCCCGGCACTACCGCTATACTACCCAAACACCACTGCACTACCTTAAACCGTAAAACACTACACCCAGCATGACCCCCTACACTACACAAGAACCACTGCACTACCCTAAACCCTAAAACCCTACCCCAAGTATGACCCCCTTCACTACACAAACACCACTGCACTACCCTAAACCCTAAAAAATTATCCCAAGCACGACCCCCTACACTACACATACACCACTGTAATACACTAAACCCTAAAACATTAGCCCCAGCACGACCCCCTTCACTACCCAAGCACAACTGCACTACCCTCAACCAAAAACACTACCCTCAGCATGACCCCCTACACTACTAAATACCACTGCACTACCCTAAACCCTAAAATACGACCCCATACACTACACAAATACCACTGCACTACACTAAACCCTAAGACACTACCCCTACACTACACAATGACTGCACTACCCCTAACCCTAAAACACTACCCCCTACACTACACAAGCACGACTGCACTGCCCTAAATCCTAAACCACTACCCCCAGCATGACCCCCTACACTACACAAACACCACTGCACTACCCTAAACATTAAAAACACTACCCCAATACTACCCCCTACACTACCCGGACACCACTGCACTACCCTAAACCCTTAAAAACTACCCCCTACACTACAAAAACAACACTGCACTACCCTCAACACTAAAACACTACCCCCAGTACTACACTCTACACTACACATACACCTCTGCACTACCCTAAACCCTAAAACACTATCCCCAGCACTACCCCCTACACTTCCCAAACACAACTGCACAACCTCAAACCCTAAAACACTACCCCCAGCATGACCCCCTACACTACACAACCACGACTGCACTACCCCACTGCACTACCCTAAACCCTAAAACACTGCCCCCAGGACAACCCCCCAAACTACCCAAACACAACTGCACTAGACTAAACCCTAAACCACTACCCCAAGCCCGACCCCCTACACTACACAAACACCTCTGTACTACCCTAGACACTAAAACACTTTCCGCGATCACGACCTCCTACACTACCCAAACACCACTGCACTACCCTAAACCCTAAAACACTACCCCCAGCATGACCCTCTACACTACACAAACAACACTGCACTACCCTAAACCCTAAAACACTACCCCTATAGTACACAAACACCACTGTACTACCCTAAACACTAAAACACGTCCCGCGATCACGACCTCCTACACTACCCAAACACCACTGCACTACCCTAAATCCTAAAACACTACCCCCAGCTCGACCCCCTACACTACCCAAACATCACTGCACTACCCTAAACCGTAAAACACTACCCCCAGCACGACCCCTACACTACATAAGCACCACTGCACTACCCTAAACACTAAAACACTACGCCCAGCACGACCCCTTCACAAACCAAACACAACTGCACTACCCTAAACCTTAAAACACTACCCCCAGCATGACCCCCTACACTACACAAGCACCACTGCACTACCCTAAACCCTAAAACCCTACCCCAAGTATGACCCCCTTCACTACACAAACACCACTGCACTACCCTAAACCCTAAAACAATATCCCAAGCACGACCCCCTACACTACACATACACCACTGTAATACACTAAACCCTAAAACATTAGCCCCAGCACGACCCCCTTCACTACCCAAGCACAACTGCACTACCCTCAACCAAAAACACTACCCTCAGCATGACCCCTTACACTACTAAATACCACTGCACTACCCTAAACCCTAAAATACGACCCCATACACTACACAAATACCACTGCACTACACTAAACCCTAAGACACTACCCCCTACACTACACAATGACTGCACTACCCATAACCCTAAAACACTACCCCCTACACTACACAAGCACGACTGCACTGCCCTAAATCCTAAAACACTACCCCCAGCATGACCCCCTACACTACACAAACACCACTGCACTACCCTAAACATTAAAAACACTACCCCAATACTACCCCCTACACTACCCGGACACCACTGCACTACCCTAAACCCTTAAAAACTACCCCCTACACTACAAAAACAACACTGCACTACCCTCAACACTAAAACACTACCCCCAGCATTACACTCTACACTACACATACACCTCTGCACTACCCTAAACCCTAAAACACTATCCCCAGCACTACCCCCTACACTTCCCAAACACAACTGCACTACCCTAAACCCTAAATCTCTACCCGCAGCATGACCCCCTATATCACACAAACACCACTGCACAACCCTAAACCCCAAATATACCCCCATGACCCCTACACTACTCAATCACAACTGCAGTACCCTAAACCCTAAAAAACTACCCCAAGCCCGACCCCCTACACTACACAAACACCTCTGTACTACCCTAGACACTAAAACACTTTCCGCGATCACGACCTCCTACACTACCCAAACACCACTGCACTACCCTAAACCCTAAAACACTACCCCCAGCATGACCCTCTACACTACACAAACAACACTGCACTACCCTAAACCCTAAAACACTACCCCTATAGTACACAAACACCACTGTACTACCCTAAACACTAAAACACGTCCCGCGATCACGACCTCCTACACTACCCAAACACCACTGCACTACCCTAAATCCTAAAACACTACCCCCAGCTTGACCCCCTACACTACCCAAACATCACTGCACTACCCTAAACCGTAAAACACTACCCCCAGCACGACCCCTACACTACATAAGCA
This sequence comes from Triturus cristatus, assembly GCF_964204655.1. Lineage (NCBI taxonomy): Eukaryota > Metazoa > Chordata > Amphibia > Caudata > Salamandridae > Triturus > Triturus cristatus. The sequence goes on along the minus strand of NC_140579.1, from coordinate 522,606,752 downwards.
CCACTGCACTACCCTAAACACTAAAACACTACGCCCAGCACGACCCCTTCACAAACCAAACACAACTGCACTACCCTAAACCTTAAAACACTACCCCCAGCATGACCCCCTACACTACACAAGCACCACTGCACTACCCTAAACCCTAAAACATTACCCCAAGACCCCCTTCACTACACAAACGCCACTGCACTACCCTAAACCCTAAAACAATATCCCAAGCACGACCCCCTACACTACACATACACCACTGTAATACCCTGAACCCTAAAACATTAGCCCCAGCACGACCCCCTTCACTACCCAAGCACAACTGCACTACCCTCAACCAATAAACACTACCTTCAGCATGACCCCCTACACTACTAAATACCACTGCACTACCCTAAACCCTAAAATACGACCCCATACACTACACAAATACCACTGCACTACACTAAACCCTAAAACACTACCCCCTACACTACACAAGCACGACTGCACTACCCAAACCCTAAAACACTACCCCCAGCATGACCCCCTACACTACACAAACACCACTGCACTACCCTAAACATTAAAAACACTACCCCAATACTACCCCCTACACTACCCGAACACCACTGCACTACCCTAAATCCTAAAACACAACCCCAGCACAAACCCCTACACTACACAAACATCACTGCACTGCCCTAAACCCTCAAACACTACCCCCAGCACGAGCCCCTACACTACCCAAACACCACTGCACTACCCTAAACCCTAAAACACTACCACCTACACTACAAAAACAACACTGCACTACCCTCAACACTAAAACACTACCCCCAGCACTACACTCTACACTACACAAACACCTCTGCACTACCCTAAACCCTGAAACACTACCCCCAGCACGACCCCCTACACTACACAAACACCACTGAACTACCTAAAACCCTTAAACACTAACCCCAGTACAACCCCCTTCACTAACCAAACATAACTGCAATTCTCTAAACCCTAAAACACTACCACCAACACGACTCCTTACACAACCCAAACACCACTGCACTACCCTAAGCCCTAAATCTACCCACAGCACAACTCCCTACACTACTCAAACAGTACTGCACTACCCTAAACTGTAAAACACTACCCCCAGCACTACCGCTATACTACCCAAACACCACTGCACTACCTTAAACCGTAAAACACTACACCCAGCACGACCCCCTACACTACACAAGCACCACTGCACTACCCTAAACCCTAAAACCCTACCCCAAGTATGACCCCCTTCACTACACAAACACCACTGCACTACCCTAAACCCTAAAACAATATCCCAAGCACGACCCCCTACACTACACATACATCACTGTAATACACTAAACCCTAAAACATTAGCCCCAGCACGACCCCCTTCACTACCCAAGCACAACTGCACTACCCTCAACCAAAAACACTACCCTCAGCATGACCCCCTACACTACTAAATACCACTGCACTACCCTAAACCCTAAAATACGACCCCATACACTACACAAATACCACTGCACTACACTAAACCCTAAGACACTACCCCCTACACTACACAATGACTGCACTACCCATAACCCTAAAACACTACCCCTACACTACACAAGCACGACTGCACTGCCCTAAATCCTAAAACACTACCCCCAGCATGACCCCCTACACTACACAAACACCACTGCACTACCCTAAACATTAAAAACACTACCCCAATACTACCCCCTACACTACCCGGACACCACTGCACTACCCTAAACCCTTAAAAACTACCCCCTACACTACAAAAACAACACTGCACTAACCTCAACACTAAAACACTACCCCCAGCACTACACTCTACACTACACATACACCTCTGCACTACCCTAAACCCTAAAACACTATCCCCAGCACTACCCCCTACACTTCCCAAACACAACTGCACAACCTCAAACCCTAAAACACTACCCCCAGCATGACCCCCTACACTACACAACCACGACTGCACTACCCCACTGCACTACCCTAAACCCTAAAACACTGCCCCCAGGACAACCCCCTAAACTACCCAAACACAACTGCACTAGACTAAACACTAAAACACTACGCCCAGCACGACCCCTTCACAAACCAAACACAACTGCACTACCCTAAACCTTAAAACACTACCCCCAGCATGACCCCCTACACTACACAAGCACCACTGCACTACCCTAAACCCTAAAACACTACCCCAAGTATGACCCCCTTCACTACACAAACGCCACTGCACTACCCTAAACCCTAAAACAATATCCCAAGCACGACCCCCTACACTACACATACACCACTGTAATACCCTGAACCCTAAAACATTAGCCCCAGCACGACCCCCTTCACTACCCAAGCACAACTGCACTACCCTCAACCAATAAACACTACCTTCAGCATGACCCCCTACACTACTAAATACCACTGCACTACCCTAAACCCTAAAATACGACCCCATACACTACACAAATACCACTGCACTACACTAAACCCTATAACGCTACCCCCTACACTACACAAGCACGACTGCACTACCCAAACCCTAAAACACTACCCCCAGCATGACCCCCTACACTACACAAACACCACTGCACTACCCTAAACATTAAAAACACTACCCCAATACTACCCCCTACACTACCCGAACACCACTGCACTACCCTAAATCCTAAAACACAACCCCAGCACAAACCCCTACACTACACAAACATCACTGCACTGCCCTAAACCCTCAAACACTACCCCCAGCACGAGCCCCTACACTACCCAAACACCACTGCACTACCCTAAACCCTAAAACACTACCACCTACACTACAAAAACAACACTGCACTACCCTCAACACTAAAACACTACCCCAGCACTACACTCTACACTACACAAACACCTCTGCACTACCCTAAACCCTGAAACACTACCCCCAGCACGACCCCCTACACTACACAAATACCACTGAACTACCTAAAACCCTTAAACACTAACCCCAGTACAACCCCCTTCACTAACCAAACATAACTGCAATTCTCTAAACCCTAAAACACTACCACCAACACGACTCCTTACACAACCCAAACACCACTGCACTACCCTAAGCCCTAAATCTACCCACAGCACAACTCCCTACACTACTCAAACAGTACTGCACTACCCTAAACTGTAAAACACTACCCCCGGCACTACCGCTATACTACCCAAACACCACTGCACTACCTTAAACCGTAAAACACTACACCCAGCATGACCCCCTACACTACACAAGAACCACTGCACTACCCTAAACCCTAAAACCCTACCCCAAGTATGACCCCCTTCACTACACAAACACCACTGCACTACCCTAAACCCTAAAAAATTATCCCAAGCACGACCCCCTACACTACACATACACCACTGTAATACACTAAACCCTAAAACATTAGCCCCAGCACGACCCCCTTCACTACCCAAGCACAACTGCACTACCCTCAACCAAAAACACTACCCTCAGCATGACCCCCTACACTACTAAATACCACTGCACTACCCTAAACCCTAAAATACGACCCCATACACTACACAAATACCACTGCACTACACTAAACCCTAAGACACTACCCCTACACTACACAATGACTGCACTACCCCTAACCCTAAAACACTACCCCCTACACTACACAAGCACGACTGCACTGCCCTAAATCCTAAACCACTACCCCCAGCATGACCCCCTACACTACACAAACACCACTGCACTACCCTAAACATTAAAAACACTACCCCAATACTACCCCCTACACTACCCGGACACCACTGCACTACCCTAAACCCTTAAAAACTACCCCCTACACTACAAAAACAACACTGCACTACCCTCAACACTAAAACACTACCCCCAGTACTACACTCTACACTACACATACACCTCTGCACTACCCTAAACCCTAAAACACTATCCCCAGCACTACCCCCTACACTTCCCAAACACAACTGCACAACCTCAAACCCTAAAACACTACCCCCAGCATGACCCCCTACACTACACAACCACGACTGCACTACCCCACTGCACTACCCTAAACCCTAAAACACTGCCCCCAGGACAACCCCCCAAACTACCCAAACACAACTGCACTAGACTAAACCCTAAACCACTACCCCAAGCCCGACCCCCTACACTACACAAACACCTCTGTACTACCCTAGACACTAAAACACTTTCCGCGATCACGACCTCCTACACTACCCAAACACCACTGCACTACCCTAAACCCTAAAACACTACCCCCAGCATGACCCTCTACACTACACAAACAACACTGCACTACCCTAAACCCTAAAACACTACCCCTATAGTACACAAACACCACTGTACTACCCTAAACACTAAAACACGTCCCGCGATCACGACCTCCTACACTACCCAAACACCACTGCACTACCCTAAACCCTAAAACACTACCCACAGCTCGACCCCCTACACTACCCAAACATCACTGCACTACCCTAAACCATAAAACACTACCCCCAGCACGACCCCTACACTACATAAGCACCACTGCACTACCCTAAACACTAAAACACTACGCCCAGCACGACCCCTTCACAAACCAAACACAACTGCACTACCCTAAACCTTAAAACACTACCCCCAGCATGACCCCCTACACTACACAAGCACCACTGCACTACCCTAAACCCTAAAACACTACCCCAAGTATGACCCCCTTCACTACACAAACGCCACTGCACTACCCTAAACCCTAAAACAATATCCCAAGCACGACCCCCTACACTACACATACACCACTGTAATACCCTGAACCCTAAAACATTAGCCCCAGCACGACCCCCTTCACTACCCAAGCACAACTGCACTACCCTCAACCAATAAACACTACCTTCAGCATGACCCCCTACACTACTAAATACCACTGCACTACCCTAAACCCTAAAATACGACCCCATACACTACACAAATACCACTGCACTACACTAAACCCTAAAACACTACCCCCTACACTACACAAGCACGACTGCACTACCCAAACCCTAAAACACTACCCCCAGCACAAACCCCTACACTACACAAACATCACTGCACTGCCCTAAACCCTCAAACACTACCCCCAGCACGAGCCCCTACACTACCCAAACACCACTGCACTACCCTAAACCCTAAAACACTACCACCTACACTACAAAAACAACACTGCACTACCCTCAACACTAAAACACTACCCCCAGCACTACACTCTACACTACACAAACACCTCTGCACTACCCTAAACCCTGAAACACTACCCCCAGCACGACCCCCTACACTACACAAACACCACTGAACTACCTAAAACCCTTAAACACTAACCCCAGTACAGCCCCCTTCACTAACCAAACATAACTGCAATTCTCTAAACCCTAAAACACTACCACCAACACGACTCCTTACACAACCCAAACACCACTGCACTACCCTAAGCCCTAAATCTACCCAGAGCACAACTCCCTACACTACTCAAACAGTACTGCACTACCCTAAACTGTAAAACACTACCCCCAGCACTACCGCTATACTACCCAAACACCACTGCACTACCTTAAACCGTAAAACACTACACCCAGCACGACCCCCTACACTACACAAGCACCACTGCACTACCCTAAACCCTAAAACCCTACCCCAAGTATGACCCCCTTCACTACACAAACACCACTGCACTACCCTAAACCCTAAAACAATATCCCAAGCACGACCCCCTACACTACACATACACCACTGTAATACACTAAACCCTAAAACATTAGCCCCAGCACGACCCCCTTCACTACCCAAGCACAACTGCACTACCCTCAACCAAAAACACTACCCTCAGCATGACCCCCTACACTACTAAATACCACTGCACTACCCTAAACCCTAAAATACGACCCCATACACTACACAAATACCACTGCACTACACTAAACCCTAAGACACTACCCCCTACACTACACAATGACTGCACTACCCATAACCCTAAAACACTACCTCCTACACTACACAAGCACGACTGCACTGCCCTAAATCCTAAAACACTACCCCCAGCATAACCCCCTACACTACACAAACACCACTGCACTACCCTAAACATTAAAAACACTACCCCAATACTACCCCCTACACTACCCGGACACCACTGCACTACCCTAAACCCTTAAAAACTACCCCCTACACTACAAAAACAACACTGCACTACCCTCAACACTAAAACACTACCCCCAGCACTACACTCTACACTACACATACACCTCTGCACTACCCTAAACCCTAAAACACTATCCCCAGCACTACCCCCTACACTTCCCAAACACAACTGCACAACCTCAAACCCTAAAACACTACCCCCAGCATGACCCCCTACACTACACAACCACGACTGCACTACCCCACTGCACTACCCTAAACCCTAAAACACTGCCCCCAGGACAACCCCCTAAACTACCCAAACACAACTGCACTAGACTAAACCCTAAACCACTACCCCCAGCATGACCCCCTACACTACACAAACCCCACTGCACTACCCTAAAGCCTAAATATATCCCCATGACCCCTACACTACACAAACACCACTGCACTACCCTAAACACTAAAACACTAGCCCAAGCACGACCCCCTATACTACACAAACACCACTGTACTACCCTAAACACTAAAACATTACCCCAGCACGACCCCCTACACTACCCAAACACCACTAAACTACCCTAAAACTTAAAACACTACTCCAAGCACGACCCCTACCCTACACAAGCACCACTGCACTGCCCTAAACCCTAAAACACTATCCCCAGCATGACACCCTACACTACACAAACATAACTGCACTAAACTAAACATTAAACACTGCCCCCAACACGACCCCCTTCACTACACAAACACCACTGTACCACCCTAAACCCTAAATCTACCCCCAGCATGACCCCCTACACTACACAAACACCACTGCACTACCCTAAACCCTAAAACACTACCCCCAGCATGACACCCTACACTACACAAACACCACTGCACTACCCTAAACCCTAAAACACTACCCCCTACACTACACAAGCACCACTGCTCTACCCTAAACCCTAAAACACTACCCCCAGCATGACCCCCTACACTACCCAAACACCACTGCATTACTCTAAACCCTAAAACACTACCCCCAGCATGACCACATACACTATACAAACACCACTGCACTACCCTAAACCCTAAAACACAACCCCAGCATGACCCCCTGAACTACACAAACACCACTGCACTACCCTAAACCCTGAATCTACTCCATGACCCCTACTCTACACAAACACCACTGCACTACCCTAAACCCTAAAACACTATCCCAAGCACGACCCCCTACACTATACAATAACCACTGTACTACCCTAAGCACTAAAACACTACCCCCAGCATGACCCCCTTCACTACCCAAACACAACTGCACTACCCTAAACCCAAAAACCCTTCCCGCGAGCACGACCCCTACACTACGCAAACACCACTGCACTACCCTAAACCCTAAAACAAGACCCCCTACACTAGACAAATACCACTGCACTACCATAAACCCTAAAACACTACCCCCCAGCACTACCCCCTACAACCCAAACACCACTGCACTACCCTAAACCCTAAAACACTACCCCCTGCACGTCCCCCTATACTACACAAACACCACTGTACTACCCTAAACCCTAAATCTACCCCCAGCACGACCCCCTTCACAACTGCACTACCCTAAACTGAAAAACACTACCCCTAGCCCAACCCCCTACCCTACACAAACACCACTGCACCACCCTAAATCACTACCCCGGCACGACCCCTACCCTAAACAAACACCACTTCACTACCCTAAACCGTTAACCACTACCCCTACACTACAGAAACACCACTGCACTACCCTAAACCCTAAAACACTACCCCCAGCACGACCCCCTACACTACACAAACACCACTGCACTACCGTAAACTGAAAAACACTACCCCTAGCCCAACCCCCTACACTACACAAACACCACTGCACTACCCTAAACCCTAAAAGACTGCCCCTAGCACTACCCCCTACACTACCCATACACCACAGCACTCCCCTAAACCTTAAAACACTACCCTCAGCATGACCCCCTACACTACATAAACACCACTGCACTACCCTAAACCCTAAATCTACTCCATGACCCCTACTCTACACAAACAATACTGCACCACCCTAAACCCTAAAACACTACCCCAAGCACGACCCCCTAAACTATGCAATCACCACTGTACTACCCTAAACACTAAAACACTACCCCCAGCATTACCCCCTTCACTACCCAAACACAAGTACACTACCCTAAACCCAAAAACCCTTTCCGCGAGCACGACCCCTACACTACGCAAACACCACTGCATTACCCTAAACCCTCAAACACTATACCCAGCACTACCCCCTACACTACCTAAACACCACTGCACTACCCTAAACCCTAAAACACTACCCCCTGCACGACCCCCTATACTACACAAACACCACTGTACTACCATAAACCCTAAATCTACCCCAGCACGACCCCTTCACTACCCAATCACAACTGCACTACCCTAAACTGAAAAACACTACCCCTAGCTCAACCCCCTACAATACCCAAACACCACTTACCCTAAACCCTAAAACACGACCCCCTACATTACACAAACACCACTGCACCACCCTAAATCACTACCCCCGGCACGACCCCCTACACTAAACAAACACCACTTCACTACCCTAAACCCTAAAACACTACCCCCAGCACGACCCCCTGCACTACACAAACACCACTGCACTACCCTAAACCCTAAAAAACTACCCCTAGCACTACACAAATACCACTGCACTACACTAAACCCTAAAACACTACCCCCAGCACAACCCCCTACACTACTAAAACACCACTGCACTACCCATAACCCTAAAACACTTCCCTCGATCGAGGCAAAATGGCGGCCATGTCTATGGCCGGTTGAGCTGGACTGAGACTCTCTCCTGTTGAGCCTCGCAACACTGAAATGCTCATCTGAAAATGTTTGCAGTAGCTGTATACTCCTATGCGGCGGATACTGGTTCTCTTCACGACGGTATGCTGTGGCGACTCCTAACCTGCTTTAATCGTTGTTTTGATTGGGCGCTGCTGTGTCGCCCCGCATCCCGGGTGTGTGGCTCTGCCCCGGCTTTTTCATTTCGTGCAACTTTCGTGCGGAGATCGGTAGGGATGCCGCCGAAAGCCCCAAGGACTTGAGGAACTTCGATTTCTGATCGCGATCAAATCGACCCGCCATTCTGTGCTCCACCGCCATTTTGTGTTGCCATCACTCAGGCAGCACGGCAAACAAAGTCTATTCTGCTGTTTCTGCAGCCTGGTGTTGAAATACGCTTTCTGCCTCTATTTGCAAAGCTGGTGTTAGGACTGGCCGAGTACACTAATCCCTGTCTGGCTTTCCTAATCCCCGTCTCAACTATCTGTTGATTCACACTATTCTTTCCTGACTTTATCTTATCATCTGGCCTTCACTGTCTTCTGCAAGCATTCTCTCGTTTCACAACTGTCCTCCAACACACACAAACGTATCTTGCCACCTGCAAGTTAGTTACGAATCTGTTAATGAATTACCTTGAGGGAGGGGTGACAAACATAGTTGGAGGAGAGGTTTCTTCGAGTCATCTGACACTTTTGTTTTCCAATTTCTCCTATTGGTTCTATCCTGTTTTCCAACTTTCCTTATTGGCTCTTTCTTGTGTGTTCTGGGAGTGCATTTGGTTAATGTATATGAACCCTATATAGTATATAAACCTGTGCGCCACAGAGTGAAGTGGCAGTCTCCTGAGAACCTACTTTGAGTACTTCTAGGATAACTGTATTAGCTGCAGCTAAATAAATCTGATCTTCTAACGCCGACAGAGTGTCCCGTGTCTCTGTGTAGCTGAGCAGGAGAACTCCGGAGACTTGGGCGTACCCTGCGCCGCCAGGCCCAAAAGGTTCTGGTTCTTCAACTGGTACCCAACGTGGGGCGGCTTCAGTGGTACCGGTTCTGCCTAAAGGTCGTGAGGAACCCCGCAAGAAAATTCCGGAGGGTTCGCGAGCCACATTAAGCGAGCCCTGTATGTCGAAAGTGGTCCGAAGGTCTTTTGCAGCGCGGTTACTCCTTCCTGACGGCTACTGACGATCGCTGCCCTGACTGCCGCCCTGCTTTGGCCCTTCCTTTAATGATGTATGGCAAGGCGAGACGATAGACGGGCCTCTGTTGGTGTAAGAAGACGTCCTTAGTTAAGTATCTTCGTGGGTCGCGCCCACAATTTGTTCTTTGTTTTCTTGGGTATTTTGTTGTCCTTAGATTCAACTGTTGCAATAGTTGAAGCCGAGGGTAAGTGCATTTGTGCTGCGTAAACTGAGTTTTACCCCCTTGAAGTTTGTGAACAGTCCAGTGATATCTCGAGATGCCTGGTCTGACTAAGTTTGGAAGAATTTGTTGCTTTGGTTGTAATAGGGATTCCCGACTTGAGGACTCTTGTCCGATTCCTTCGGTTGGAACTCCCACATATGAGCTCTATTCAAAACATGGTATTGGCCCCATTACCTTTAACGAGACATGGACCCGATACACGAAGAAAGATGGTGTTCTAAAATGGCCAGAAAATGGTAGTTTTGATCCTGATGTGCTAGACAATTTAGAAGCAGTTTTGTTTACAAGAAAAGCCCAGCCGGCAATGTTTGACTCTTTCCGCCTTTGGCGTAAGGAAGCCAAACAGAAAGAAATTAAACAAGCAAAACGAGATAGAAAAGCACAGGGTATGACAATTATACAGGCTGCCCAACAGTTTAAAGACGATGAAATTGACAATGCCACTGAAATTTCAGAAAGACAGCATCGTATGGCGATAGATAAATGCTATCCGGTGTTGCCTGTTTCCCCTTCTGATAATAAGAAAGATATAGAAGAAGATCCCCTAATGTCCCACTTATTAAGGTTGCCTCCGCCCTATGCACAAAGTGCCAATGCACCTCAGCCGTTACAGCTTGTCCAGCCGCCAGCGGTACATCCGCCTGTTCTGGCTCTTCCGCATTTGCCTCCTCCAGTATTACCACCCTTGCCGGTTTTACCATTAACTTCGACTTCCTTTTCCTCATCTCCTGATCTTAGATCTCCTTTGCCTTCTGCTCCTCCTGCAATTATCGTTTCTCCACCTGTCAGTTCTCCTAATACTTTGTCTCCAATTCTCATGTCTAATGCTCCGTCTGTGCGTAAGCGTCTCACAGACACAGTCACTGGTATTCTATCTCCTTTCTTCGGAGCTTTAAATGTGTCCCCGGCTTTTAATCGAAGACAGTCTCGTAGTCAGTTCCCAGATTTTGAAGAACGAGAGAAGTTGGACTCTCTTGCACGTAAATGGATCAAAAAGGGTCCTCAATTTAGTGTGCTTGATATCATGCCTACTTTCTCACAATGGAATGCGCCTACGCAAAGATATGTTTTTAATACAATGTGCGACACACTCATTAAAGAATGGGAAGATGTGAGTTCGAGTCCGATCCCACAAGATCTGTTAGAGGTTCAGGCCGATTTTGATAAAGGACTTATTGTGGGTTCTAAGGTTGAGAAAGCTATAAGGACACTTATTTCTTATAAATCCTTATTGTTCTCTCAGGCTTTCCTTAATTCTGATCCGTCAGTTAAACTGACATTGAAAAATTATCCTATGAGAGAGGTTCCTCCAGTATGGAAGGAAGAGGTTCCAGCAGCAGGCAACGTACCACTTATTCCTGCTCATTTCCAGCGTATATGGGTACATGTCCCTTGGAAGAGATCTGAAGTCTTGGCCCTTAAGCAGACTCTACCGGATCCTCGTAAAAACCCTGCAGGTTATTATAAAGAATTATCACAGACAGTTGATGCTTGCATCATGAACCTAGCAGATATTGACATGCAATGGGAAATGTAGTCGCATAGACAATATGGGCTAAGATTCGTAGAGAAGATCATGCTCAGGAACTAGGTGCTACTTGGGATGTTATAACTACTACAGATAGAGACCAAGTGGGTGGCGCAAAGCCTGACGCTTTGATTTCCGAACTTCCTGGTAGGATTATTACCTTAATGAAAACTATGATGCCTGCATTGAGAGTTAATTGGGATAAACTAGCAGCATGCAAACAAAAGAAAGTTGAAAGTGTCTCTGATTTCTTTACTCGTTTCGAGGAGACATTTATCGACCATAGTGGTCAAGATATGGCTACAGAGGGTGGACAGCGATTATTTGTGGACAAATTCGTATTCAATTTGCTTCCCGAGCTGTCACAAAAATTAAAAGATTCTGAAAGTTCATGGGCAGTTTCTTCTTCTGCCCAGATATTGGCTACTGCGCAATATTATGAACACAGAGATAAGGAGGAAAAAGAAAAGCAAGAGAAAAAGACGAAAGAATTAAAAACGAAGGTTCTCTTGCAACAAGCCTATCCTCCACGTTATGCTCAGCCTCAATTTCAACAGCCTCCGCAGTTTCAGAGGTTGTATCAAAAACCTGAGCCATACATTCCGCGACCTTTGTTAGGTCCTAATCAATGTGCCTATTGTAGAGAGGAAGGTCATTTTAAGAATAGTTGTCCGGTTTTATTGCAGCGCAATGGAGCATTATCTGCTCCATGAAGTCGTGCTGGCCTCCAGTCAGCAAACAGAGGTAGAGGTCGGGGTGTGTTGACTCAAGAACAGCGTGCCCTTCCTTCTCCCAATTCCATGAACTACTTCGATGAGCAAAATGTCAGGTCTGCTCAGTATTCCAATGAAGACCATTATATTGAAGGTGAGAATGAAAGTCTTCATGCTAACTAGGACAGCCATGGACAAAGTAAGGGAGTTGTGTCGATTCCAGTAGATCAGAATGGACCTTATGTTAACATCAATACAATGGGTGTTTCAGAACCATTTCTTCTAGATACTGGGGCAATGAGAAGTTCTATCATTCATTCTAAACTCCCTGGGGAACCTTTGTCTGGCTTAACAATGTTTCTGTAGGGTTTTCTGGCGCCCCTGTTCGCAATCCAGTTTCTTGCCCTTTGCCTATTTCAGTTGGCCCTTATGATTTGGTAGCTCCACTTCTGTTGACGAATGGTTGCGGTGAGAATCTGTTGGGTCTAGACCTATTGAAAAGAATGCATGCTACGATATATTGTTCTCCTTCTGATGTACATCTTACTTTAGGACAGAAATTGATCTCCCCAATGTATTTGTCCAAAGATCAGTTTCCACCTGAATTACTTTCTCTTCCAGCAGCGCTTTGGGCCACGGGTCCGAACGATGTGGGTTGTCTTGAGATTCCACCTTATGTTGTCACTCTCAAGCCCAATGTTGAATTACCACGCATCCCGCAGTATAGAATTTCTACTGAAGGTGAAAAAGCGCTTTTTGGAAATTATTCATGACTTGATTCAGAAGGGTGTGGTTGAAGAAACAAGAGGTAACACATGCAATAGTCCTATTCTTCCTGTTCTCAAACGCACTGATCCTTCTCAACCACTTGTATATCGTTTCGTAATTGATCTGCGGGAGGTAAACAAAATTGTTGTCCCACAATTTCCTGTTGTTCCAGATATCACTGCTCTGTTGACAATGATACCTTCCACAGCGACTTGGTTTTCTGTTATCGATCTAAAGAATGCCTTCTTTAGGATTCCCATTGCCGAAGAGAGTAGGGATATTCTTGGCTTCTCCCTTGGAGGCCGAAGCTTCCGGTTTAAGCGCGCACCTCAAGGCTATTGTGAAAGTCCCTCTATTTACAGCCAAGCTTTAAAATGTCATCTTGATACTTTTCATTTGCCGTCTGGTGCTGCTCTTGTCCAGTATATGGATGACTTGTTAGTCGCCGCTGATTCAGAAGATATCTGCAAAGATGTCACTGTTGTATTATTACGCCATTTCTTTAATCTGAATCATAATGTTTCACCTTCCAAACTACAATATGTTTGTCGAGAGGTTACCTATTTGGGTCATCTCCTATCAAAGGAGGGACGACGATTGACACCAGAACGAATTCAGGCGATTACGCAAATGTCTGTACCATCCACACAAAGGGAAGTACGTGCCTTTCTGGGTATTACTTCTTATTGTAGACAGTGGATCCCTAACTTCTCTCTAATAGCCAAACCTTTGTTGGCACTCACTTTAAAAGATACGCCTCAGCCCCTTCCTTGGACTGATGAGTGCCAAAAGAGTTTCACTGATTTACGTACCGCTCTGTGTTCTGCTCCTGTACTAGGCACCCCTGATTACACTAAGCCTTTTACGCTCTATGTTCATGAGAGAGAGGGTTGTGCATTGTCAGTTTTAACACAGCAATTTGGAGACAAACAGCGGCCATGTGCCTATTTTTCGGCTACGTTAGATCCTGTAGCTAAAGCATTGCCCAGTTGTCTCAAACAACAGCAGCAGCAGCAATTTCTATTCGACAGTCTGCTGGAGTGGTGTTGGATAACACTCTCATTGTCATGGTACCACATGCAGTGGATACTTTACTAAACAAAACAAAAATGCAGCATCTTACGAGTGCTCGTCTAACTGGATACGAGCTGACACTTTTGTCTAGTCACGTACACATCAAACGATGTAATACCCTGAATCCAGCTACTCTGTTGCCCCTTCCAGATGAGGAAAGTGTTAAAGAACAGCATGATTGTTTCTTCCGTACTGAGGAAGAGACAAAAGGAAGAATTGACTTGAAAGACACACATAGTTGGAGGAGACGTTTCTTCGAGTCATCTGACACTTTTGTTTTCCAATTTCTCCTATTGGTTCTATCCTGTTTTCCAACTTTCCTTATTGGCTCTTTCTTGTGTGTTCTGGGAGTGCATTTGGTTAATGTATATGAACCCTATATAGTATATAAACCTGTGCGCCACAGAGTGAAGTGGCAGTCTCCTGAGAACCTACTTTGAGTACTTCTAGGATAACTGTACTAGCTGCAGCTAAATAAATCTGATCTTCTAACGCCAACAGAGTGTCCCGTGTCTCTGTGTAGCTGAGCAGGAGAACTCCGGAGACTTGGGCGTACCCTGCGCCGCCAGGCCCAAAAGGTTCTGGTTCTTCAGACTCAGGCTCGGACTGCCCTGGCCTCTGCCTCTCTCGCTGGAGCTGGCGGCGGCCGCGGTGCTGCAACCCGTACAACAATGACGCTTAGGACGCCTACGCCTGTAGTCGATGGAGTCTCTGAGTCATCGGATACATCCGCAGGGGGTGATTCCCTGACTGATGGAGTGGGTACGGCTTCTGCTGTCAACACTGGAACTGGAAAAGCAGGTCAGACTATTCCTACAATTCCCATAATGTTTTGTAAAGCAGGGGAGCAGTCAAAATCACCGCAAACTGCTGGGGGAAAATGAGACAGAGCAGCTGCTGTGGCGGCAAAGGTACAGATTACTAAAACAACGAAGAAATCTGCCGCAAATCGGTCAAATGCCCTTAGTATCTCTGCGGTCTCCTTAGCCTCAGAGGAAATAGCTCCTAATCAGCTGAATGTGAGCATTGCAGAGGCTAACCCAGCTCTGGCTCCGGCTCCGGTTCTAGCGGGACCCACTCAGCCGGAAGGTATTCTGGTAGCTGTAGTCCCGGCAGATGACATTCCAGCAAGTGGGCCTGGAGAGGTAACCTCAAACTTGGGTGAACTTTTGCAACATGAGACCCAATCTGTAAGGGCTGATGCCGATACAGTAGACAAATTCTACTCTCTCTCGGACCACACTATGTCCTCGGAGGAGGAGGATCTTGTAGATGGCAAGGAGTGGTCTGATGTCAGCAACCCAGGGGATTGGGACAGCAGTGAACCAGCACACACAGTCAGTGGCACAGTCCGGAAACCTGTAAGAGTCAAGGCAGGAAAGTGCTCGGACACAAGGGGCTTGTCGCCGCCTGCAGAATTCTATACGGCGGGTCGCAAAAACCTGCACTGAAATCGCCACGCGAGTAGGCGAGGCCGAAGAGAGAATCTCCACACTTGAAGATGACATGAGCTCACAAAAAAATTTAACCGCGACTATTCAGTCACAAAAGGATGACATCCTATGGAAACTTACGGACCTTGAAAATAGGGCACGCCGGAATAACCTACGGGTCCTTGGTGTTCCTGTAGGGGTTGTAGGTTCAGACACTCGGCAATTCATTGTAGAACTATTTACAGAAGCATTCCCAGAGATTCAGCAGTGGGACTGGGGGACAGAGGTGCTACATGCTCATCGCTTTCCATTCAGGTAGAGTGGGGTCTCCGGTCAAGCCTTAGACAAGCCGAGAGCTATCCTTATTTGTTTAAACAACTTTTTGGTCAGAGAGAAACTTTACGACTTGGCTAGGCCAGATAGAAAGAGGGCTGCTAAGAGGTGTCAATTTTTAATGCTCCCCGATCTCTGCCCCGCTACTGTCGAGCGCAGGTGGCACTTCCGCCAACTAATCACCCCATTTCAGTCAAAGGGGGCTCAGGCTTTTTTACTTTTCCCTTCAAAGCTTAAGGTTATTTTCAAGGGTCAAGTTAAATTCTTTCAATCCGAAGTTAAAGCCAAGGATTACTTGAATACATTATAAGGGAAAGTATGGTTAGACCTGGGGTGATGTTTAGCTGGTGTACATTATAATTTGAACAGTCCATGTCTTTCTATCTGTTCCCCTTTCTGGGATCTTCTTTCTCTGGGTGGTCCTGGGATGTTCTGGCTTCTGTATCACTTAAAGTTTGATAAGGTTGTGTGTTTGTATTTCTTATATGGCCCTTTATTGGCTCTGCAAGCTGCACTGTATGGATAAAAGTTGTAGCGGAAGACAGAAGAAAGCAAATTACAGCGGGTTGTTTTTTTTTTTCTTTTTCTTTATGCAGTGTGGCGATGGCCTTCAGGAGTGTGAGTCTTACCGGCTCCTCCATCGCAAGGGCTTAGGCCCTGTTGCCTTATGTAGGGGTTGGGGGGCTTGGGGGTGTGGGTCAGAATAGGGCCCTGTCGGGGTTCTTACCCAGGTTGGGGGTGTTTTGGGTGGAGGGGGGTTCATTTGGGTTTTAAAAAAAGCTTGTGGTTCAACTTAATTGTGTGTAGTTTTGCATTCTATGCTGGATTAAATACAGGAATGATATTTGTTGGTATTGGCGTAAAGTCAAATGTCTATTATCATAGTGCAGGTATTCGTATCTATGTTGAATGGCACAAGCAAAGATTAGGATAGCTTCCTGGAATATTTGTGGGTTAAATAATGGGAGGAAAAGGGCCCTATTTTCAAAGATGATCTCGGCCTTACGGCTGGATCTGATTTGTATTCAAGAGTCCCACATTGCCTGGAATGAGCGGGGCTTGCTTCACATACCTGGATTCGAATTAATTGGTTGCTCACGCCAAACATCCAAGATCAGGGGGGTGGCGGTTTTGGCACGACGAGGCTTGTGTACTTGTAGAAGGACTAGTCAAGATAGTGCAGGCAGGTGGGTGATTGTTGAGGTAATCTTAAATTCTAGGTCTTATACAGTTTGTACAGTTTATGGGGCAAATTTGGATGACCGGGCAGTCCTGCACCATTTGAATACCGAATTAGCCTTGTATCCAAACCCTACCATTCTCTGCAGAGATTTCAATCTTAATTTGGAGGCTAGTGCTAATTTATCGGTGGACCAACCTTATTTTGGGAAAAAGCCCAGGGTGTTCCGGGCATTAAGAGCTTTCGTACAAGAACATTTTTTGATTGATTGTTGGTATTTTCATAACCAATCATTAGACGGTTTTACATTTTACTCAGCCCCGCATAACAAAATGTTTCAGTTAGATTATTTTTTTATGTCCGAACAGCTGGTTATGTCATCCTCCATCTCACTTTACCCAAGGGTATTATCCGATCATAATTTACTTATTGTAGAATATACTCTGCCACAGAAAGCACCAGAATTTAGGGTTTGGACGTTTGAAAGGAAACTGCTGACAGAACAGGCTTATATTGATCATATGAGGTGTTGGATCAGGGAATTCTTTGATTTTAATGTTGGCTCAGCCTCTGAAAATGTGGTATGGGATACATTCAAGGCGGCTATGAGGGGCGAAACGAAGAGCTTTTCCTTTTTTCATCGAAAATTAGCCCAGCGACAAGTTTATGAGCGTTTGGCAGAGTTAAGTACAGCAGAGACAGAACGGATTGAAGCTGCAAGAGAAGGTAGAGATATTGCGCAAAACCAGGCAAATATAGCTAAGACAAAGGCCTCTCTGCTGGAGTTCTTCGGACAGGATCTAGCCGCTAAATTTCTGCAATATCGCTCCGAGATGTTTGAAATGGGAGAGTGATCAGGCAGGGTTCTGGCAAAGAGACTTCAGCAGAAGGGGCTGGCCAATCGTGTCACTAAGATACAGAACTCACATGGTCAGCTGCTCGAAACTTCAGAAGGGATTCTTGAGGTTTTTCAACAGTTTTATAAAAACTTATATAATGAAGCCAGCAATGGCGTCTTATACTCAGACCAGCAGGCTGCAGCCTTCTTGGCCAGGATTCCAACTATTCAACCCACAGATCAACAGAAGAGCGCTCTTTCGGCACCTATAGAGTGGGAGGAGGTTGAGACAGCAATCGGAGCAGTGGCCAACGGTAAGGCAGCAGGTCCTGATGCAGTACCTCTAGAGTTTTATAAAATGTTTATTCAGGAGATCCGCCGAGCTCTTCACTCAGTCCTTAGGGCAGCACAATCAGGAAGTATTCCTGAGTCCTGGACCTTGACCAATATTATTCTTTTTAAGAAAAAAGATAAACCCGAATTGGATCCCGCTTCATTTAGGCCTATTTCACTTATAAACTCTGATTATAAAATCTTTGCCAAGATCCTGTCATCCCGATTAGCAGCTATAATCACCCCCCTGGTCTCGCTACGTCAGCATGGTTTCATCCCAGGCAGAGACACAGCAAATCATGTATCTCGAGTAGTTGCTTTACTGGATTGGGCCCAGGTAACTTCATCACCTTTAGGGGCGATCCTGTTGGACGCTGAAAAAGCGTTCGACAGGGTCGCCTGGCCATTTCTCTGGGCGGTTCTCGATTGGAAGGGCCTTGGACCTGAATTTATTCATGCAGTCCAATCTTTATATATTACTCCTAAAGCTACAGTCTCAGTTTCCGGGCTAGTTTCTAAGCCATTCATAGTAGAAAGGGGCACTCGCCAGGGCTGCCCGTGTTCTCCTTTGCTTTTTGCGCTGTATATTGAACCGTTCTTAAATTTAATCGAGAAAGCGCAGGACATTCACCCAGTCACGATACATTCAACTGATTATAAGGTTTTAGCTTATGCTGACGACATAGTCGTTCTGACCTCGGATGTTTCGTCTGCTTACAAGGCTGTCAAAATTATAGCAGATCAGTATGGGGCTTATTCAGGTTATAAACTCAATGCTGCTAAAACCCAGGTGATTCAATCTGCAGCTATGAGTCCCTCGGATGCCCCGATAGTGCAGTCTGCAAAATATCTGGGGGTATATATCACAGCGCATGTTAATACCATTCCAGATTTAAACATTTTGCCCATAATTAACTCAGCAAGAACAACATTGGCTAGGCTGGACAACCTTCATCTTTCACTTTATGGTAGATGTAATGCTCTTAAAATGTTGATTTTGCCTAAATTTCTATATTTATTTAGAACAGTACCCTTAGAGGTACCTCAATCCAGCTTAATTCTGTCAGATAGACTCTTCAGTAGGTTTCTTTGGGGTTACAAGCAGCCTAGAAGAGCGGCTAAATGGATGCTCCAGCCTTGCTCACGCGGTGGCTGGGGGGTTCCCAGCTTATTACTCTATTTTTGGTCGTCAATGATTCAATATTTTGGGCTACCATTGTTCGGAGATGCCGCCGCCCCCTCTTTGGCCTGCAGGCCTTCAATCTTTGAAATTGGGCTGGGAGAAGATGCTAAGCGAGTTTTAGTCCGGGTTCTAGAACCAAGCTATTTTAAAAGAACTAGGTTTAAGGTCATTTGGTCTATGTTTTCGGTATGGCGCAAGGTTCGCCGCAAATTCTTAGTTCCTAACATCAACTTTTATACACCCTTCTCCGCAGCCCGGCTTTTACCAGCAGTTTTCCAGGATCAAGTTACCTTTAACTGGTCAGCTTTAGGAATAACAGTACTTGGCAACCTTGGACATGAAGGGAGACTGGCCTCTTTTACATGTCTTAAGGAGAGGCATCTGCTTAATACATTTGATTTCTTTAAATATCTACAGCTACGTAGTTTTATAGAGAAAAGTAAATTGAAGCCTGAAGCATTATTTGGGAAGATAATACTGTTCGAACTTATCGTAAAACGTTCTAAAATTGGGGTAATCTATAGGCTTCCAGATGACATTACTGCGTCTACAATAAAACTAGAAGCCAAATTTGGAAATTTGGTGTAACAGGGATTGACATAGCTACTTCCTTGGAACTAGCAGGTAGGGTCCTTATTTCTGGCAGTCTACGATCTCAGTGCTACATGGCTATGTTTGACCTATATTATACGCCGGTCAAGATATCCAAGTGGGTGGGCTGTCAGGGGCACAGCTGCCCAAGATGTGGGTTAATGGTGGCGGACGATGTCCACATGTTCTTCGGATGTCAAAAGCCGATGTCTTTTTTGAAGGAAGTAGAGCACTTCCTCAATGTCAACCTTCGGATTCCTGTTGTTCTTTCCTCCGAGTTAGTTATTTGTGGGTATCAAAGTAATAGTCAGCATATTAGGCCCCACTATTCCTCAGCTTTCTTGTTAATTGCCATGGCTATGGTCCGCCTTTGTATCACCTCAGAGTGGAAAAGCCCGGTGTCACCTATCTCTATTGACTGGAGAGGGAGGATTCTAGCACTGTACAATCTGGAGTCTGCAGTCTGGGCTAGGTGGAGTAGAGCCAGGCGTAACTTTGGTAAAAAGATTTGGGCCCCACTTGAAGCATGGATAGGTCAATAGCTGATGCTCTACCTAGTTTAAGCACTAGGCTTTTCAGTAATGTGGCATAATGGTATATAAGTTTTTTTTTCTAAAGATGGAAGCATTCTTGTCTTTATTAATTTATACTTTGCTGTAATTCATTTAGTAAGCTCTGCGATGGAATGCAAATGTATATAATTGATTTAACTGCTGAACTGAGGCCTTTTGTTGTTTTGATTATCTTTCTTTGGTTTTGTCTCTTCTCTTATTTTTTTTCTTTTCTCTTTTTTGTTATAACCACAAGGAAAAATAAAAAATAAAGTAAAAAAAAAAACTAAAACACTACCCTGTAGACTACACAAGCAACAATGTACTACCCTAAACCCTAAAACACTACACCCAGCACGACCCCCTTCAGTACCCAAATACAACTACACTACCCTAAACCAAAAAACACTACCCCCAGCACGACCCCTACACTACTAAACACCACTGCACTACTGTTAACCCTACCCTAAAACACCACCCCCTACACTACATAAACACCACTTCACTACCCTCAACCCTAAAGCACTACCCCCAGCACTACACCCAACACTACCGAAAAACCACTGCACTACCATAAACCCTAAAACACTATCCCCAGCACTACCCCCTACACTACACAAACACCACTGCACTACCCTAAACCATAAAACAATACTTCCTATACTACACAAACACCACTGCACTACCCTAAACCCTAAAACACTACCCCCAGCACGACCCCCTACACTTCACAAACACCACTGAACTACCTAAAACCCTTAAACACTAACCCCAGCACAACCCCCTTCACTAACCAAACATAACTGCACTTCTCTAAACCCTAAAACACTACCACCAACACGACTCCTTAAACAACCCAAGCACAACTGCACTACCCTCAACCAAAAAACACTACCTTCAGCATGACCCCCTACACTACTAAATACCATTGCACTACCCTAAACCCTAAAATACGACCCCATCCACTACACAAATATCACTGCACTCCACTAAACCCTAAAACACTACCCCCTACACTACACAACGACTGCATTACCCATAACCCTAAAACAATACCCCCTACACTACACAAGCACGACTGCACTACCCTAAACCCTAAAACACTACCCCCAGCATGACCCCCTACACTACACAAACACCACTGCACTACCTTAAACATTAAAAAAACTACCCCAATACTACCCCCTACACTACCCGAACACCACAGCACTCGCCTAAATCCTAAAACACAACCCCAGCATGAACCCCTACACTACACAAACATCACTGCACTACCCTAAACCCTCAAACACTACCCCCAGCACGAGCCCCTACACTACCCAAACACCACTGCACTACCCTAATCCCTAAAACACTACCCCCTACACTACAAAAACAACACTGCACTACCCTCAACACTAAAACACTACCCCCAGCACTACACTCTACACTACACAAACACCCCTGCACTACCCTAAACCCTAAAACATTACCCCCAGCACGACCCCCTACACTACACAAACACCACTGAACTAACTAAAACCCTTAAACACTAACCCCAGCACAACCCCCTTTACTAACCAAACATAACTGCAATTCTCTAAACCCTAAAACACTACCACCAACACGACTCCTTACACAACCCAAACACCACTGCACTACCCTAAGCCCTAAATCTACCCACAGCACAACTCCCTACACTACTCAAACATTACTGCACTACCCTAAACTATAAAACACTACCCCAAGCACTACCCCCTATACTACCCAAACACCACTGCACTACCTTAATCCGTAAAACACTACTTCCAGCACGACCCCCTACACTACACAAGCACCACTGCACTACCCTAAACCCTAAAACCCTTCCCCAAGTATGACCCCCTTCACTACACAAACACCACTGCACTACCCTAAACCCTAAAACAATATCCCAAGCATGACCCCCTACACTACACATACACCACTGTAATAACCTAAACCCGAAAACATTAGCCCCAGCACGACCCCCTTCATTACCCAAGCGCAACTGCACTACCCTCAACCAAAAAACACTACCCTCAGCATGACCCCCTATACTACTAAATACCACTGCACTACCCTAAACCCTAAAATACGACCCCATACACTACACAAATACCACTACACTACACTAAACCCTAAAACACTACCCCCTACACTACACAAGCACGACTGCACTACCCTAAACCCTAAAAAACTACCCCCAGCATGACCCCCTACACTACACAAACACCACTGCACTACCCTAAACATTAAAACATTAAAAACACTACCCCAATACTACCCCCTACACTACTCGAACACCACTGCACTACCCTAAATCCTAAAACACAACCCCATTATGAACCCCTACACTACACAAACATCACTGCACTACCCTAAAACCTCAAACACTACCCCCAGCACGAGCCCCTACACTACCCAAACACCACTGCACTACCCTAAACCCTAAAACACTACCCCCTACACTACAAAAACAACACTGCACTACCCTCAACACTAAAACACTACCCCCAGCACTACACTCTACACTACACAAACACCTCTGCACTACCCTAGACCCTAAAACACTTCCCCCAGCACGAGCCCCTACACTACACAAACACCACTGAACTACCTAAACTCCTTAAACACTAACCCCAGCACAACCCCCTTCACTAACCAAACATAACTGCAATTCTCTAAACCCTAAAACACTACCACCAACACGACTCCTTACACAACTCAAACACCACTGCACTACCCTAAACCCTAAAACATTAGCCCCAGCACGACCCCCTACACTACTAAATACCACTGCACTACCCTAAACCCTAAAATACGACCCCATACACTACACAAATACCACTGCACTACACTAAACCCTAAAACACTACCCCCTACACTACACAACCACTGCACTACCCATAACCCTAAAACACTACCCCCTACTCTACACAAGCACGACTGCACTACCGTAAACCCTAAAACACAACCCCCAGCATGTCCCCCTACACTACACAAACACCACTGCACTACCCTAAACATTAAAAACACTACCCCAATACTACCCCCTACACTACCCGAACACCACTGCACACCGTAAATCCTAAAACACAACCCCAGCACGAACCCCTACACTACAGAAACATCACTGCACTACCCTTAACCCTCAAACACTACCCCCAGCACGACCCCCTACACTACCCAAACACCACTGCACTACCCTAAACCCTAAAACACTACCCCCTACACTACAAAAACAACACTGCACTACCCTCAACACTAAAACACTACCCCCAGCACTACACTCTACACTACACAAACACCTCTGCACTACCCTAAACCCTAAAACACTATTCCCAGCACTACCCCTTACACTACCCAAACACAACTGCACTACCCAAAACCCTAAAACACTACCCCCAGCATGACACCCTACACTACACAACCACCACTGCACTACTCCACTGCACAACCCTAAACCCTAAAACACTACCCCCTGCATGACCCCCTAAACTACCCAAACACCACTGTACTACCCAAAACCCTAAAACACTACCCCCAGCATGACCCCCTACACTACACAAACACCACTGTACTACCCTAAAGCCTAAATATATCCCCATAACCCCTACACTACACAAACACCACTGCACTACCCTAAACACTAAAACACTAGCCCAAGCACGACCCCCTATACTACACAAACACCACTGTACTACCCTAAACACTAAAACACTACCCCAGCACGACCCCTACACTACACAAGCACCACTGCACTGCCCTAAACCCCAAAAACACTATCCCCAGCATGACACCCTACACTACACAAACATAACTGCACTAAACTAAACCCTAAAACACTACCCTCAGCACGACCCCCTTCACTACACAAACACCACTGCACAGCCTTAAACCCTAAAACACTACCCCCAGCATGACCACATACACTATACAAACACCACTGCACTACCATAAACCCTAAAACACTACCCCCAGCATGACACCCTACACTACACAAACACCACTGCACTACCCTAAACCCTAAAACACTACCCCCTACACTACACAAGCACCACTGCTCTACCCTAAACCCTAAAACACTACCCCCAGCATGACCACATACACTATACAAACACCACTGCACTACCCTAAACCCTAAAACACAACCCCAGCATGACCCCCTGAACTACACAAACACCACTGCACTACCCTAAACCCTAAATCTACTCCATGACCCCTACTCTACACAAACACCACTGCACTACCCTAACCCCTAAAACACTACCCCAAGCACGACCCCCTACACTATACAATCACTACTGTACTACCCTAAACACTAAAACACTACCCCCAGCATGATCCCCTTCACTACCCAAACACAACTGCACTAGTCAAGTCAAGTCAAGTCAGCAACATTTATATAGCGCAAACATATCACTCCAGAGAGTCTCATGGCGCTTGCAGTGGCTGAAGCAAGGGAGAATAGCGGAGCCGAATTACTGATCAAACAGCCAGGTCTTAAGTCTGTTACGAAAACACCCAAGAACGGGGATGGACCGCAAATCGGCCGGCAACTTGTTCCAGGAAAACGGAGCTAGATATGAGAAGGATCTTCCACCCTGCCTAGTGGTAAAAATTCTAAAAGGAGTAAGTAAGGACTTAGTACTTGACCGCAGTGTCCTCTGGGGCTTGTACCAGCAGATTTTTCTGGACCAGTATTGTGGTTTATTGCCATAAAGATATTTATGGGTGAGGCACAGGACCTTGAAAAGAATACGTTTTTTCACTGGTAGCCAGTGCTGGGCTCTGAGACATGGGGCAGAGGAGGTTCGTTGGGGGACATTCAGAATCATTTTGGCTGCAGTATTTTGCAGCACTTGGAGCTTGTTTAATAATGATTCATTTATGGATAGCAAAAGTGCGTTTCCGTAATCCATTCCATTAGTAATCAAACCCTGAAGCAACGGTTTTATTACCTCCAAGGGGATCCATTTAAAAACTCTCCGTAAAGTACGCATAATTCCGAAGCAGGAACTAACAACATGATTAACCTGGGCCCGCATAGACAATTGATTGTCTAGGAAAAAACCCAGGTTACGAACCACCTCCTTCGGAACCGGACAGGTGCCAAGGTCATGGGGCCACCATTCTGAGGACCAGTAGTGAGATGCCTTTCCAAAGAGCATAATCTCGGATTTTGCACCGTTCAGTTGCAGATGGTTATCCTTCATCCACTTGTTGACATGGGACATGCAATTTTGAAAACGCGTCATGGTTTCCTTAGGGTCCGAGCCCAACGTGACTATGATCTGAGTATCGTCGGCATACGATATGACCTCAAATCCATATGCTCTGATCACTGGAGCTAAAGGAGCCACATAAAGGTTGAAAAGAGTCGGGCTCAAAATGGAACCCTGCGGAACACCAGTAGTGACAGGTCTAGTAAAGGAAGTGTTAAGTCCCACCTGAACGGTAGTGCTACGGCCCGAGACGTAGCTTTTAAACCAGTTCAGGGTCGAGCCGCTGACACCAATCTCTCTAAGCCGATGAATTATAATGCTATGGGAGATGGTGTCAAATGCGGCTGACAAGTCGAGAAGTACGAGGACTGTTGATTGTTGTCTGTCCAGGGCCCGCCTGATGTTATCAGTGACCTCGACCAGTGCCGTTTCCGTACTATGGGCCGCTCTGAACCCTGATTGTGAAGGGTCCAATAGCTCATGGGTCTCCAAGTAACCGACAAGTTGCTGGTTGGCAAGGGATTCTACTACTTTCCCGAGATAGGGGAGTAGAGAAATTGGACGGTAATTGGAGAGGAGGCTGGGGTCGGCCGTGTTTTTTTTTAGGATGGGCTTCACACAGGCTATTTTCCAATTAGAGGGGAAGACAGCTTCTGATAATGATTTATTACATAAATCTGTGATATTGTTGACCAATGCAGGGGCGACCCTTGCAAGAAGTTTAGAGGAGATAAGGTCAGTAGGAGAGCCGGATTTTATCCTCTGCAGAGTCTTAAGGACTGTCCCTGGATCCACCACAGTGAATTCCGCGAGATGGTGGGAGGGAGTCGCGGGAGCAGAAGAACCATTCTTTAAGTCCACACTAATTATATTGGACGTGAAAGAGTGAGAGATAGTAGAGATTTTTTCTTCGAAAAATTTGGAGAGAGAGTCCGCCCAGTGTGGTGAGACAGGAGTAAGCTGCAAATTCCTGGGAGTCGTGAATTCATTCAGGACCTTATAAAGTTCCTTGGTGGAATTGCCTGCCTTGTTTATCCTATTTGTGAGGAAGGATGTTTTAGCAGTTTTGATTTCCTGCATATATCTGTGGTGGAGTTCTTTATACATGGCGCGGTCCTCTAGGCCTTTATTTTTTCGCCACTTGCGTTCAGCTGTCCGGCACATAGTCTTAGTTACTCTGAGCTAGTCCGTGAACCAGGGGGCGTTTCTTATCTTGGTCTTTACCAATGTCATCGGGGCAATATTGTCCAGCGTGTTTGAGACTGCTTCCTCTAGTGAAGCCAGCGTTTGAGTCGTATTTTGGTCAGACCTTATTAGATTACGGGGGAAATGTTCCAGAAAAAGAGGCAAAGTTATCTTGTGCCAGGGTCTTTGCCATGAGGAATCAATTTTTAGAGACTTATTTTCTTTGGACATATAAGGAAATTGAAATTTTAAAAGGCAGTGATCAGTCCATAATAACGGGACAGGGGGTGATACGGCTATCTCGGACTGGTTTGTAAAGAGAAGATCTAAAGTGTGACCAGCCGTGTGAGTGGATTCATGCACCATTTGAGTGAGACCAAGAATACTCATGGACGAGATCAATTTCCCTGTGTCGGGATTGTCATCAACATCAATATGATAGTTAAAATCCCCAATCATAAAAAAATTATCTGCTGCCAAGACATGCGGTGCTAGGAGTTCCAAGAGTTTTTCAGTAAAGTCACCCTTGGGGCCGGGTGGACGATACACCAAAGCCCCCCTCCAGGTTCCATGATGGCCAGCTTTAAGTTTAAAGATACAGATTTCAAGGCAGCTTTCAATAAGGACTTCTAGAATAGTTAGGTCCAGATCGTCCCAGATGGCTATTAATAGGCCCCTTTGTCTGAGTCCTATCGGCTCTCGTTATTCTATACTGAGGGGGAAATGCTATATGTATATCAGGCAAAGTGTGGTCATGAAGCCAAGTCTCCGTGATTAAGCAAATGTCAGGGGCCTCTTGATCTATCAGGGCCCACAATTCAACAGAATGCTTAGGAATGGAGCGAGCATTGACATAAATGGCCTTGAGTTGCTGATATTTTCGTCCATCTACAGTACCTGATGGAACCACCTTTGCAGCCCTGATAATGTGGGGAATGCTCGAGACTAACCCAGGACTTACTATATGACAGTCTGAGCAGCCTAAAGTAGGATTATTAATTTCTACTAAATCCTCCTTCGAGTATTGTAAGACGGTCATTTTGTAATGAGCGCTGAGTACCAAAATAAGGGACAAATTCCAAACAATATGCAGAATTACCTGTCAGTAGCCAGGGGCATTAGCGACTGGCGGCGGTCAGGCGCGGACGGGCGCAGACGGGCTTGCCTTTGGCGTGCCTTCGGCGCGCCCCTGGCGCGCCCGCTGCGCGCATCTGCGCCTTAGCCAAGTTTAAATACAAGATGCCGAGACAGCTCACCCACTAGAGCGTCACCCTGCACTTCCGGGGCCGGAAGAGTATTCTGCCGATCGACCCTCCGCACAATCGGCACAAGCCGCGGCGGAACGGGGTCTTGGCAGGACAAGCGGTAAGAATTTAGGCAACACAATGTGAGCGGCGAGGATCAGTGCAAATAAAGCGATAAAAACACACAATTGGTATTTTAAAAATAAGGCATACAAACTTTAAAAAGGATTTAAGAAAGAGGTAATGTGCTCCCTCTGTGACTTCACGAAGTCTAGTGCAAATAACAGATGGCGCAATGAGCAGGGGTGCCGGTGCTTCAGAGGCGCCGCTGCGCGCGTCCGCGCCTTAGCCGGGTTTAAATACAAAATGCCGAGACAGCTCACCCACTAGAGCGTCACCCTGCACTTCCGGGGCCGGAAGAGTATTCTGCCGATCGACCCTCCGCACAATCCGCACAAGCCGCGGCGGAACGGGGTCTTGGCAGGACTAGCGGTAAGAATTTAGGCAACACAATGTGAGCAGCGAGGATCAGTGCAAATAAAGCAATAAAAACACACAATTGGTATTTTAAAAATAAGGCATACAATCTTTAAAAAGGATTTAAGAAAGAGGTAATGTGCTCCCTCTGTGACTTCACGAAGTCTAGTGCAAATAACAGATGGCGCAATGAGCAGGGGTGCCAGTGCTTCTGAGGCACCGCTGCGCGCGTCTGCGCCTTAGCCGGGTTTAAATAAAAGATGCCGAGACAGCTCACCCACTAGAGCGTCACCCTGCACTTCTGGGGCCGGAAGAGTATTCTGCTAATCGACCCTCCGCACAATCGGCACAAGCTGCGGCGGAACGGGGTCTTGGCAGGACTAGCGGTAAGAATTTAGGCAACACAATGTGAGCGGCGAGGATCAGTGCAAATAAAGCGATAAAAACACACAATTGGTATTTTAAAAATAAGGCATACAAACTTTAAAAAGGATTTAAGAAAGAGGTAATGTGCTCCCTCTGTGACTTCACGAAGTCTAGTGCAAATAACAGATGGCGCAATGAGCAGGGGTGCCGGTGCATCAGAGGCGCTTCAGAGGCGCTAAACCCAAAAACCCTTCCCGCGAGCACGACCCCTACACTACGCAAACACCACTGCACTACCCTAAACCCTAAAACACGACCCCCTACACTAGACAAATACCACTGCACTACCATAAACCCTCAAACACTACCCCCAGCACTACCCCCTACACTACCCAAACACCACTGCACTACCCTAAACCCTAAAACACTACCCCCTGCACGACCCCCTATACTACACAAACACCAATGTACTACCCTAAACCCTAAATCTACCCCCAGCACGACCCCCTTCACTACCCAATCACAACTGCACTACCCTAAACTGAAAAACACTACCCCTAGCCCAACCCCCTACACTACACAAACACCACTGCACCACCCTAAATCACTACCCCCGACACGACCCCCTACACTAAACAAACACCACTTCACTAATCTAAACCCTTAACCACTACCCCTACACTACAGAAACACCACTGCACTACCCTAAACCCTAAAACACTACCCCCAGCACGACCCCCTACACTACACAAACACCACTGCACTAACCTAAACCCTAAAACACTGCCCCTAGCACTACCCCCTAAACTACCCATACACCACATCACTACCCTAAAAATTAAAACACTACCCCAGCATGACCCCCTACACTACATAAACACCACTGCAATACCCTAAACCCTAAATCTTCTCCATGACCCCTACTCTACACAAACAATACTGCACCACCCTAAACCCTAAAACACTACCCCAAGCACGACCCCCTACACTATACAATCACCACTGTACTACCCTAAACACTAAAACACTACCCCCAGCATTACCCCCTTCACTACCCAAACACAAGTGCACTACCATAAACCCAAAAACCCTTCCCGCGATCACGACCCCTACACTACGCAAATACCACTGCATTACCCTAAACCCTAAAACACACCCCCCTACACTAGACAAATACCACTGCACTGCCATAAACCCTCAAACACTATCCCCAGCACTACCCCCTACACTAACCAAACACCACTGCACTACCCTAAACCCTAAAACACTACCCCCTGCACGACCCCCTATACTACACAAACACGACTGTACTACCCAAAACCCTAAAACACTATCCCCAGCACGACCCCCTACTCTACACAAACACCACTGTACTACCCAAAACCCTAAATCTACCCCCAGCACGACCCCCTTCACTACCCAATCACAACTGCACTACCCTAAACTGAAAAACACTACCCCTAGCCCAACCCCCTACACTACCCAAACACCACTGCACTACCCTAAACCCTAAAACACGACCCCCTACACAACACAAACACAACTGCACGACCCAAAAACCTAAAACACTACCCCCAGCACGACCCCCTACTCTACACAAACACCACTGTACTACCCTAAACCCTAAATCTACCCCCAGCACGACCCCCTTCACTACCCAATCACAACTGCACTACCCTAAACTGAAAAACACTACCCCTAGCCCAACCCCCTACACTACCCAAACACCACTGCACTACCCTAAACCCTAAAACACGACCCCCTACATTACACAAACACCACTGCACCACCCTAAATCACCACCCCCGGCACGACCCGCTACACTAAACAAACACCACTTCACTACCCTAAACCCTTAACCACTACCTCTACACTACACAAACACCAGTGCACTTCCCTAAACCCTAAAACACTACCCCCAGCACGACCCCCTACACTACACAAACACCACTGCACTACCCTAAACCATGAAAAACTACCCCTAGCACTACCCCCTTACACTAACCATATACCACAGCACTACCCTAAACCCTAAAACACTACCCCCAGCATGACAACGTACACTACACAAACACCACTGCCCTACCCTTAACCCTAAAACACGACCCCCTACACTACACAAATACCACTGCACTACACTAAACCCTAAAACGCTACCCTCTAGACTACACAAACAACAATGTACTACCCTAAACCCTAAAACACTTCGCCCAGCACGACCCCCTTCAGAACCCAAATACAACTACACTACCCTAAACCAAAAAACACCACCCCCAGCACGACCCCTACACTACTAAACACCACTGCACTACTGTTAACCCTAAAACACTACCCCTACACTACACAAACACCACTGCACTACCCTCAACCCTAAAGCACTACCACCAGCACTACACCCAACACTACCCAAACACCACTGCACTACCCTAAACCCTAAAACACTATCCCCAGCACTACCCCCTACACTACACAAACACCACTGCACTACTCTAAACCATAAAACAATACTTCCTATACTACCCAAACACCACTGCACTACCCTAAACCCTAAAACACTACCCCCAGCATGACCTCCCAAACTACCCAAACACCACTGCACTACCCTAAACCCTAAAACACTACCCCCAGCACAACCCCCTACACTACCCAAACACCACTGCACTACCCTAAACCCTAAAACACTACCCCCTACACTACAAAAACAACACTGCACTACCCTCAACACTAAAACACTACCCCCAGCACTACACTCTACACTACACAAACACCTCTGCACTACCCTAAACCCTAAAACACTATTCCCAGCACTACCCCCTACACTACCCAAACACAACTGCAATACCCAAACCCCTAAAACACTACCCCCAGCATGACCCCCTACACAACACAACCACCACTGCACTACCCCACTGCACTACCCTAAACCCTAAAACACTACCCCCAGGACAACCCCCTAAACTACCCAAACACAACTGCACTGGACTAAACCCTAAAACACTACCCCCAGCATGACCCCCTACAATACACAAACACCACTGTACTACCCTAAAGCCTAAATATATCCCCATGACCCCTACACTACACAAACACCACTGCACTACCCTAAACACTAAAACACTAGCCCAAGCACGACCCCCTATACTACATAAACACCACTGTACTACCCTAAACACTAAAACACTACCCCAGCACGACCCCCTACACTACCCAAACACCACTAAACTACCCTAAAACTTAAAACACTACCCCAAGCACGACCCCCTACACTACACAAGCACCACTGCACTGTCCTAAACCCTAAAACACTATCCCCAGCATGACACCCTACACTACACAAACATAACTGCACTAAACTAAAACCTAAAACACTACCCCCAGCACGACCCCCTTCACTACACAAACACCACTGCACTACGCTAAACCCAAAAACACTACCCCCAGCATGAACCCCTACACTATACAAAATACCACTGCACTACCCTAAACCCTCAAACACTACCCTCAGCATGACCCCCTGACAACACAAACACCACTGCACTACCCTAAACCATAAATCTATCCCCACCATGACCCCCTACACTACCCCAACACAACTGCACTACCCTAAACCCTAAAACACTACCCCAAGCACGAACCCCTACACTACACAAACACCACTGCACTACCCTAAACCCTAAAACACTACTCCAGCAATAACCCCTACACTACCAAACCACCACTGCACTACCATAAACCCATAAACACTACCCCCAGCACAAACACCTACACTACACAAACACCACTGCACTACCCTAAACCCTACAACACTGACCCCAGCACAACTCCCTAAACTCCCCAAACACCACTGCACTACCCTAAACCCTAAAACACTACCCCTAGCATGACCCCCTACACTACCCAAACACAACTGCACTACCCTAAACCCTAAAACACTACCACCAGCACGACTCCCTACACGACCAAAACACCACTGTACTACCCTAAACCCTAAATCTACCAGCAGCACAACCCCCTACACTACACAAACACCACTGCACTACCCAAAACCCTAAAACACTACCCCCAGCACGAATCCCTACACCACACAAACACCACTGCCCTACCCTAAACCCTAAAACACTACCCCCGCACAACTCCCTACACTACCCAAACACCACTGCACTACACTAAACCCTATATCTACCCCCAGCATAACCTCCCACACTACATAAACACCACTGCACTACCCTAAACACTAAAATACTACCCCCAGCATGAACCCCTACAGTACCCAAACACCACTGGACTACCTAAACCCTAAAACACTAACCCCAGGATGACCCCCTACACTACCCAAACACCACTGCACTACCCAATACCCAAAAATATGAGTCCCTACACTACACAAACACCACTGCACTATCTTAGACCCTAAAACACTAGCCCCAGCATGACGCCCTATACTACACAAAAACCACTGCACTACCCTAAACCCTAAAACACTACCCACAGCATGACCCCCTACACTACACAAACACCACTGCACTACCCTAAATCACTACCCCCAGCAAAACCCGCAGCACTACACAAACACCACTGCACTACCCTAAACCCTACAACACTAACCCCAGCACGACTCCCTACACTCCCCAAACACCACTGCACTACCCTAAACCCTAAAACACTACCCCTAGCATGACCCCCTACACTACCCAAACACAACTGCACTACCCTAAACCCTAAAACACTACCACCAGCACGACTCCCTACACGACCAAAACACCACTGTACTACCCTAAACCCTAAATCTACCACCAGCACAACCCCCTACACTGCACAAACATCACTGCACTACCCTAAACCCTAAAACAATACCCCCAGCATTGCCCCCTACACTACACAAAACACCACTGCACTACCCTAAACCCTCAAACACTACCCTCAGCACGACCCCCTGACAACACAAACACCACTGCACTACCCTAAACCATAAATCTATCCCCACCATGACCCCCTACACTACCCTAACACAACTGCACTACCCTAAACCCGAAAACACTACCCCAAGCACGAACCCCTACACTACACAAACACCACTGCACTACCCTAAACCCTAAAACACTACTCCAGCAATAACCCCTACACTACCAAACCACCACTGCACTACCATAAACCCATAAACACTACCCCCAGTGCAAACACCTACACTACACAAACACCACTGCACTACCCTAAACCCTACAACACTAACCCCAGCACGACTCCCTACACTCCCCAAACACCACTGCACTACCCTAAACCCTAAAACACTACCCCTAGCATGACCCCCTACACTACTCAAACACAACTGCACTACCCTAAACCCTAAAACACTACCACCAGCACGACTCCCTACACGACCAAAACACCACTGTACTACCCTAAACCCTAAATCTACCACCAGCACATCCCCCTACACTACACAAACACCACTGCACTACCCAAAACCCTAAAACACTACCCCCAGCATGACTCCCTACACCACACAAACACCACTGCCCTACCCTAAACCCTAAAACACTACCCCCGCACGACTCCCTACACTACCCAAACACCACTGCACTACACTAAACACTAAAACACTACCCCCAGCATGAACCCCTACAGTACCCAAACACCACTGGACTACCTAAACCCTAAAACACTAACCCCAAGATGACCCCCTACACTACCCAAACACCACTGCACTACCCAATACCCAAAAATATGAGTCCCTACACTACACAAACACCACTGCACTATCTTAGACCCCAAAACACTAGCCCCAGCATGACCCCCTATGCTACACTAACACCACTGCACTACCCTAAACCCTAAAACACTACCCACAGCATGACCCCCTACACTACACAAACACCACTGCACTACCCTAAACCCTAAAACATTACCCCCAGCACAACTCCCTACACTTCCCAAACACCACTGCACTACACTAAACCCTAAATCTACCCCCAGCATGACCTCCCACACAACACAAACACCACTGCACTACCATAAACCATAAAACACTACCCCCTACACTACACAAACAGCAGTGTACTACCCTAAACCCTAAAACACTACCCCCAGCATTACCCCCTACACTGCACAAACACCACTGCACTACCCTAAACCCTACAACACTGACCCCAGCACGACTCCCTACACTCCCCAAACACCACTGCACTACCCTAAACCCTAAAACACTACCGCTAGCATGACCCCCTACATTACCCAAACACAACTGCACTACCCTAAACCCTAAAACACTACCACCAGCACGACTCCCTACACGACCAAAACACCACTGTACTACCCTAAAGCCTAAATCTACCACCAGCACAACCCCCTACACTACACAAACACCACTGCACTACCCTAAACCCTAAAACACTACCCTCAGCATGACCTCCCACACTACATAAACACCACTGCACTACCCTAAACACTAAAACACTACCCCCAGCATGAACCCCTACAGTACCCAAACACCACTGGACTACCTAAACCGTAAAACACTAACCCCAGGATGACCCCCTACACTACCCAAACACCACTGCACTACCCAATACCCAAAAATATGAGTCCCTACACTACACAAACACCACTGCACTATCTTAGACCCTAAAACACTAGCCCCAGCATGACCCCCTATACTACACAAACACCACTGCACTACCCTAAACCCTAAAACACTACCCCTAGCATGACCCCCTACACTACCCAAACACAACTGCACTACCCTAAACCCTAAAACACTACCACCAGCACGACTCCCTACACGACCAAAACACCACTGTACTACCCTAAACCCTAAATCTACCACCAGCACAACCCCCTACACTACACAAACACCACTGCACTACCCAAAACCCTAAAACACTACCCCCAGCACGACTCCCTACACCACACACACACCACTGCCCTACCCTAAACCCTAAAACACTACCCCCGCACGACTCCCTACACTACCCAAACACCACTGCACTACACTAAACCCTACATCTACCCCCAGCATGACCTCCCACACTACATAAACACCACTGCATTACCCTAAACACTAAAACACTACCCCCAGCATGAACCCCTACAGTACCCAAACACCACTGGACTACCTAAACCCTAAAACACTAACCCCAGGATGACCCCCTACACTACCCAAACAGCACTGCACTACCCAATACCCAAAAATATGAGTCCCTACACTACACAAACACCACTGCACTATCTTAGACCCTAAAACACTAGCCCCAGCATGACCCCCTATACTACACAAACACCACTGCACTACCCTAAACCCTAAAACACTACCCACAGCATGACCCCCTACACTACACAAACACCACTACACTACCCTAAATCACTACCCCCAGCAAAACCTGCTGCACTACACAAACACCACTGCACTACCCTAAACCCTAAAACACTACCCCCTACATTACACACATACCACTGCACTACCCTCAACCCTAACACACTATCCCCAGCACAACCCCCTTCACTACCCAAACACCACTGCACTACCCTAAACCCTAAAACACTAACCCCAGCATGAACCCCTATACTACCAAAACACCACTGCACTAACCTATATCCTAAAACATGACCCCCTCCACTACACAAACACCACTGCACTACCATAAACCATAAAACACTACCCCCTACACTACACAAACAGCAGTGTACTACCCTAAACCCTAAAACACTACCCCCAGCACTGCACAAACACCACTGCACTACCCTAAACCCTACAACACTGACCCCAGCACGACTCCCTACACGACCAAAACACCACTGTACTACCCTAAACCCTAAATCTACCACCAGCACAACCCCCTACACTACACAAACACCACTGCACTACCCAAAACCCTAAAACACTACCCCCAGCACGACTCCCTACACCACACACACACCACTGCCCTACCCTAAACCCTAAAACACTACCCCCGCACGACTCCCTACACTACCCAAACACCACTGCACTACACTAAACCCTACATCTACCCCCAGCATGACCTCCCACACTACATAAACACCACTGCATTACCCTAAACACTAAAACACTACCCCCAGCATGAACCCCTACAGTACCCAAACACCACTGGACTACCTAAACCCTAAAACACTAACCCCAGGATGACCCCCTACACTACCCAAACAGCACTGCACTACCCAATACCCAAAAATATGAGTCCCTACACTACACAAACACCACTGCACTATCTTAGACCCTAAAACACTAGCCCCAGCATGACCCCCTATACTACACAAACACCACTGCACTACCCTAAACCCTAAAACACTACCCACAGCATGACCCCCTACACTACACAAACACCACTACACTACCCTAAATCACTACCCCCAGCAAAACCTGCTGCACTACACAAACACCACTGCACTACCCTAAACCCTAAAACACTACCCCCTACATTACACACATACCACTGCACTACCCTCAACCCTAACACACTATCCCCAGCACAACCCCCTTCACTACCCAAACACCACTGCACTACCCTAAACCCTAAAACACTAACCCCAGCATGAACCCCTATACTACCAAAACACCACTGCACTAACCTATATCTTAAAACATGACCCCCTCCACTACACAAACACCACTGCACTACCATAAACCATAAAACACTACCCCCTACACTACACAAACAGCAGTGTACTACCCTAAACCCTAAAACACTACCCCCAGCATTACCCCCTGCACTGCACAAACACCACTGCACTACCCTAAACCCTACAACACTGACCCCAGCACAACTCCCTACACTCCCCAAACACCACTGCACTACCCTAAACCCTAAAACACTACCCCTAGCATGACCCCCTACACTACCCAAACACAACTGCACTACCCTAAACCCTAAAACACTACCACCAGCACGACTCCCTACACGACCAAAACACCACTGCACTACCCTAAAGCCTAAATCTACCACCAGCACAACCCCCTACACTACACAAACACCACTGCACTACCCTAAACCCTAAAACACTACCCCCAGCATGACCTCCCACACTACATAAGCACCACTGCATTACCCTAAACACTAAAACACTACCCCCAGCATGAACCCCTACAGTACCCAAACACCACTGGACTACCTAAACCCTAAAACACTAACCCCAGGATGACCCCCTACACTACCCAAACAGCACTGCACTACCCAATACCCAAAAATATGAGTCCCTACACTACTCAAACACCACTGCACTATCTTAGACCCTAAAACACTAGCCCCAGCATGACCCCCTATACTACACAAACACCACTGCACTACCCTAAACCCTAAAACACTACCCCTAGCATGACCCCCTACACTACCCAAACACAACTGCACTACCCTAAACCCTATAACACTACCACCAGCACGACTCCCTACATGACCAAAACACCACTGTACTACCCTAAACCCTAAATCTACCACCAGCACAACCCCCTACACTACACAAACACCACTGCACTACCCAAAACCCTAAAACACTACCCCCAGCACGACTCCCTACACCACACACACACCACTGCCCTACCCTAAACCCTAAAACACTACCCCCGCACGACTCCCTACACTACCCAAACACCACTGCACTACACTAAACCCTACATCTACCCCCAGCATGACCTCCCACACTACATAAACACCACTGCACTACCCTAAACACTAAAACACTACCCCCAGCATGAACCCCTACAGTACCCAAACACCACTGGACTACCTAAACCCTAAAACACTAACCCCAGGATGACCCCCTACACTACCCAAACAGCACTGCACTACCCAATACCCAAAAATATGAGTCCCTACACTACACAAACACCACTGCACTATCTTAGACCCTAAAACACTAGCCCCAGCATGACCCCCTATACTACACAAACACCACTGCACTACCCTAAACCCTACAACACTGACCCCAGCACGACTCCCTACACTCCCCAAACACCACTGCACTACCCTAAACCCTAAAACACTACCCCTAGCATGACCCCCTACACTACCCAAACACAACTGCACTACCCTAAACCCTAAAACACTACCACCAGCACGACTCCCTACACGACCAAAACACCACTGCACTACCCTAAAGCCTAAATCTACCACCAGCACAACCCCCTACACTACACAAACACCACTGCACTACCCTAAACCCTAAAACACTACCCTCAGCATGACCTCCCA
The DNA here is from genome assembly GCF_964204655.1 of Triturus cristatus. Classification (NCBI taxonomy): domain Eukaryota; kingdom Metazoa; phylum Chordata; class Amphibia; order Caudata; family Salamandridae; genus Triturus; species Triturus cristatus. The sequence goes on along the minus strand of NC_140579.1, from coordinate 522,567,090 downwards.
CACTACATAAACACCACTGCACTACCCTAAACACTAAAACACTACCCCCAGCATGAACCCCTACAGTACCCAAACACCACTGGACTACCTAAACCGTAAAACACTAACCCCAGGATGACCCCCTACACTACCCAAACACCACTGCACTACCCAATACCCAAAAATATGAGTCCCTACACTACACAAACACCACTGCACTATCTTAGACCCTAAAAAACTAGCCCCAGCATGACCCCCTATACTACACAAACACCACTGCACTACCCTAAACCCTAAAACACTACCCCTAGCATGACCCCCTACACTACCCAAACACAACTGCACTACCCTAAACCCTAAAACACTACCACCAGCACGACTCCCTACACGACCAAAACACCACTGTACTACCCTAAACCCTAAATCTACCACCAGCACAACCCCCTACACTACACAAACACCACTGCACTACCCAAAACCCTAAAACACTACCCCCAGCACGACTCCCTACACCACACACACACCACTGCCCTACCCTAAACCCTAAAACACTACCCCCGCACGACTCCCTACACTACCCAAACACCACTGCACTACACTAAACCCTACATCTACCCCCAGCATGACCTCCCACACTACATAAACACCACTGCACTACCCTAAACACTAAAACACTACCCCCAGCATGAACCCCTACAGTACCCAAACACCACTGGACTACCTAAACCCTAAAACACTAACCCCAGGATGACCCCCTACACTACCCAAACAGCACTGCACTACCCAATACCCAAAAATATGAGTCCCTACACTACACAAACACCACTGCACTATCTTAGACCCTAAAACACTAGCCCCAGCATGACCCCCTATACTACACAAACACCACTGCACTACCCTAAACCCTAAAACACTACCCACAGCATGACCCCCTACACTACACAAACACCACTGCACTACCCTAAATCACTACCCCCAGCAAAACCTGCTGCACTACACAAACACCACTGCACTTCCCTAAACCCTAAAACACTACCCCCTACATTACACACATACCACTGCACTACCCTCAACCCTAACACACTATCCCCAGCACAACCCCCTTCACTACCCAAACACCACTGCACTACCCTAAACCCTAAAACACTAACCCCAGCATGAACCCCTATACTACCAAAACACCACTGCACTAACCTATATCCTAAAACATGACCCCCTCCACTACACAAACACCACTGCACTACCATAAACCATAAAACACTACCCCCTACACTACACAAACAGCAGTGTACTACCATAAACCCTCAAACTCAACCCCCAGCATGAACCCCCTACACTACACAAACACCCCTGTACTACCCTAAACCCTAAAACATTACCCCAGCACAACTCCCTACACTACCCAAACACCACTGCACTACACTAAACCCTAAATCTACCCCCAGCATGACCTGCCACACAACACAAACACCACTGCACTACCATAAACCATAAAACACTACCCCCTACACTACACAAACAGCAGTGTACTACCCTAAACCCTAAAACCCTACCCCCAGCATTACCCCCTACACTGCACAAACATCACTTCACTACCCTAAACCCTAAAACACTACCCCCAGCAGTACCCCCTACACTGCACAAACACCACTGCACTACCCTAAACCCTACAACACTGACCCCAGCACGACTCCCTACACTCCCCAAACACCACTGCACTACCCTAAACCCTAAAACACTACCCCTAGCATGACCCCCTACACTACCCAAACACAACTGCACTACCCAAAACCCTAAAACACTACCCCCAGCACGACTCCCTACACCACACAAACACCACTGTACTACCCTAAAGCCTAAATCTACCACCAGCACGACTCCCTACACTACCCAAACACCACTGCACTACACTAAACCCTACATCTACCCCCAGCATGACCTCCCACACTACATAAACACCACTGCACTACCCTAAACACTAAAACACTACCCCCAGCATGAACCCCTACAGTACCCAAACACCACTGGACTATCTAAACCCTAATACACTAACCCTAGGATGACCCCCTACACTACCCAAACACCACTGCACTACCCAATACCCAAAATATGAGTCCCTACACTACACAAACACCACTGCACTATCTTAGACCCTAAAACACTAGCCCCAGCATGACCCCCTATACTACACAAACACCACTGCACTACCCTAAACCCTAAAACACTACCCACAGCATGACCCCCTACACTACACAAACACCACTGCACTACCCTAAATCACTACCTCCAGCAAAACCCGCTGCACTACACAAACACCACTGCACTACCCTAAACCCTAAAACACTACCCCCTACATTACACACACACCACTGCACTACCCTCAACCCTAACACACTATCCCTAGCACAACCCCCTTCACTACCCAAACACCACTGCACTACCCTAAACCCTAAAACACTAACCCCAGCATCAACCCCTATACTACCCAAACACCACTGCACTACCCTATACCCTAAAACATGACCCCCTCCACTACACAAACACCACTGCACTACCATAAACCATAAAACACTACCCCCTACACTACAAAATCAGCAGTGTACTACCATAAACCCTCAAACTCTACCCCCAGCATTACCCCCTACACTACACAAACACCACTGTACTACCCTAAACCCTAAAACATTACCCCCAGCACAACTCCCTACACTACCCAAACACCACTGCACTACACTAAACCCTAAATCTACCCCCAGCATGAACTCCCACACAACACAAACACCACTGCACTACCATAAACCATAAAACACTACCCCCTACACTACACAAACAGCAGTGTACTACCCTAAACCCTAAAACACTACCCCCAGCATTACCCCCTACACTGCACAAACATCACTGCACTACCCTAAACCCTAAAACAATACCCCCAGCATTGCCCCCTACACTACACAAAACACCACTGCACTACCCTAAACCCTCAAACACTACCCTCAGCACGACCCCCTGACAACACAAACACCACTGCACTACCCTAAACCATAAATCTATCCCCACCATGACCCCCTACACTACCCTAACACCACTGCACTACCCTAAACCCTAAAACACTACTCCAGCAATAACCCCTACACTACCAAACCACCACTGCACTACCATAAACCCATAAACACTACCCCCAGTGCAAACACCTACACTACACAAACACCACTGCACTACCCTAAACCCTACAACACTAACCCCAGCACGACTCCCTACACTCCCCAAACACCACTGCACTACCCTAAACCCTAAAACACTACCCCTAGCATGACCCCCTACACTACCCAAACACAACTGCACTACCCTAAACCCTAAAACACTACCACCAGCACGACTCCCTACACGACCAAAACACCACTGTACTACCCTAAACCCTAAATCTACCACCAGCACAACTCCCTACACTACACAAACACGACTGCACTACCCAAAACCCTAAAACACTACCCCCAGCACGACTCCCTACACCACACAAACACCACTGCCCTACCCTAAACCCTAAAACACTACCCCCGCACGACTCCCTACACTACCCAAACACCACTGCACTACACTAAACCCTACATCTACCCCCAGCATGACCTCCCACACTACATAAACACCACTGCACTACCCTAAACACTAAAACACTACCCCCAGCATGAACCCCTACAGTACCCAAACACCACTGGAGTACCTAAACCCTAAAACACTAACCCCAAGATGACCCCCTACACTACACTAACACCACTGCACTACCCTAAACCCTAAAACACTTCCCACAGCATGACCCCCTACACTACACAAACACCACTGCACTACCCTAAATCACTACCCCCAGCAAAACCCGCTGCACTACACAAACACCACTGCACTACCCTAAACCCTAAAACACTACCCCCTACATTACACACATACCACTGCACTACCCTCAACCCTAACACATTATCCCCAGCACAACCACCTTCACTACCCAAACACCACTGCACTACCCTAAACCCTAAAACACTAACCCCAGCATGAACCCCTATACTACCCAAACACCACTGCACTACCCTATAACCTAAAACATGACGCCCTCCACTACACAAACACCACTGCACTACCATAAACCATAAAACACTACCCCCTACACTACACAAACAGCAGTGTACTACCATAAACCCTCAAACTCTACCCCCAACATGACCCCCTACACTACACTAACACCACTGTACTACCCTAAACCCTAAAACATTACCCCCAGCACAACTCCCTACACTACCCAAACACCACTGCACTACACTAAACCCTAAATCTACCCCCAGCATGACCTCCCACACAACACAAACACCACTGCACTACCATAAACCATAAAACACTACCCCCTACACTACACAAACAGCAGTGTACTACCCTAAACCCTAAAACACTACCCCCAGCATTACCCCCTACACTGCACAAACACCACTGCACTACCCTAAACCCTACAACACTGACCCCAGCACGACTCCCTACACTCCCCAAACACCACTGCACTACCCTAAACCCTAAAACACTACCCCTAGCATGACCCCCTACACTACCCAAACACAACTGCACTACCCTAAACCCTAAAACACTACCACCAGCACGACTCCCTACACGACCAAAACACCACTGTACTACCCTTAAGCCTAAATCTACCACCAGCACAACCCCCTACACTACACAAACACCACTGCACTACCCAAAACCCTAAAACACTACCCCCAGCACGACTCCCTACACCACACAAACACCACTGCCCTACCCTAAACCCTAAAACACTACCCTCAGCATGACCTCCCACACTACATAAACACCACTGCACTACCCTAAACACTAAAACACTACCCCCAGCATGAACCCCTACAGTACCCAAACACCACTGGACTACCTAAACCGTAAAACACTAACCCCAGGATGACCCCCTACACTACCCAAACACCACTGCACTACCCTAAATCACTACCTCCAGCAAAACCCGCTGCACTACACAAACACCACTGCACTACCCTAAACCCTAAAACACTACCCCCTACATTACACACACACCACTGCACTACCCTCAACCCTAACACACTATCCCCAGCACAACCCCCTTCACTACCCAAACACCACTTCACTACCCTAAACCCTAAAACATGACCCCCTCCACTACACAAACACCACTGCACTACCATAAACCATAAAACACTACCCCCTACACTACACAATCAGCAGTGTACTACCATAAACCCTCAAACTCGACCCCCAGCATGACCCCCTACACTACACAAACACCACTGTACTACCCTAAACCCTAAAACATTACCCCCAGCACAACTCCCTACACTACCCAAACACCACTGCACTACACTAAACCCTAAATCTACCCCCAGCATGACCTCCCACACAACACAAACACCACTGCACTACCATAAACCATAAAACACTACCCCTACACTACACAAACAGCAGTGTACTACCCTAAACCCTAAAACACTACCCCCAGCATTACCCCCTACACTGCACAAACATCACTGCACTACCCTAAACCCTAAAACAATACCCCCAGCATTACCCCCTACACTATACAAAACACCACTGCACTACCCTAAACCCTCAAACACTACCCTCAGCACGACCCCCTGACAACACAAACACCACTGCACTACCCTAAACCATAAATCTATCCCCACCATGACCCCCTACACTACCCTAACACAACTGCACTACCCTAAACCCTAAAACACTACCCCAAGCACAAACCCCTACACTACACAAACACCACTGCACTACCCTAAACCCTAAAACACTACTCCAGCAATAACCCCTACACTACCAAACCACCACTGCACTACCATAAACCCATAAACACTACCCCCAGCACAAACACCTACACTACACAAACACCACTGCCGTACCCTAAACCCTACACCACTGACCCCAGCACGACTCCCTACACTCCCCAAACACCTCTGCTTTACCCTAAACCCTAAAACACTACCCCTAGCATGACCCCCTCCACTACCCAAACACAACTGCACTACCCTAAACCCTAAAACACTACCACCAGCACGACTCCCTACACGACCAAAACACCACTGTACTACCCTAAACCCTAAATCTACCACCAGCACAACCCCCTACACCACACAAACACCACTGCACTTCCCAAAACCCTAAAACACTACCCCAGCACGACTCCCTATACCACACAAGCACCACTGCCCTACCCTAAACCCTAAAACACTACCCCCGCACGACTCCCTATACTACCCAAACACCACTGTACTACACTAAACCCTACATCTACCCCAGCATGACCTTCCACACTACATAAACACCACTGCACTACCCTAAACACTAAAACACTGCCCCCAGCATGAAACCCTACAGTACCCAAACACCACTGGACTACCTAAACCCTAAAACACTAACCCCAGGATGACCCCCTACACTACCTAAACACCACTGCACTACCCAATACCCAAAAATATGAGTCCCTACACTACACAAACACCACTGCACTATCTTAGACCCTAAAACACTAGCCCCAGCATGACCCCCTATACTACACAAACACAACTGCACTACCCTAAACCCTAAAACACTACCCACAGCATGACCCCCTACACTACACAAACACCACTGCACTACCATAAATCACTACCCCCAGCAAAACCCGCTGCACTACACAAACACCACTGCACTACCCTTAACCCTAAAACACTACCCCCTACATTACACACACACCACTGCACTACCCTCAACCCTAACACACTATCCCCAGCACAACCCCCTTCACTACCCAAACACCACTGCACTACCCTAAACCCTAAAACACTAACCCCAGCATGAACCCCTATACTACCCAAACACCACTGCACAACCCTATACCCTAAAACATGACCCCCTCCACTACACAAACACCACTGCACTACCATAAACCATAAAACACTACCCCCTACACTACACAAACAGCAGTGTACTACCATAAACCCTCAAACTCTACCCCCAGTATGACCCCCTACACTACACAAACACCACTGTACTACCCTAAACCCTAAAACACTACCCCCAGCACGACTCCCTATACCACACAAAGACCACTGCCCTACCCTAAACCCTAAAACACTACCCCCGTACGACTCCCTACACTACCCAAACACCACTGCACTACACTAAACCCTACATCTACCCCCAGCATGACCTCCCACACTACATAAACACCACTGCACTACCCTAAACACTAAAACACTACCCCCAGCATGAACCCCTACAGTACCCAAACACCACTGGACTACCTAAACCCTAAAACACTAACCCCAAGATGACCCCCTACACTACACTAACACCACTGCACTACCCTAAACCCCAAAACACTACCCACAGAGTGACCCCCTACACTACACAAACACCACTGCACTACCCTAAATCACTACCCCCAGCAAAACCCGCTGCACTACACAAACACCACTGCACTACCCTAAACCCTAAAACACTACCCCCTACATTACACACATACCACTGCACTATCCTCAACCCTAACACATTATCCCCAGCACAACCCCCTTCACTACCCAAACACCACTGCACTACCCTAAACCCTAAAACTCTAACCCCAGCATGAACCCCTATACTACCCAATCACCACTGCACTACCCTATAACCTAAAACATGACGCCCTCCACTACACAAACACCACTGCACTACCATAAACCATAAAACACTACCCCCTACACTACACAAACAGCAGTGTACTACCATAAACCCTCAAACTCTACCCTCAACATGACCCCCTACACTACACTAACACCACTGTACTACCCTAAACCCTAAAACATTACCCCCAGCACAACTCCCTACACTACCCAAACACCACTGCACTACACTAAACCCTAAATCTACCCCCAGCATGACCTCCCACACAACACAAACACCACTGCACTACCATAAACCATAAAACACTACCCCCTACACTACACAAACAGCAGTGTACTACCCTAAACCCTAAAACACTACCCCCAGCATTACCCCCTACACTGCACAAACACCACTGCACTACCCTAAACCCTACAACACTGACCCCAGCACGACTCCCTACACTCCCCAAACACCACTGCACTACCCTAAACCCTAAAACACTACCCCTAGCATGACCCCCTACACTACCCAAACACAACTGCACTACCCTAAACCCTAAAACACTACCACCAGCACGACTCCCTACACGACCAAAACACCACTGTACTACCCTAAAGCCTAAATCTACCACCAGCACAACCCCCTACACTACACAAACACCACTGCACTACCCAAAACCCTAAAACACTACCCCCAGCACGACTCCCTACACCACACAAACACCACTGCCCTACCCTAAACCCTAAAACACTACCCTCAGCATGACCTCCCACACTACATAAACACCACTGCACTACCCTAAACACTAAAACACTACCCCCAGCATAAACCCCTACAGTACCCAAACACCACTGGACTACCTAAACCGTAAAACACTAACCCCAGGATGACCCCCTACACTACCCAAACACCACTGCACTACACAATACCCAAAAATATGAGTCCCTACACTACACAAACACCACTGCACTATCTTAGACCCTAAAACACTAGCCCCAGCATGACCCCCTATACTACACAAACACCACTGCACTACCCTAAACCCTAAAACACTACCCACAGCATGACCCCCTACACTACACAAACACCACTGCACTACCCTAAATCACTACCTCCAGCAAAACCCGCTGCACTACACAAACACCACTGCACTACCCTAAACCCTAAAACACTACCCCCTACATTACACACACACCACTGCACTACCCTCAACCCTAACACACTATCCCCAGCACAACCCCCTTCACTACCCAAACACCACTTCACTACCCTAAACCCTAAAACACTAACCCCAGCATGAACCAATCGACTACCCAAACTCCACTGCACTACCCTTAACCCTAAAACATGACCCCCTCCACTACACAAACACCACTGCACTACCATAAACCATAAAACACTACCCCCTACACTACACAATCAGCAGTGTACTACCATAAACCCCCAAACTCTACCCCCAGCATGACCCCCTACACTACACAAACACCACTGTACTACCCTAAACCCTAAAACATTACCCCCAGCACAACTCCCTACACTACCCAAACACCACTGCACTACACTAAACCCTAAATCTACCCCCAGCATGACCTCCCACACAACACAAACACCACTGCACTACCATAAACCATAAAACACTACCCCTACACTACACAAACAGCAGTGTACTACCCTAAACCCTAAAACACTACCCCCAGCATTACCCCCTACACTGCACAAACATCACTGCACTACCCTAAACCCTAAAACAATACCCCCAGCATTACCCCCTACACTATACAAAACACCACTGCACTACCCTAAACCCTCAAACACTACCCTCAGCACGACCCCCTGACAACACAAACACCACTGCACTACCCTAAACCATAAATCTATCCCCACCATGACCCCCTACACTACCCTAACACAACTGCACTACCCTAAACCCTAAAACACTACCCCAAGCACAAACCCCTACACTACACAAACACCACTGCACTACCCTAAACCCTAAAACACTACTCCAGCAATAACCCCTACACTACCAAACCACCACTGCACTACCATAAACCCATAAACACTACCCCCAGCACAAACACCTACACTACACAAACACCACTGCCGTACCCTAAACCCTACAACACTGACCCCAGCACGACTCCCTACACTCCCCAAACACCTCTGCTTTACCCTAAACCCTAAAACACTACCCCTAGCATGACCCCCTCCACTACCCAAACACAACTGCACTACCCTAAACCCTAAAACACTACCACCAGCACAACTCCCTACACGACCAAAACACCACTGTACTACCCTAAACCCTAAATCTACCACCAGCACAACCCCCTACACCACACAAACACCACTGCACTACCCACAACCCTAAAACACTACCCCAGCACGACTCCCTACACCACACAAGCACCACTGCCCTACCCTAAACCCTAAAACACTACCCCCGCAAGACTCCCTATACTACCCAAACACCACTGTACTACACTAAACCCTACATCTACCCCAGCATGACCTTCCACACTACATAAACACCACTGCACTACCCTAAAAACTAAAACACTGCCCCCAGCATGAAACCCTACAGTACCCAAACACCACTGGACTACCTAAACCCTAAAACACTAACCCCAGGATGACCCCCTACACTACCTAAACACCACTGCACTACCCAATACCCAAAAATATGAGTCCCTACACTACACAAACAACACTGCACTATCTTAGACCCTAAAACACTAGCCCCAGCATGACCCCCTATACTACACAAACACAACTGCACTACCCTAAACCCTAAAACACTACCCACAGCATGACCCCCTACACTACACAAACACCACTGCACTACCCTAAATCACTACCCCCAGCAAAACCCGCTGCACTACACAAACACCACTGCACTACCCTTAACCCTAAAACACTACCCCCTACATTACACACACACCACTGCACTACCCTCAACCCTAACACACTATCCCCAGCACAACCCCCTTTACTACCCAAACACCACTGCACTACCCTAAACCCTAAAACACTAACCCCAGCATGAACCCCTATACTACCCAAACACCACTGCACTACCCTATACCCTAAAACATGACCCCCTCCACTACACAAACACCACTGCACTACCATAAACCATAAAACACTACCCCCTACACTACAAAAACAGCAGTGTACTACCATAAACCCTCAAACTCTACCCCCAGCATGACCCCCTACACTACACAAACACCACTGTACTACCCTAAACCCTAAAACATTACCCCCAGCACAACTCCCTACACTACCCAAACACCACTGCACTAGACTAAACCCTAAATCTACCCCCAGCATGACCTCCCACACAACACAAACATCACTGCACTACCATAAACCATAAAACACTACCCCCTACACTACACAAACAGAAGTGTACTACCATAAACCCTCAAACTCTACCCCCAGCATGACCCCCTACACTACACAAACACCACTGTACTACCCTAAACCCTAAAACACTACCCCCAGCACGACTCCCTACACCACACAAAGACCACTGCCCTACCCTAAACCCTAAAACACTACCCCGTACGACTCCCTACACTACCCAAACACCACTGCACTACACTAAACCCTACATCTACCCCCAGCATGACCTCCCACACTACATAAACACCACTGCACTACCCTAAACACTAAAACACTACCCCCAGCATGAACCCCTACAGTACCCAAACACCACTGGACTACCTAAACCCTAAAACACTAACCCCAGGATGACCCCCTACACTACCCAAACACCACTGCACTACCCAATACCCAAAAATATGAGTCCCTACACTACACAAAAACCACTGCACTAACTTAGACCCTAAAACACTAGCCCCAGCATGACCCCCTATACTACACAAACACCACTGCACTACCCTAAACCCTAAAACACTACCCACAGCATGACCCCCTACACTACACAAACACCACTGCTCTACCCTAAATCACTATCCCCAGCAAAACCCGCTGCACTACACAAACACCACTGCACTACCCTAAACCCTAAAACACTACCCCCTACATTACACACATACCACTGCACTACCCTCAACCCTAACACACTATCCCCAGCACAACCCCCTTCACTACCCAAACACCACTGCACTACCCTAAACCCTAAAACACTAACCCCAGCATGAACCCCTATACTACCCAAACACCACTGCACTACCCTATTCCCTAAAACATGACCCCCTCCACTACACAAACACCACTGCACTACCATAAACCCTCAAACTCTACCCCCAGCATGACCCCCTACACTACACAAACACCACTGTACTACCCTAAACCCTAAAACATTACCCCCAGCACAACTCCCTACACTACCCAAACACCACTGCACTACACTAAACCCTAAATCTATCCCCAGCATGACCTCCCACACAACACAAACACCACTGCACTACCATAAACCATAAAACACTACCCCCTACACTACACAAACAGCAGTGTGCTACCCTAAACCCTAAAACCCTACCCCCAGCATTACCCCCTACACTGCACAAACATCACTGCACTACCCTAAACCCTAAAACACGACCCCCAGCATTACCCCCTACACTGCACAAACACCACTGCACTACCCTAAACCCTACAACACTGACCCCAGCACGACTCCCTACACTCCCCATATACCACTGCACTACCCTAAACCCTAAAACACTACCCCTAGCATGACCCCCTACACTACCCAAACACAACTGCACTACCCTAAACCCTAAAACACTACCACCAGCACGACTCCCTACACGACCAAAACACCACTGTACTACCCTAAAGCCTAAATCTACCACCAGCACAACCCCCTACACTACACAAACACCACTGCACTACCCAAAACCCTAAAACACTACCCCCAGCACGACTCCCTACACCACACAAACACCACTGCCCTACCCTAAACCCTAAAACACTACCCCCGCACGACTCCCTACACTACCCAAACACCACTGCACTGCACTAAACCCTACATCTACCCCCAGCATGACCTCCCACACTACATAAACACCACTGCACTACCCTAAACACTAAAACACTACCCCCAGCATGAACCCCTACAGTACCCAAACACCACTGGACTACCTAAACCCTAAAACACTAACCCCAGGATGACCCCCTACACTACCCAAACACCACTGCACTACCCAATACCCAAAAATATGAGTCCCTACACTACACAAACACCACTGCACTATCTTAGACCCTAAAACACTAGCCCCAGCATGACCCCCTATACTACACAAACACCACTGCACTACCCTAAATCCTAAAACACTACCCACAGCATGACCCCCTACACTACACAAACACCACTGCACTACCCTAAATCACTACCTCCAGCAAAACCCGCTGCACTACACAAACACCACTGCACTACCCTAAACCCTAAAACACTACCCCCTACATTACACACACACCACTGCACTACCCTCAACCCTAACACACTATTCCCAGCACAACCCCCTTCACTACCCAAACACCACTTCACCACCCTAAACCCTAAAACACTAACCCCAGCATGAACCAATAGACTACCCAAACTCCACTGCACTACCCTTTACCCTAAAACATGACCCCCTCCACTACACAAACACCACTGCACTACCATAAACCATAAAACACTACCCCCTACAATACACAATCAGCAGTGTACTACCATAAACCCTCAAACTCTACCCCCAGCATGACCCCCTACACTACACAAACACCATTGTACTACCCTAAACCCTAAAACATTACCCCCAGCACAACTCCCTACACTACCCAAACACCACTGCACTACACTAAACCCTAAATCTACCCCCAGCATGACCTCCCACACAACACAAACACCACTGCACTACCACAAACCATAAAACACTACCCCTACACTACACAAACAGCAGTGTACTACCCTAAACCCTAAAACACTACCCCCAGCATTACCCCCTACACTGCACAAACATCACTGCACTACCCTAAACCCTAAAACAATACCCCCAGCATTACCCCCTACACTATACAAAACACCACTGCACTACCCTAAACCCTCAAACACTACCCTCAGCACGACCCCCTGACAACACAAACACCACTGCACTACCCTAAACCATAAATCTATCCCCACCATGACCCCCTACACTACCCTAACACAACTGCACTACCCTAAACCCTAAAACACTACCCCAAGCACGAACCCCTACACTACACAAACACCACTGCACTACCCTAAACCCTAAAACACTACTCCAGCAATAACCCCTACACTACCAAACCACCACTGCACTACCATAAACCCATAAACACTACCCCCAGTGCAAACACCTACACTACACAAACACCACTGCACTACCCTAAACCCTACAACACTAACCCCAGCACGACTCCCTACACTCCCCAAACACCACTGCACTATCCTAAACCCTAAAACACTACCCCTAGCATGACCCCCTACACTACCCAAACACAACTGCAGTACCCTAAACCCTAAAACACTACCACCAGCACGACTCCCTACACGACCAAAACACCACTGTACTACCCTAAACCCTAAATCTACCACCAGCACAACCCCCTACACTACACAAACACCACTGCACTACCCAAAACCCTAAAACACTACCCCCAGCACGACTCCCTACACCACACAAACACCACTGCCCTACCCTAAACCCTAAAACACTACCCCGCACGACTCCCTACACTACCCAAACACCACTGCACTACACTAAACCCTACATCTACCCCCAGCATGACCTCCCACACTACATAAACACCACTGCACTACCCTAAACACTAAAACACTACCCCCAGCATGAACCCCTACAGTACCCAAACACCACTGGACTACCTAAACCCTAAAACACTAACCCCAAGATGACCCCCTACACTACCCAAACACCACTGCACTACCCAATACCCAAAAATATGAGTCCCTACACTACACAAACACCACTGCACTATCTTAGACCCTAAAACACTAGCCCCAGCATGACCCCCTATGCTACACTAACACCACTGCACTACCCTAAACCCTAAAACACTACCCACAGCATGACCCCCTACACTACACAAACACCACTGCACTACCCTAAATCACTACCCCCAGGAAAACCCGCTGCACTACACAAACACCACTGCACTACCCTAAACCCTAAAACACTACCCCCTACATTACACACATACCACTGCACTACCCTCAACCCTAACACATTATCCCCAGCACAACCCCCTTCACTACCCAAACACCACTGCACTACCCTAAACCCTAAAACACTAACCCCAGCATGAACCCCTATAATACCCAAACACCACTGCACTACCGTATAACCTAAAACATGACGCCCTCCACTACACAAACACCACTGCACTACCATAAACCATAAAACACTACCCCCTACACTACACAAACAGCAGTGTACTACCATAAACCCTAAAACACTACCCCCAGCACAACTCCCTACACTACACTAACACCACTGTACTACCCTAAACCCTAAAGCATTACCCCCAGCACAACTCCCTACACTACCCAAACACCACTGCACTACACTAAACCCTAAATCTACCCCCAGCATGACCTCCCACACAACACAAACACCACTGCACTACCATAAACCATAAAACACTACCCCCTACACTACACAAACAGCAGTGTACTACCCTAAACCCTAAAACACTACCCCCAGCATTACCCCCTACACTGCACAAACACCACTGCACTACCCTAAACCCTACAACACTGACCCCAGCACGACTCCCTACACTCCCCAAACACCACTGCACTACCCTAAACCCTAAAACACTACCCCTAGCATGACCCCCTACACTACCCAAACACAACTGCACTACCCTAAACCCTAAAACACTACCACCAGCACGACTCCCTACACGACCAAAACACCACTGTACTACCCTAAAGCCTAAATCTACCACCAGCACAACCCCCTACACTACACAAACACCACTGCACTACCCAAAACCCTAAAACACTACCCCCAGCACGACTCCCTACACCACACAAACACCACTGCCCTACCCTAAACCCTAAACCACTACCCTCAGCATGACCTCCCACACTACATAAACACCACTGCACTACCCTAAACACTAAAACACTACCCCCAGCATGAACCCCTACAGTACCCAAACACCACTGGACTACCTAAACCGTAAAACACTAACCCCAGGATGACCCCCTACACTACCCAAACACCACTGCACTACCCAATACCCACAAATATGAGTCCCTACACTACACAAACACCACTGCACTATCTTAGACCCTAAAACACTAGCCCCAGCATGACCCCCTATACTACACAAACACCACTGCACTACCCTAAACCCTAAAACACTACCCACAGCATGACCCCCTACACTACACAAACACCACTGCACTACCCTAAACCCTAAAACACTACCCCAAGCACGAACCCCTACACTACACAAACTCCACTGCACTACCCTAAACCCTAAAACACTACTCCAGCAATAACCCCTACACTACCAAACCACCACTGCACTACCATAAACCCATAAACACTACCCCCAGTGCAAACACCTACACTACACAAACACCACTGCACTACCCTAAACCCTACAACACTAACCCCAGCACGACTCCCTACACTCCCCAAACACCACTGCATTACCCTAAACCCTAAAACACTACCCCTAGCATGACCCTCTACACTACCCAAACACAACTGCACTACCCTAAACCCTAAAACACTACCACCAGCACGACTCCCTACACGACCAAAACACCACTGTACTACCCTAAACCCTAAATCTACCACCAGCACAACCCCCTACACTACACAAACACCACTGCACTACCCAAAACCCTAAAACACTACCCCCAGCACGACTCCCTACACCACACAAACACCACTGCCCTACCCTAAACCCTAAAACACTACCCCCGCACGACTCCCTACACTACCCAAACACCACTGCACTACACTAAACCCTACATCTACCCCCAGCATGACCTCCCACACTACATAAACACCACTGCACTACCCTAAACACTAAAACACTACCCCCAGCATGAACCCCTACAGTACCCAAACACCACTGGACTACCTAACCCCTAAAACACTAACCCCAAGATGACCCCCTACACTACCCAAACACCACTGCACTACCCAATACCCAAAAATATGAGTCCCTACACTACACAAACACCACTGCACTATCTTAGACCCTAAAACACTAGCCCCAGCATGACCCCCTATGCTACACTAACACCACTGCACTACCCTAAACCCTAAAACACTACCCACAGCATGACCCCCTACACTACACAAACACCACTGCACTACCCTAAATCACTACCCCCAGCAAAACCCGCTGCACTACACAAACACCACTGCACTACCCTAAACCCTAAAGCACTACCCCCTACATTACACACATACCACTGCACTACCCTCAACCCTAACACATTATCCCCAGCACAACCCCCTTCACTACCCAAACACCACTGCACTACCCTAAACCCTAAAACACTAACCCCAGCATGAACCCCTATACTACCCAAACACCACTGCACTACCCTATAACCTAAAACATGACGCCCTCCACTACACAAACACCACTGCACTACCATAAACCATAAAACACTACCCCCTACACTACACAAACAGCAGTGTACTACCATAAACCCTCAAACTCTACCCCCAACATGACCCCCTACACTACACTAACACCACTGTACTACCCTAAACCCTAAAACATTACCCCCAGCACAACTCCCTACACTACCCAAACACCACTGCACTACACTAAACCCTAAATCTACCCCCAGCATGACCTCCCACACAACACAAACACCACTGCACTACCATAAACCATAAAACACTACCCCCTACACTACACAAACAGCAGTGTACTACCCTAAACCCTAAAACACTACCCCCAGCATTACCCCCTACACTGCACAAACACCACTGCACTACCCTAAACCCTACAACACTGACCCCAGCACGACTCCCTACACTCCCCAAACACCACTGCACTACCCTAAACCCTAAAACACTACCCCTAGCATGACCCCCTACACTACCCAAACACAACTGCACTACCCTAAACCCTAAAACACTACCACCAGCACGACTCCCTACACGACCAAAACACCACTGTACTACCCTTAAGCCTAAATCTACCACCAGCACAACCCCCTACACTACACAAACACCACTGCACTACCCAAAACCCTAAAACACTACCCCCAGCACGACTCCCTACACCACACAAACACCACTGCCCTACCCTAAACCCTAAAACACTACCCTCAGCATGACCTCCCACACTACATAAACACCACTGCACTACCCTAAACACTAAAACACTACCCCCAGCATGAACCCCTACAGTACCCAAACACCACTGGACTACCTAAACCGTAAAACACTAACCCCAGGATGACCCCCTACACTACCCAAACACCACTGCACTACCCAATACCCAAAAATATGAGTCCCTACACTACACAAAAACCACTGCACTATCTTAGACCCTAAAACACTAGCCCCAGCATGACCCCCTATACTACACAAACACCACTGCACTACCCTAAACCCTAAAACACTACCCACAGCATGACCCCCTACACTACACAAACACCACTGCACTACCCTAAATCACTACCTCCAGCAAAACCCGCTGCACTACACAAACACCACTGCACTACCCTAAACCCTAAAACACTACCCCCTACATTACACACACACCACTGCACTACCCTCAACCCTAACACACTATCCCCAGCACAACCCCCTTCACTACCCAAACACCACTTCACTACCCTAAACCCTAAAACATGACCCCCTCCACTACACAAACACCACTGCACTACCATAAACCATAAAACACTACCCCCTACACTACACAATCAGCAGTGTACTACCATAAACCCTCAAACTCGACCCCCAGCATGACCCCCTACACTACACAAACACCACTGTACTACCCTAAACCCTAAAACATTACCCCCAGCACAACTCCCTACACTACCCAAACACCACTGCACTACACTAAACCCTAAATCTACCCCCAGCATGACCTCCCACACAACACAAACACCACTGCACTACCATAAACCATAAAACACTACCCCTACACTACACAAACAGCAGTGTACTACCCTAAACCCTAAAACACTACCCCCAGCATTACCCCCTACACTGCACAAACATCACTGCACTACCCTAAACCCTAAAACAATACCCCCAGCATTACCCCCTACACTATACAAAACACCACTGCACTACCCTAAACCCTCAAACACTACCCTCAGCACGACCCCCTGACAACACAAACACCACTGCACTACCCTAAACCATAAATCTATCCCCACCATGACCCCCTACACTACCCTAACACAACTGCACTACCCTAAACCCTAAAACACTACCCCAAGCACAAACCCCTACACTACACAAACACCACTGCACTACCCTAAACCCTAAAACACTACTCCAGCAATAACCCCTACACTACCAAACCACCACTGCACTACCATAAACCCATAAACACTACCCCCAGCACAAACACCTACACTACACAAACACCACTGCCGTACCCTAAACCCTACAACACTGACCCCAGCACGACTCCCTACACTCCCCAAACACCTCTGCTTTACCCTAAACCCTAAAACACTACCCCTAGCATGACCCCCTCCACTACCCAAACACAACTGCACTACCCTAAACCCTAAAACACTACCACCAGCACGACTCCCTACACGACCAAAACACCACTGTACTACCCTAAACCCTAAATCTACCACCAGCACAACCCCCTACACCACACAAACACCACTGCACTTCCCAAAACCCTAAAACACTACCCCAGCACGACTCCCTATACCACACAAGCACCACTGCCCTACCCTAAACCCTAAAACACTACCCCCGCACGACTCCCTATACTACCCAAACACCACTGTACTACACTAAACCCTACATCTACCCCAGCATGACCTTCCACACTACATAAACACCACTGCACTACCCTAAACACTAAAACACTGCCCCCAGCATGAAACCCTACAGTACCCAAACACCACTGGACTACCTAAACCCTAAAACACTAACCCCAGGATGACCCCCTACACTACCTAAACACCACTGCACTACCCAATACCCAAAAATATGAGTCCCTACACTACACAAACACCACTGCACTATCTTAGACCCTAAAACACTAGCCCCAGCATGACCCCCTATACTACACAAACACAACTGCACTACCCTAAACCCTAAAACACTACCCACAGCATGACCCCCTACACTACACAAACACCACTGCACTACCATAAATCACTACCCCCAGCAAAACCCGCTGCACTACACAAACACCACTGCACTACCCTTAACCCTAAAACACTACCCCCTACATTACACACACACCACTGCACTACCCTCAACCCTAACACACTATCCCCAGCACAACCCCCTTCACTACTCAAACACCACTGCACTACCCTAAACCCTAAAACACTAACCCCAGCATGAACCCCTATACTACCCAAACACCACTGCACAACCCTATACCCTAAAACATGACCCCCTCCACTACACAAACACCACTGCACTACCATAAACCATAAAACACTACCCCCTACACTACACAAACAGCAGTGTACTACCATAAACCCTCAAACTCTACCCCCAGTATGACCCCCTACACTACACAAACACCACTGTACTACCCTAAACCCTAAAACACTACCCCCAGCACGACTCCCTATACCACACAAAGACCACTGCCCTACCCTAAACCCTAAAACACTACCCCCGTACGACTCCCTACACTACCCAAACACCACTGCACTACACTAAACCCTACATCTACCCCCAGCATGACCTCCCACACTACATAAACACCACTGCACTACCCTAAACACTAAAACACTACCCCCAGCATGAACCCCTACAGTACCCAAACACCACTGGACTACCTAAACCCTAAAACACTAACCCCAAGATGACCCCCTACACTACACTAACACCACTGCACTACCCTAAACCCCAAAACACTACCCACAGCGTGACCCCCTACACTACACAAACACCACTGCACTACCCTAAATCACTACCCCCAGCAAAACCCGCTGCACTACACAAACACCACTGCACTACCCTAAACCCTAAAACACTACCCCCTACATTACACACATACCACTGCACTATCCTCAACCCTAACACATTATCCCCAGCACAACCCCCTTCACTACCCAAACACCACTGCACTACCCTAAACCCTAAAACTCTAACCCCAGCATGAACCCCTATACTACCCAATCACCACTGCACTACCCTATAACCTAAAACATGACGCCCTCCACTACACAAACACCACTGCACTACCATAAACCATAAAACACTACCCCCTACACTACACAAACAGCAGTGTACTACCATAAACCCTCAAACTCTACCCCCAACATGACCCCCTACACTACACTAACACCACTGTACTACCCTAAACCCTAAAACATTACCCCCAGCACAACTCCCTACACTACCCAAACACCACTGCACTACACTAAACCCTAAATCTACCCCCAGCATGACCTCCCACACAACACAAACACCACTGCACTACCATAAACCATAAAACACTACCCCCTACACTACACAAACAGCAGTGTACTACCCTAAACCCTAAAACACTACCCCCAGCATTACCCCCTACACTGCACAAACACCACTGCACTACCCTAAACCCTACAACACTGACCCCAGCACGACTCCCTACACTCCCCAAACACCACTGCACTACCCTAAACCCTAAAACACTACCCCTAGCATGACCCCCTACACTACCCAAACACAACTGCACTACCCTAAACCCTAAAACACTACCACCAGCACGACTCCCTACACGACCAAAACACCACTGTACTACCCTAAAGCCTAAATCTACCACCAGCACAACCCCCTACACTACACAAACACCACTGCACTACCCAAAACCCTAAAACACTACCCCCAGCACGACTCCCTACACCACACAAACACCACTGCCCTACCCTAAACCCTAAAACACTACCCTCAGCATGACCTCCCACACTACATAAACACCACTGCACTACCCTAAACACTAAAACACTACCCCCAGCATAAACCCCTACAGTACCCAAACACCACTGGACTACCTAAACCGTAAAACACTAACCCCAGGATGACCCCCTACACTACCCAAACACCACTGCACTACACAATACCCAAAAATATGAGTCCCTACACTACACAAACACCACTGCACTATCTTAGACCCTAAAACACTAGCCCCAGCATGACCCCCTATACTACACAAACACCACTGCACTACCCTAAACCCTAAAACACTACCCACAGCATGACCCCCTACACTACACAAACACCACTGCACTACCCTAAATCACTACCTCCAGCAAAACCCGCTGCACTACACAAACACCACTGCACTACCCTAAACCCTAAAACACTACCCCCTACATTACACACACACCACTGCACTACCCTCAACCCTAACACACTATCCCCAGCACAACCCCCTTCACTACCCAAACACCACTTCACTACCCTAAACCCTAAAACACTAACCCCAGCATGAACCAATCGACTACCCAAACTCCACTGCACTACCCTTAACCCTAAAACATGACCCCCTCCACTACACAAACACCACTGCACTACCATAAACCATAAAACACTACCCCCTACACTACACAATCAGCAGTGTACTACCATAAACCCCCAAACTCTACCCCCAGCATGACCCCCTACACTACACAAACACCACTGTACTACCCTAAACCCTAAAACATTACCCCCAGCACAACTCCCTACACTACCCAAACACCACTGCACTACACTAAACCCTAAATCTACCCCCAGCATGACCTCCCACACAACACAAACACCACTGCACTACCATAAACCATAAAACACTACCCCTACACTACACAAACAGCAGTGTACTACCCTAAACCCTAAAACACTACCCCCAGCATTACCCCCTACACTGCACAAACATCACTGCACTACCCTAAACCCTAAAACAATACCCCCAGCATTACCCCCTACACTATACAAAACACCACTGCACTACCCTAAACCCTCAAACACTACCCTCAGCACGACCCCCTGACAACACAAACACCACTGCACTACCCTAAACCATAAATCTATCCCCACCATGACCCCCTACACTACCCTAACACAACTGCACTACCCTAAACCCTAAAACACTACCCCAAGCACAAACCCCTACACTACACAAACACCACTGCACTACCCTAAACCCTAAAACACTACTCCAGCAATAACCCCTACACTACCAAACCACCACTGCACTACCATAAACCCATAAACACTACCCCCAGCACAAACACCTACACTACACAAACACCACTGCCGTACCCTAAACCCTACAACACTGACCCCAGCACGACTCCCTACACTCCCCAAACACCTCTGCTTTACCCTAAACCCTAAAACACTACCCCTAGCATGACCCCCTCCACTACCCAAACACAACTGCACTACCCTAAACCCTAAAACACTACCACCAGCACAACTCCCTACACGACCAAAACACCACTGTACTACCCTAAACCCTAAATCTACCACCAGCACAACCCCCTACACCACACAAACACCACTGCACTACCCACAACCCTAAAACACTACCCCAGCACGACTCCCTACACCACACAAGCACCACTGCCCTACCCTAAACCCTAAAACACTACCCCCGCACGACTCCCTATACTACCCAAACACCACTGTACTACACTAAACCCTACATCTACCCCAGCATGACCTTCCACACTACATAAACACCACTGCACTACCCTAAAAACTAAAACACTGCCCCCAGCATGAAACCCTACAGTACCCAAACACCACTGGACTACCTAAACCCTAAAACACTAACCCCAGGATGACCCCCTACACTACCTAAACACCACTGCACTACCCAATACCCAAAAATATGAGTCCCTACACTACACAAACAACACTGCACTATCTTAGACCCTAAAACACTAGCCCCAGCATGACCCCCTATACTACACAAACACAACTGCACTACCCTAAACCCTAAAACACTACCCACAGCATGACCCCCTACACTACACAAACACCACTGCACTACCCTAAATCACTACCCCCAGCAAAACCCGCTGCACTACACAAACACCACTGCACTACCCTTAACCCTAAAACACTACCCCCTACATTACACACACACCACTGCACTACCCTCAACCCTAACACACTATCCCCAGCACAACCCCCTTTACTACCCAAACACCACTGCACTACCCTAAACCCTAAAACACTAACCCCAGCATGAACCCCTATACTACCCAAACACCACTGCACTACCCTATACCCTAAAACATGACCCCCTCCACTACACAAACACCACTGCACTACCATAAACCATAAAACACTACCCCCTACACTACAAAAACAGCAGTGTACTACCATAAACCCTCAAACTCTACCCCCAGCATGACCCCCTACACTACACAAACACCACTGTACTACCCTAAACCCTAAAACATTACCCCCAGCACAACTCCCTACACTACCCAAACACCACTGCACTAGACTAAACCCTAAATCTACCCCCAGCATGACCTCCCACACAACACAAACATCACTGCACTACCATAAACCATAAAACACTACCCCCTACACTACACAAACAGAAGTGTACTACCATAAACCCTCAAACTCTACCCCCAGCATGACCCCCTACACTACACAAACACCACTGTACTACCCTAAACCCTAAAACACTACCCCCAGCACGACTCCCTACACCACACAAAGACCACTGCCCTACCCTAAACCCTAAAACACTACCCCGTACGACTCCCTACACTACCCAAACACCACTGCACTACACTAAACCCTACATCTACCCCCAGCATGACCTCCCACACTACATAAACACCACTGCACTACCCTAAACACTAAAACACTACCCCCAGCATGAACCCCTACAGTACCCAAACACCACTGGACTACCTAAACCCTAAAACACTAACCCCAGGATGACCCCCTACACTACCCAAACACCACTGCACTACCCAATACCCAAAAATATGAGTCCCTACACTACACAAAAACCACTGCACTAACTTAGACCCTAAAACACTAGCCCCAGCATGACCCCCTATACTACACAAACACCACTGCACTACCCTAAACCCTAAAACACTACCCACAGCATGACCCCCTACACTACACAAACACCACTGCTCTACCCTAAATCACTATCCCCAGCAAAACCCGCTGCACTACACAAACACCACTGCACTACCCTAAACCCTAAAACACTACCCCCTACATTACACACATACCACTGCACTACCCTCAACCCTAACACACTATCCCCAGCACAACCCCCTTCACTACCCAAACACCACTGCACTACCCTAAACCCTAAAACACTAACCCCAGCATGAACCCCTATACTACCCAAACACCACTGCACTACCCTATTCCCTAAAACATGACCCCCTCCACTACACAAACACCACTGCACTACCATAAACCCTCAAACTCTACCCCCAGCATGACCCCCTACACTACACAAACACCACTGTACTACCCTAAACCCTAAAACATTACCCCCAGCACAACTCCCTACACTACCCAAACACCACTGCACTACACTAAACCCTAAATCTATCCCCAGCATGACCTCCCACACAACACAAACACCACTGCACTACCATAAACCATAAAACACTACCCCCTACACTACACAAACAGCAGTGTGCTACCCTAAACCCTAAAACCCTACCCCCAGCATTACCCCCTACACTGCACAAACATCACTGCACTACCCTAAACCCTAAAACACGACCCCCAGCATTACCCCCTACACTGCACAAACACCACTGCACTACCCTAAACCCTACAACACTGACCCCAGCACGACTCCCTACACTCCCCATATACCACTGCACTACCCTAAACCCTAAAACACTACCCCTAGCATGACCCCCTACACTACCCAAACACAACTGCACTACCCTAAACCCTAAAACACTACCACCAGCACGACTCCCTACACGACCAAAACACCACTGTACTACCCTAAAGCCTAAATCTACCACCAGCACAACCCCCTACACTACACAAACACCACTGCACTACCCAAAACCCTAAAACACTACCCCCAGCACGACTCCCTACACCACACAAACACCACTGCCCTACCCTAAACCCTAAAACACTACCCCCGCACGACTCCCTACACTACCCAAACACCACTGCACTGCACTAAACCCTACATCTACCCCCAGCATGACCTCCCACACTACATAAACACCACTGCACTACCCTAAACACTAAAACACTACCCCCAGCATGAACCCCTACAGTACCCAAACACCACTGGACTACCTAAACCCTAAAACACTAACCCCAGGATGACCCCCTACACTACCCAAACACCACTGCACTACCCAATACCCAAAAATATGAGTCCCTACACTACACAAACACCACTGCACTATCTTAGACCCTAAAACACTAGCCCCAGCATGACCCCCTATACTACACAAACACCACTGCACTACCCTAAATCCTAAAACACTACCCACAGCATGACCCCCTACACTACACAAACACCACTGCACTACCCTAAATCACTACCTCCAGCAAAACCCGCTGCACTACACAAACACCACTGCACTACCCTAAACCCTAAAACACTACCCCCTACATTACACACACACCACTGCACTACCCTCAACCCTAACACACTATTCCCAGCACAACCCCCTTCACTACCCAAACACCACTTCACCACCCTAAACCCTAAAACACTAACCCCAGCATGAACCAATAGACTACCCAAACTCCACTGCACTACCCTTTACCCTAAAACATGACCCCCTCCACTACACAAACACCACTGCACTACCATAAACCATAAAACACTACCCCCTACAATACACAATCAGCAGTGTACTACCATAAACCCTCAAACTCTACCCCCAGCATGACCCCCTACACTACACAAACACCATTGTACTACCCTAAACCCTAAAACATTACCCCCAGCACAACTCCCTACACTACCCAAACACCACTGCACTACACTAAACCCTAAATCTACCCCCAGCATGACCTCCCACACAACACAAACACCACTGCACTACCACAAACCATAAAACACTACCCCTACACTACACAAACAGCAGTGTACTACCCTAAACCCTAAAACACTACCCCCAGCATTACCCCCTACACTGCACAAACATCACTGCACTACCCTAAACCCTAAAACAATACCCCCAGCATTACCCCCTACACTATACAAAACACCACTGCACTACCCTAAACCCTCAAACACTACCCTCAGCACGACCCCCTGACAACACAAACACCACTGCACTACCCTAAACCATAAATCTATCCCCACCATGACCCCCTACACTACCCTAACACAACTGCACTACCCTAAACCCTAAAACACTACCCCAAGCACGAACCCCTACACTACACAAACACCACTGCACTACCCTAAACCCTAAAACACTACTCCAGCAATAACCCCTACACTACCAAACCACCACTGCACTACCATAAACCCATAAACACTACCCCAGTGCAAACACCTACACTACACAAACACCACTGCACTACCCTAAACCCTACAACACTAACCCCAGCACGACTCCCTACACTCCCCAAACACCACTGCACTATCCTAAACCCTAAAACACTACCCCTAGCATGACCCCCTACACTACCCAAACACAACTGCAGTACCCTAAACCCTAAAACACGACCACCAGCACGACTCCCTACACGACCAAAACACCACTGTACTACCCTAAACCCTAAATCTACCACCAGCACAACCCCCTACACTACACAAACACCACTGCACTACCCAAAACCCTAAAACACTACCCCCAGCACGACTCCCTACACCACACAAACACCACTGCCCTACCCTAAACCCTAAAACACTACCCCGCACGACTCCCTACACTACCCAAACACCACTGCACTACACTAAACCCTACATCTACCCCCAGCATGACCTCCCACACTACATAAACACCACTGCACTACCCTAAACACTAAAACACTACCCCCAGCATGAACCCCTACAGTACCCAAACACCACTGGACTACCTAAACCCTAAAACACTAACCCCAAGATGACCCCCTACACTACCCAAACACCACTGCACTACCCAATACCCAAAAATATGAGTCCCTACACTACACAAACACCACTGCACTATCTTAGACCCTAAAACACTAGCCCCAGCATGACCCCCTATGCTACACTAACACCACTGCACTACCCTAAACCCTAAAACACTACCCACAGCATGACCCCCTACACTACACAAACACCACTGCACTACCCTAAATCACTACCCCCAGGAAAACCCGCTGCACTACACAAACACCACTGCACTACCCTAAACCCTAAAACACTACCCCCTACATTACACACATACCACTGCACTACCCTCAACCCTAACACATTATCCCCAGCACAACCCCCTTCACTACCCAAACACCACTGCACTACCCTAAACCCTAAAACACTAACCCCAGCATGAACCCCTATAATACCCAAACACCACTGCACTACCGTATAACCTAAAACATGACGCCCTCCACTACACAAACACCACTGCACTACCATAAACCATAAAACACTACCCCCTACACTACACAAACAGCAGTGTACTACCATAAACCCTAAAACACTACCCCCAGCACAACTCCCTACACTACACTAACACCACTGTACTACCCTAAACCCTAAAGCATTACCCCCAGCACAACTCCCTACACTACCCAAACACCACTGCACTACCCTAAACCCTAAAACACTAACCCCAGCATGAACCCCTATACTACCCAAACACCACTGCACTACCCTATAACCTAAAACATGACGCCCTCCACTACACAAACACCACTGCACTACCATAAACCATAAAACACTACCCCCTACACTACACAAACAGCAGTGTACTACCATAAACCCTCAAACTCTACCCCCAACATGACCCCCTACACTACACTAACACCACTGTACTACCCTAAACCCTAAAACATTACCCCCAGCACAACTCCCTACACTACCCAAACACCACTGCACTACACTAAACCCTAAATCTACCCCCAGCATGACCTCCCACACAACACAAACACCACTGCACTACCATAAACCATAAAACACTACCCCCTACACTACACAAACAGCAGTGTACTACCCTAAACCCTAAAACACTAACCCCAGCATTACCCCCTACACTGCACAAACACCACTGCACTACCCTAAACCCTACAACACTGACCCCAGCACGACTCCCCACACTCCCCAAACACCACTGCACTACCCTAAACCCTAAAACACTACCCCTAGCATGACCCCCTACACTACCCAAACACAACTGCACTACCCTAAACCCTAAAACACTACCACCAGCACGACTCCCTACACGACCAAAACACCACTGTACTACCCTAAAGCCTAATTCTACCACCAGCACAACCCCCTACACTACACAAACACCACTGCACTACCCAAAACCCTAAAACACTTCCCCCAGCACGACTCCCTACACCACACAAACACCACTGCCCTACCCTAAACCCTAAAACACTACCCTCAGCATGACCTCCCACACTACATAAACACCACTGCACTACCCTAAACACTAAAACACTACCCCCAGCATGAACCCCTACAGTACCCAAACACCACTGGACTACCTAAACCGTAAAACACTAACCCCAGGATGACCCCCTACACTACCCAAACACCACTGCACTACCCAATACCCAAAAATATGAGTCCCTACACTACACAAACACCACTGCACTATCTTAGACCCTAAAACACTAGCCCCAGCATGACCCCCTATACTACACAAACACCACTGCACTACCCTAAACCCTAAAACACTACCCACAGCATGACCCCCTACACTACACAAACACCACTGAACTACCCTAAATCACTACCTCCAGCAAAACCCGCTGCACTACACAAACACCACTGCACTACCCTAAACCCTAAAACACTACCCCCTACATTACACACACACCACTGCACTACCCTCAACCCTAACACACTATCCCCAGCACAACCCCCTTCACTACCCACACACCAATTCACTACCCTAAACCCTAAAACACTAACCCCAGCATGAACCAATCGACTACCCAAACTCCACTGCACTACCCTTTACCCTAAAACATGACCCCCTCCACTACACAAACACCACTGCACTACCATAAACCATAAAACACTACCCCCTACACTACACAATCAGCAGTGTACTACCATAAACCCTCAAACTCTACCCCCAGCATGACCCCCTACACTACACAAACACCACTGTACTACCCTAAACCCTAAAACATTACCCCCAGCACAACTCCCTACACTACCCAAACACCACTGCACTACACTAAACCCTAAATCTACCCCCAGCATGACCTCCCACACAACACAAACACCACTGCACTACCACAAACCATAAAACACTACCCCTACACTACACAAACAGCAGTGTACTACCCTAAACCCTAAAACACTACCCCCAGCATTACCCCCTACACTGCACAAACATCACTGCACTACCCTAAACCCTAAAACAATACCCCCAGCATTACCCCCTACACTATACAAAACACCACTGCACTACCCTAAACCCTCAAACACTACCCTCAGCATGACCCCCTGACAACACAAACACCACTGCACTACCCTAAACCATAAATCTATCCCCACCATGACCCCCTACACTACCCTAACACAACTGCACTACCCTAAACCCTAAAACACTACCCCAAGCACAAACCCCTACACTACACAAACACCACTGCACTACCCTAAACCCTAAAACACTACTCCAGCAATAACCCCTACACTACCAAACCACCACTGCACTACCATAAACCCATAAACACTACCCCCAGCACAAACACCTACACTACACAAACACCACTGCCGTACCCTAAACCCTACAACACTGACCCCAGCACGACTCCCTACACTCCCCAAACACCTCTGCTTTACCCTAAACCCTAAAACACTACCCCTAGCATGACCCCCTCCACTACCCAAACACAACTGCACTACCCTAAACCCTAAAACACTACCACCAGCACGACTCCCTACACGACCAAAACACCACTGTACTACCCTAAACCCTAAATCTACCACCAGCACAACCCCCTACACCACACAAACACCACTGCACTACCCAAAACCCTAAAACACTACCCCAGCACGACTCCCTACACCACACAAGCACCACTGCCCTACCCTAAACCCTAAAACACTACCCCTGCACGACTCCCTATACTACCCAAACACTACTGTACTACACTAAACCCTACATCTACCCCAGCATGACCTTCCACACTACATAAACACCACTGCACTACCCTAAACACTAAAACACTGCCCCCAGCATGAAACCCTACAGTACCCAAACACCACTGGACTACCTAAACCCTAAAACACTAACCCCAGGATGACCCCCTACACTACCTAAACACCACTGCACTACCCAATACCCAAAAATATGAGTCCCTACACTACACAAACACCACTACACTATCTTAGACCCTAAAACACTAGCCCCAGCAAGACCCCCTATACTACACAAACACAACTGCACTACCCTAAACCCTAAAACACTACCCACAGCATGACCCCCTACACTACACAAACACCACTGCACTACCCTAAATCACTACCCCCAGCAAAACCCGCTGCACTACACAAACACCACTGCACTACCCTTAACCCTAAAACACTACCCCCTACATTACACACACACCACTGCACTACCCTCAACCCTAACACACTATCCCCAGCACAACCCCCTTCACTACCCAAACACCACTGCACTACCCTAAACCCTAAAACACTAACCCCAGCATGAACCCCTATACTACCCAAACACCACTGCACTACCCTATACCCTAAAACATGACCCCCTCCACTACACAAACACCACTGCACTACCATAAACCATAAAACACTACCCCCTACACTACACAAACAGCAGTGTACTACCATAAACCCTCAAACTCTACCCCCAGCATGACCCCATACACTACACAAACACCACTGTACTACCCTAAACCCTAAAACATTACCCCCAGCACAACTCCCTACACTACCCAAACACCACTGCACTAGACTAAACCCTAAATCTACCCCCAGCATGACCTCCCACACAACACAAACATCACTGCACTACCATAAACCATAAAACACTACCCCTACACTACACAAACAGAAGTGTACTACCATAAACCCTCAAACTCTACCCCCAGCATGACCCCGTACACTACACAAACACCACTGTACTACCCTAAACCCTAAAACACTACCCCCAGCACGACTCCCTACACCACACAAAGACCACAGCCCTACCCTAAACCCTAAAACACTACCCCCGTACGACTCCCTACACTACCCAAACACCACTGCACTACACTAAACCCTACATCTACCCCCAGCATGACCTCCCACACTACATAAACACCACTGCACTACCCTAAACACTAAAACACTACCCCCAGCATGAACCCCTACAGTACCCAAACACCACTGGACTACCTAAACCCTAAAACACTAACCCCAGGATGACCCCCTACACTACCCAAACACCACTGCACTACCCAATACCCAAAAATATGAGTCCCTACACTACACAAAAACCACTGCACTATCTTAGACCCGAAAACACTAGCCCCAGCATGACCCCCTATACTACACAAACACCACTGCACTACCCTAAACCCTAAAACACTACCCACAGCATGACCCCCTACACTACACAAACACCACTGCACTACCCTAAATCACTATCCCCAGCAAAACCCGCTGCACTACACTAACACCACTGCACTAACCTAAACCCTAAAACACTACCCCCTACATTACACACATACCACTGCACTACCCTCAACCCTAACACACTATCCCCAGCACAACCCCCTTCACTACCCAAACACCACTGCACTACCCTAAACCCTAAAACACTAACACCAGCATGAACCCCTATACTACCCAAACACCACTGCACTACCCTATACCCTAAAACATGACCCCCTCCACTACACAAACACCACTGCACTACCATAAACCCTCAAACTCTACCCCCAGCATGACCCCCCACACTACACAAACACCACTGTACTACCCTAAACCCTAAAACATTACCCCCAGCACAACTCCCTACACTACCCAAACACCACTGCACTACACTAAACCCTAAATCTATCCCCAGCATGACCTCCCACACAACACAAACACCCCTGCACTACCATAAACCATAAAACACTACCCCCTACACTACACAAACAGCAGTGTACTACCCTAAAACCTAAAACCCTACCCCCAGCATTACCCCCTACACTGCACAAACATCACTGCACTACCCTAAACCCTAAAACACGACCCCCAGCATTACCCCCTACACTGCACAAACACCACTGCACTACCCTAAACCCTACAACACTGACCCCAGCACGACTCCCTACACTCCCCATACACCACTGCACTACCCTAAACCCTAAAACACTACCCCTAGCATGACCCCCTACACTACCCAAACGCAACTGCACTACCCTAAACCCTAAAACACTACCACCAGCACGACTCCCCACACGACCAAAACACCACTGTACTACCCTAAAGCCTAAATCTACCACCAGCACAACCCCCTACACTACACAAACACCACTGCACTACCCAAAACCCTAAAACACTACCCCCAGCACGACTCCCTACACCACACAAACACCACTGCCCTACCCTAAACCCTAAAACACTACCCCCGCACGACTCCCTACACTACCCAAACACCACTGCACTACACTAAACCCTACATCTACCCCCAGCATGACCTCCCACACTACATAAACACAACTGCACTACCCTAAACACTAAAACACTACCCCCAGCATGAACCCCTACAGTACCCAAACACCACTGGACTACCTAAACCCTAAAACACTAACCCCAGGATGACCCCCTACACTACCCAAACACCACTGCACTACCCAATACCCAAAAATATGAGTCCCTACACTACACAAACACCACTGCACTATCTTAGACCCTAAAACACTAGCCCCAGCATGACCCCCTATACTACACAAACACCACTGCACTACCCTAAACCGTAAAACACTACCCACAGCATGACCCCCTACACTACACAAACACCACTGCACTACCCTAAATCACTACCTCCAGCAAAACCCGCTGCACTACACAAACACCACTGCACTACCCTAAACCCTAAAACACTACCCCCTACATTACACACACACCACTGCACTACCCTCAACCCTAACACACTATCCCCAGCACAACCCCCTTCACTACCCAAACACCACTTCACCACCCTAAACCCTAAAACACTAACCCCAGCATGAACCAATAGACTACCCAAACTCCACTGCACTACCCTTTACCCTAAAACATGACCCCCTCCACTACACAAACACCACTGCACTACCATAAACCATAAAACACTACCCCCTACACTACACAATCAGCAGTGTACTACCATAAACCCTCAAACTCTACCCCCAGCATGACCCCCTACACTACACAAACACCATTGTACTACCCTAAACCCTAAAACATTACCCCCAGCACAACTCCCTACACTACCCAAACACCACTGCACTACACTAAACCCTAAATCTACCCCCAGCATGACCTCCCACACAACACAAACACCACTGCACTACCATAAACCATAAAACACTACCCCTACACTACACAAACAGCAGTGTACTACCCTAAACCCTAAAACACTACCCCCAGCATTACCCCCTACACTGCACAAACATCACTGCACTACCCTAAACCCTAAAACAATACCCCCAGCATTACCCCCTACACTATACAAAACACCACTGCACTACCCTAAACCCTCAAACACTACCCTCAGCACGACCCCCTGACAACACAAACACCACTGCACTACCCTAAACCATAAATCTATCCCCACCATGACCCCCTACACTACCCTAACACAACTGCACTACCCTAAATCCTAAAACACTACCCCAAGCACAAACCCCTACACTACACAAACACCACTGCACTACCCTAAACCCTAAAACACTACTCCAGCAATAACCCCTACACTACCAAACCACCACTGCACAACCATAAACCCATAAACACTACCCCCAGCACAAACACCTACACTACACAAACACCACTGCACTACCCTAAACCCTACAACACTGACCCCAGCACGACTCCCTACACTCCCCAAACACCACTGCTCTACCCTAAACCCTAAAACACTACCCCTAGCATGACCCCCTCCACTACCCAAACACAACTGCACTACCCTAAACCCTAAAACACTACCACCAGCACGACTCCCTACACGACCAAAACACCACTGTACTACCCTAAAGCCTAAATCTACCACCAGCACAACCCCCTACACTACACAAACAACACTGCACTACCCAAAACCCTAAAACACTACCCCCAGCACGACTCCCTACACCACACAAACACCACTGCCCTACCCTAAACCCTAAAACACTACCCCCGCACGACTCCCTACACTACCCAAACACCACTGCACTACACTAAACCCTACATCTACCCCCAGCATGACCTCCCACACTACATAAACACCACTGCACTACCCTAAACACTAAAACACTACCCCCAGCATGAACCCCTACAGTACCCAAACACCACTGGACTACATAAACCCTAAAACACTAACCCCAGGATGACCCCCTACACTACCCAAACACCACTGCGCTACCCAATACCCAAAAATATGAGTCCCTACACTACACAAACACCACTGCACTATCTTAGACCCTAAAACACTAGCCCCAGCATGACCCCCTATACTACACAAACACCACTGCACTACCCTAAACCCTAAAACACTACCCACAGCATGACCCCCTACACTACACAAACACCACTGCACTACCCTAAATCACTACCTCCAGCAAAACCCGCTGCACTACACAAACACCACTGCACTACCCTAAACCCTAAAACACTACCCCCTACATTACACACACACCACTGCACTACCCTCAACCCTAACACACTATCCCCAGCACAACCCCCTTCACTACCCAAACACCACTTCACCACCCTAAACCCTAAAACACTAACCCCAGCATGAACCACTATACTACCCAAACACCACTGCACTACCCTATACCCTAAAACATGACCCCCTCCACTACACAAACACCACTGCACTACCATAAACCCTCAAACTCTACCCCCAGCATGACCCCCCACACTACACAAACACCACTGTACTACCCTAAACCCTAAAACATTACCCCCAGCACAACTCCCTACACTACCCAAACACCACTGCACTACACTAAACCCTAAATCTATCCCCAGCATGACCTTCCACACAACACAAACACCACTGCACTACCATAAACCATAAAACACTACCCCCTACACTACACAAACAGCAGTGTACTACCCTAAACCCTAAAACCCTACCCCCAGCATTACCCCCTACACTGCACAAACATCACTGCACTACCCTAAACCCTAAAACACGACCCCCAGCATTACCCCCTACACTGCACAAACACCACTGCACTACCCTAAACCCTACAACACTGACCCCAGCACGACTCCCTACACTCCCCATACACCACTGCACTACCCTAAACCCTAAAACACTACCCCTAGCATGACCCCCTACACTACCCAAACGCAACTGCACTACCCTAAACCCTAAAACACTACCACCAGCACGACTCCCTACACGACCAAAACACCACTGTACTACCCTAAAGCCTAAATCTACCACCAGCACAACCCCCTACACTACACAAACACCACTGCACTACCCAAAACCCTAAAACACTACCCCCAGCACGACTCCCTACACCACACAAACACCACTGCCCTACCCTAAACCCTAAAACACTACCCCCGCACGACTCCCTACACTACCCAAACACCACTGCACTACACTAAACCCTACATCTACCCCCAGCATGACCTCCCACACTACATAAACACAACTGCACTACCCTAAACACTAAAACACTACCCCCAGCATGAACCCCTACAGTACCCAAACACCACTGGACTACCTAAACCCTAAAACACTAACCCCAGGATGACCCCCTACACTACCCAAACACCACTGCACTACCCAATACCCAAAAATATGAGTCCCTACACTACACAAACACCACTGCACTATCTTAGACCCTAAAACACTAGCCCCAGCATGACCCCCTATACTACACAAACACCACTGCACTACCCTAAACCGTAAAACACTACCCACAGCATGACCCCCTACACTACACAAACACCACTGCACTACCCTAAATCACTACCTCCAGCAAAATCCGCTGCACTACACAAACACCACTGCACTACCCTAAACCCTAAAACACTACCCCCTACATTACACACACACCACTGCACTACCCTCAACCCTAACACACTATCCCCAGCACAACCCCCTTCACTACCCAAACACCACTTCACCACCCTAAACCCTAAAACACTAACCCCAGCATGAACCAATCGACTACCCAAACTCCACTGCACTACCCTTTACCCTAAAACATGACCCCCTCCACTACACAAACACCACTGCACTACCATAAACCATAAAACACTACCCCCTACACTACACAATCAGCAGTGTACTACCATAAACCCTCAAACTCTACCCCCAGCATGACCCCCTACACTACACAAACACCATTGTACTACCCTAAACCCTAAAACATTACCCCCAGCACAACTCCCTACACTACCCAAACACCACTGCACTACACTAAACCCTAAATCTACCCCCAGCATGACCTCCCACACAACACAAACACCACTGCACTACCATACACCATAAAACACTACCCCTACACTACACAAACAGCAGTGTACTACCCTAAACCCTAAAACACTACCCCCAGCATTACCCCCTACACTGCACAAACATCACTGCACTACCCTAAACCCTAAAACAATACCCCCAGCATTACCCCCTACACTATACAAAACACCACTGCACTACCCTAAACCCTCAAACACTACCCTCAGCACGACCCCCTGACAACACAAACACCACTGCACTACCCTAAACCATAAATCTATCCCCACCATGACCCCCTACACTACCCTAACACAACTGCACTACCCTAAACCCTAAAACACTACCCCAAGCACAAACCCCTACACTACACAAACACCACTGCACTACCCTAAACCCTAAAACACTACTCCAGCAATAACCCCTACACTACCAAACCACCACTGCACTACCATAAACCCATAAACACTACCCCCAGCACAAACACCTACACTACACAAACACCACTGCACTACCCTAAACCCTACAACACTGACCCCAGCACGACTCCCTACACTCCCCAAACACCACTGCTCTACCCTAAACCCTAAAACACTACCGCTAGCATGACCCCCTCCACTACCCAAACACAACTGCACTACCCTAAACCCTAAAACACTACCACCAGCACGACTCCCTACACGACCAAAACACCACTGTACTACCCTAAAGCCTAAATCTACCACCAGCACAACCCCCTACACTACACAAACAACACTGCACTACCCAAAACCCTAAAACACTACCCCCAGCACGACTCCCTACACCACACAAACACCACTGCCCTACCCTAAACCCTAAAACACTACCCCCGCACGACTCCCTACACTACCCAAACACCACTGCACTACACTAAACCCTACATCTACCCCCAGCATGACCTCCCACACTACATAAACACCACTGCACTACCCTAAACACTAAAACACTACCCCCAGCATGAACCCCTACAGTACCCAAACACCACTGGACTACCTAAACCCTAAAACACTAACCCCAGGATGACCCCCTACACTACCCAAACACCACTGCACTACCCAATACCCAAAAATATGAGTCCCTACACTACACAAACACCACTGCACTATCTTAGACCCTAAAACACTAGCCCCAGCATGACCCCCTATACTACACAAACACCACTGCACTACCCTAAACCCTAAAACACTACCCACAGCATGACCCCCTACACTACACAAACACCACTGCACTACCCTAAATCACTACCTCCAGCAAAACCCGCTGCACTACACAAACACCACTGCACTACCCTAAACCCTAAAACACTACCCCCTACATTACACACACACCACTGCACTACCCTCAACCCTAACACACTATCCCCAGCACAACCCCCTTCACTACCCAAACACCACTTCACCACCCTAAACCCTAAAACACTAACCCCAGCATGAACCAATAGACTACCCAAACTCCACTGCACTACCCTTTACCCTAAAACATGACCCCCTCCACTACACAAACACCACTGCACTACCATAAACCATAAAACACTACCCCCTACACTACACAATCAGCAGTGTACTACCATAAACCCTCAAACTCTACCCCCAGCATGACCCCCTACACTACACAAACACCATTGTACTACCCTAAACCCTAAAACATTACCCCCAGCACAACTCCCTACATTACCCAAACACCACTGCACTACACTAAACCCTAAATCTACCCCCAGCATGACCTCCCACACAACACAAACACCACTGCACTACCATAAACCATAAAACACTACCCCTACACTACACAAACAGCAGTGTACTACCCTAAACCCTAAAACACTACCCCCAGCATTACCCCCTACACTGCACAAACATCACTGCACTACCCTAAACCCTAAAACAATACCCCCAGCCTTACCCCCTACACTATACAAAACACCACTGCACTACCCTAAACCCTCAAACACTACCCTCAGCACGACCCCCTGACAACACAAACACCACTGCACTACCCTAAACCATAAATCTATCCCCACCATGACCCCCTACACTACCCTAACACAACTGCACTACCCTAAACCCTAAAACACTACCCCAAGCA
The DNA here is from genome assembly GCF_964204655.1 of Triturus cristatus. Classification (NCBI taxonomy): domain Eukaryota; kingdom Metazoa; phylum Chordata; class Amphibia; order Caudata; family Salamandridae; genus Triturus; species Triturus cristatus. The sequence goes on along the minus strand of NC_140579.1, from coordinate 522,527,444 downwards.
CAAACCCCTACACTACACAAACACCACTGCACTACCCTAAACCCTAAAACACTACTCCAGCAATAACCCCTACACTACCAAACCACCACTGCACTACCATAAACCCATAAACACTACCCCCAGCACAAACACCTACACTACACAAACACCACTGCACTACCCTAAACCCTACAACACTGACCCCAGCACGACTCCCTACACTCCCCAAACACCACTGCTCTACCCTAAACCCTAAAACACTACCCCTAGCATGACCCCCTCCACTACCCAAACACAACTGCACTACCCTAAACCCTAAAACACTACCACCAGCACGACTCCCTACACGACCAAAACACCACTGTACTACCCTAAACCCTAAATCTACCACCAGCACAACCCCCTACACCACACAAACACCACTGCACTACCCAAAACCCTAAAACACTACCCCAGCACGACTCCCTATACCACACAAGCACCACTGCCCTACCCTAAACCCTAAAACACTACCCCCGCACGACTCCCTATACTACCCAAACACCACTGTACTACACTAAACCCTACATCTACCCCAGCATGACCTTCCACACTACATAAACACAACTGCACTACCCTAAACACTAAAACACTGCCCCCAGCATGAACCCCTACAGTACCCAAACACCACTGGACTACCTAAACCCTAAAACACTAACCCCAGGATGACCCCCTACACTACCTAAACACCACTGCACTACCCAATACCCAAAAATATGAGTCCCTACACTACACAAACACCACTGCACTATCTTAGACCCTAAAACACTAGCCCCAGCATGACCCCCTATACTACACAAACACAACTGCACTACCCTAAACCCTAAAACACTACCCACAGCATGACCCCCTACACTACACAAACACCACTGCACTACCCTAAATCACTACCCCCAGCAAAACCCGCTGCACTACACAAACACCACTGCACTACCCTTAACCCTAAAACACTACCCCCTACATTACACACACACCACTGCACTACCCTCAACCCTAACACACTATCCCCAGTACAACCCCCTTCACTACCCAAACACCACTGCACTACCCTAAACCCTAAAACACTAACCCCAGCATGAACCCCTATACTACCCAAACACCACTGCACTACCCTATACCCTAAAACATGACCCCCTCTACTACACAAACACCACTGCACTACCATAAACCATAAAACACTACCCCCTACACTACACAAACAGCAGTGTACTACCATAAACCCTCAAACTCTACCCCCAGCATGACCCCCTACACTACACAAACACCACTGTACTACCCTAAACCCTAAAACATTACCCCCAGCACAACTCCCTACACTACCCAAACACCACTGCACTACACTAAACCCTAAATCTACCCCCAGCATGACCTCCCACACAACACAAACATCACTGCACTACCATAAACCATAAAACACTACCCCCTACACTACACAAACAGAAGTGTACTACCATAAACCCTCAAACTCTACCCCCAGCATGACCCCCTACACTACACAAACACCACTGTACTACCCTAAACCCTAAAACACTACCCCCAGCACGACTCCCTACACCACACAAAGACCACTGCCCTACCCTAAACCCTAAAACACTACCCCCGTACGACTCCCTACACTACCCAAACACCACTGCACTACACTAAACCCTACATCTACCCCCAGCATGACCTCCCACACTACATAAACACCACTGCACTACCCTAAACACTAAAACACTACCACCAGCATGAACCCCTACAGTACCCAAACACCACTGGACTACCTAAACCCTAAAACACTAACCCCAGGATGACCCCATACACTACCCAAACACCACTGCACTACCCAATACCCAAAAATATGAGTCCCTACACTACACAAACACCACTGCACTATCTTAGACCCTAAAACACTAGCCACAGCATGACGCCTCATACTACACAAACACCACTGCACTACCCTAAACAGTAAAACACTACCCACAGCATGACCCCCTACACTACACAAACACCACTGCACTACCCTAAATCACTATCCCCAGCAAAACCCGCTGCACTACACAAACACCACTGCACTACCCTGAACCCTAAAACACTGCCCCCTACATTACACACATACCACTGCACTACCCTCAACCCTAACAAACTATCCCCAGCACAACCCCCTTCACTACCCAAACACCACTGCACTACCCTAAACCCTAAAACACTAACCCCAGCATGAACCCCTATACTACCCAAACACCACTGCACTACCCTATACCCTAAAACATGACCCCCTCCACTACACAAACACCACTGCACTACCATAAAACACTACCCCCTACACTACACAAACAGCAGTGTACTACCATAAGCCCTCAAACTCTACCCCCAGCATGACCCCCTACACTACACAAACACCACTGTACTACCCTAAACCCTAAAACATTACCCCCAGCACAACTCCCTACACTACCCAAACACCACTGCACTACACTAAACCCTAAATCTATCCCCAGCATGACCTCCCACACAACACAAACACCACTGCACTACCATAAACCATACAACACTACCCCCTACACTACACAAACAGCAGTGTACTACCCTAAACCCTAAAACCCTACCCCCAGCATTACCCCCTACACTGCACAAACATCACTGCACTACCCTAAACCCTAAAACACGACCCCCAGCATTACCCCCTACCCTGCACAAACACCACTGCACTACCCTAAACCCTACAACACTGACCCCAGCACGACTCCCTACACTCCCCAAACACCACTGCACTACACTAAACCCTAAATCTATCCCCAGCATGACCTCCCACACAACACAAACACCACTGCACTACCATAAACCATACAACACTACCCCCTACACTACACAAACAGCAGTGTACTACCCTAAACCCTAAAACACTAACCCCAGCATGAACCCCTACACTACACAAACACCACTGCACTACCCAAAACCCTAAAACACTACCCCAGCACGACTCCCTACACCACACAAACACCACTGCCCTACCCTAAACCCTAAAACACTACCCCCGCACGACTCCCTACACTACCCAAACACCACTGCACTACACTAAACCCTACATCTACCCCCAGCATGACCTCCCACACTACATAAACACCACTGCACTACCCTAAACACTAAAACACTACCACCAGCATGAACCCCTACAGTACCCAAACACCACCGGACTACCTAAACCCTAAAACACTAACCCCAGGATGACCCCCTACACTACCCAAACACCACTGCACTACCCAATACCCAAAAATATGAGTCCCTACACTACACAAACACCACTGCACTACCTTAGACCCTAAAACACTAGCCCCAGCATGACCCCCTATACTACACAAACACCACTGCACTACCCTAAACCCTAAAACACTACCCACAGCATGACCCCCTACACTACACAAACACCACTGCACTACCCTAAATCACTACCTCCAGCAAAACCCGCTGCACTACACAAACACCACTGCACTACCCTAAAACCTAAAACACTACCCCCTACATTACACACACACCACTGCACTACCCTCAACCCTAACACACTATCCCCAGCACAACCCCCTTCACTACCCAAACACCACTGCACTACCCTAAACCCTAAAACACTAACCCCAGCATGAACCCCTATACTACCCAAACACCACTGCACTACCCTATATCCTAAAACATGACCCCCTCCACTACACAAACACCACTGCACTACCATAAACCATAAAACACTACCCCCTACACTACACAAACACCACTGTAGTACCCTAAACCCTAAAACATTACCCCCAGCACAACTCCCTACACTACCCAAACACCACTGCACTACACTAAACCCTAAATCTACCCCCAGCATGACCTCCCACACAACACAAACATCACTGCACTACCATAAACCATAAAACACTACCCCCTACAGTACACAAACAGAAGTGTACTACCATAAACCCTCATACTCTACCCCCAGCATGACCCCCTACACTACACAAACACCACTGCACTACCCTAAACCCTAAAAACTAACCCCAGCATGACCCCCTATACTACCCAAACACCACTGCACTACCCTATATCCTAAAACATGACCCCCTACACTACACAAACACCACTGCACTACCCTAAACCCTAAAACACTACCGCCAGCGTGACCCCTACGCTATACAAACACCACTGCACTACCCTAAACCCTAAAACACTACCCCCAGCATGACTCTCTACACTACCCAAACACCACTGCACTACCCTAAACCCTAAAACAATAACCCCAGCACGAACCCCTACACTACCCAAACACCACTGCACTACCCTAAACCCTACAACAATAATCCCAGCACGAACCCCTACACTACCCAAACACCACTGCACTACCCTAAACCGTAAAACACCACCCCCAACACTACCCCCTTCACTACACAAACAGCACTGCACTGCCCTAAACCCTAAAACACTACCCCCCCGCATGACCCCTACACTACCCAAACACCACTGCACTACCCTATACCCAAAAATATGACCCCCTACACTACACAAACACCACTGCACTATCTTAGACCATAAAACACTAGCCCCAGCATGACCCCCTATACTACACAAACACCACTGCACTACCCTAAACCCTAAAACACTACCCCCAGCACGACCCCCTTCACTACCCAAACACAACTGCACTAGGCTAAACCCAAAAACACTACCCCCAGCACGACCCCCTACACTACCCAAACACCACTGCACCACGCTAAATACTAAAACACAACCCCCTACACTACACAAACACCACTGCACTACCCTAAACCCTAAAACACTACCCCCAGCAAGACCCCCTACACTACACAAACACCACTGCACTACCCTAAACCCTAAAACACTACCCCCTACATTACACAAACATCACTGCACTACCCTAAACCCTAAAAACACTATCCCCAGCACAAACCAATACCCTACCCAAACACCACTGCACTACCCTAAACCCTAAAACACTAACCCCAGCATGAACCCCTGTACTACCCAAACACCACTGCACTACACTAAACCCTAAAACTACCCCCAGCATGACCTCCCACACTACACAAACACCACTGCACTAACCTAAACCCTAAAACACTACCACAGCACTGCCCCCTTCACTACCCAAACACCACTGCACTACCCCAAACCCTAAAACACTACCCCAGCACGACTCCCTGACAACACAAACAACACTGCACTCTCCTAAACCCTAAATCACTAACCCCAGCATGAACCCCTTTACTACCCCAACATCATTGCACTACGCTAAACCCTAAATCTACTCCCAGCATGACCTCCCACACTACACAAATACCACTGCACTACCCTAAACCCTAAAACACTATCCCCAGCACAAACCCCTACGCTACCCAAACACCACTGCACTACCCTAAACCCTAAAAACTTCCCCCTACACTACATAAACACCAGTGTACTACCCTAAACCCTAAAACACTACCCCCAGCATTACCCCCTACACTGCACAAACATCACTGCACTACCCTAAACCCTAAAACAATACCCCCAGCACAACTCCCTACACTACCCAAACACCACTGCACTACACTAAACCCTAAATCTACCCCCAGCATGACCTCCCACACAACACAAACATCACTGCACTACCATAAACCATAAAACACTACCCCCTACACTACACAAACAGAAGTGTACTACCATAAACTCTACCCCCAGCATGACCCCCTACACTACACAAACACCACTGTACTACCCTAAACCCTAAAACACTACCCCAGCACGACTCCCTACACTACCCAAACACCACTGCACTAGACTAAACCCTAAATCTACCCCCAGCATGACCTCCCACACAACACAAACATCACTGCACTACCATAAACCATAAAACACTACCCCCTACACTACACAAACAGAAGTGTACTACCATAAACCCTCAAACTCTACCCCCAGCATGAACCCCTACACTACACAAACACCACTGTACTACCCTAAATCCTAAAACACTACCCCCAGCACGACTCCCTACACCACACAAAGACCACTGCCCTACCCTAAACCCTAAAACACTACCCCCGTACGACTCCCTACACTACCCAAACACCACTGCACTACACTAAACCCTACATCTACCCCCAGCCTGACCTCCCACACTACATAAACACCACTGCACTACCCTAAACACTAAAACACTACCACCAGCATGAACCCCTACAGTACCCAAACACCACTGGACTACCTAAACCCTAAAACACTAACCCCAGGATGACCCCCTACACTACCCAAACACCACTGCACTACCCAATACCCAAAAATATGAGTCCCTACACTACACAAACACCATTGCACTATCTTAGACCCTAAAACACTAGCCCCAGCATGACCCCCTATACTACACAAACACCACTGCACTACCCTAAACCCTAAAACACTACCCACAGCATGACCCCCTACACTACACAAACACCACTGCACTACCCTAAATCACTATCCCCAGCAAAACCCGCTGCACTACACAAACACCACTGCACTGCCCTAAACCCTAAAACACTACCCCCTACATTACACACATACCACTGCACTACCCTCAACCCTAACACACTATCCCCAGCACAACCCCCTTCACTACCCAAACACCACTGCACTACCCTAAACCCTAAAACACTAACCCCAGCATGAACCCCTATACTACCCAAACACCACTGCACTACCCTATACCCTAAAACATGACCCCCTCCACTACACAAACACCACTGCACTACCATAAAACACTTCCCCCTACACTACACAAACAGCAGTGTACTACCATACACCCTCAAACTCTACCCCCAGCATGACCCCCTACACTACACAAACACCACTGTACTACCCTAAACCCTAAAACATTACACCCAGCACAACTCCCTACACTACCCAAACACCACTGCACTACACTAAACCCTAAATCTATCCCCGGCATGACCTCCCACACAACACAAACACCACTGCACTACCATAAACCATACAACACTACCCCCTACACTACACAAACAGCTGTGTACTACCCTAAACCCTAAAACCCTACCACCAGCATTACCCCCTACACTGCACAAACATCACTGCACTACCCTAAACCCTAAAACACGACCCCCAGCATTACCCCCTACCCTGCACAAACACCACTGCACTACCCTAAACCCTACAACACTGACCCCAGCACGACTCCCTACACTCCCCAAACACCACTGCACTACCCTAAACCCTAAAACACTACCCCTAGCATGACCCCCTACACTACCCAAACACAACTGCACTACCCTAAACCCTAAAACACTACCACCAGAACGACTCCCTACACGACCAAAACACCACTGTACTACCCTAAAGCCTAAATCTACCACCAGCACAACCCCCTACACTACACAAACACCACTGCACTACCCAAAACCCTAAAACACTACCCCCAGCACGACTCCCTACACCACACAAACACCACTGCCCTACCCTAAACCCTAAAACACTACCCCCGCACGACTCCCTACACTACCCAAACACCACTGCACTACACTAAACCCTACATCTACCCCCAGCATGACCTCCCACACTACATAAACACCACTGCACTACCCTAAACACTAAAACACTACCCCCAGCATGAACCCCTACAGTACCCAAACACCACCGGACTACCTAAACCCTAAAACACTAACCCCAGGATGACCCCCTACACTACCCAAACACCACTGCACTACCCAATACCCAAAAATATGAGTCCCTACACTACACAAACACCACTGCACTATCTTAGACCCTAAAACACTAGCCCCAGCATGACCCCCTATACTACACAAACACCACTGCACTACCCTAAACCCTAAAACACTACCCACAGCATGACCCCCTACACTACACAAACACCACTGCACTACCCTAAATCACTACCTCCAGCAAAACCCGCTGCACTACACAAACACCACTGCACTACCCTAAAACCTAAAACACTACCCCCTACATTACACACACACCACTGCACTACCCTCAACCCTAACACACTATCCCCAGCACAACCCCCTTCACTACCCAAACACCACTGCACTACCCTAAACCCTAAAACACTAACCCCAGCATGAACCCCTATACTACCCAAACACCACTGCACTACCCTATACCCTAAAACATGACTCCCTCCACTACACAAACACCACTGCACTACCATAAACCATAAAACACTACCCCCTACACTACACAAACAGCAGTGTACTACCATAAACCCTCAAACTCTACCGCCAGCATGACCCCCTACACTACACAAACACCACTGTACTACCCTAAACCCTAAAACATTACCCCCAGCACAACTCCCTACACTACCCAAACACCACTGCACTACACTAAACCCTAAATCTACCCCCAGCATGACCTCCCACACAACACAAACATCACTGCACTACCATAAACCATAAAACACTACCCTCTACAGTACACAAACAGAAGTGTACTACCATAAACCCTCATACTCTACCCCCAGCATGACCCCCTACACTACACAAACACCACTGCACTACCCTAAACCCTAAAAACTAACCCCAGCATGACCCCTATACTACCCAAACACCACTGCACTACCCTATATCCTAAAACATGACCCCCTACACTACACAAACACCACTGCACTACCCTAAACCCTAAAACACTACCGCCAGCGTGACCCCTACACTATACAGACACCACTGCACTACCCTAAACCCTAAAACACTACCCCCAGCATGACTCTCTACACTACCCAAACACCACTGCACTACCCTAAACCCTAAAACAATAACCCCAGCACGAACCCCTACACTACCCAAACACCACTGCACTACCCTAAACCCTACAACAATAACCCCAGCACGAACCCCTACACTACCCAAACACCACTGCACTACCCTAAACCGTAAAACACCACCCCCAACACTACCCCCTTCACTACACAAACAGCACTGCACTACCCTAAACCCTAAAACACTACCCCCCGCCTGACCCCTACACTACCCAAACACCACTGCACTACCCTATACCCAAATATCTGACCCCCTACACTACACAAACACCACTGCACCACCCTAAACCCTAAAACACTAACCCCAGCATGAACCCCTATACTACCCAAACACCACTGCACTACCCTATACCCTAAAACATGACCCCCTCCACTACACAAACACCACTGCACTACCATAAAACACTACCCCCTACACTACACAAACAGCAGTGTACTACCATACACCCTCAAACTCTACCCCCAGCATGACCCCCTACACTACCCAAACACCACTGCACTACCCAATACCCAAAAATATGAGTCCCTACACTACACAAACACCATTGCACTATCTTAGACCCTAAAACACTAGCCCCAGCATGACCCCCTATACTACACAAACACCACTGCACTACCCTAAACCCTAAAACACTACCCACAGCATGACCCCCTACACTACACAAACACCACTGCACTACCCTAAATCACTATCCCCAGCAAAACCCGCTGCACTACACAAACACCACTGCACTGCCCTAAACCCTAAAACACTACCCCCTACATTACACACATACCACTGCACTACCCTCAACCCTAACACACTATCCCCAGCACAACCCCCTTCACTACCCAAACACCACTGCACTACCCTAAACCCTAAAACACTAACCCCAGCATGAACCCCTATACTACCCAAACACCACTGCACTACCCTATACCCTAAAACATGACCCCCTCCACTACACAAACACCACTGCACTACCATAAAACACTACCCCCTACACTACACAAACAGCAGTGTACTACCATACACCCTCAAACTCTACCCCCAGCATGACCCCCTACACTACACAAACACCACTGTACTACCCTAAACCCTAAAACATTACACCCAGCACAACTCCCTACACTACCCAAACACCACTGCACTACACTAAACCCTAAATCTATCCCCGGCATGACCTCCCACACAACACAAACACCACTGCACTACCATAAACCATACAACACTACCCCCTACACTACACAAACAGCTGTGTACTACCCTAAACCCTAAAACCCTACCACCAGCATTACCCCCTACACTGCACAAACATCACTGCACTACCCTAAACCCTAAAACACGACCCCCAGCATTACCCCCTACCCTGCACAAACACCACTGCACTACCCTAAACCCTACAACACTGACCCCAGCACGACTCCCTACACTCCCCAAACACCACTGCACTACCCTAAACCCTAAAACACTACCCCTAGCATGACCCCCTACACTACCCAAACACAACTGCACTACCCTAAACCCTAAAACACTACCACCAGAACGACTCCCTACACGACCAAAACACCACTGTACTACCCTAAAGCCTAAATCTACCACCAGCACAACCCCCTACACTACACAAACACCACTGCACTACCCAAAACCCTAAAACACTACCCCCAGCACGACTCCCTACACCACACAAACACCACTGCCCTACCCTAAACCCTAAAACACTACCCCCGCACGACTCCCTACACTACCCAAACACCACTGCACTACACTAAACCCTACATCTACCCCCAGCATGACCTCCCACACTACATAAACACCACTGCACTACCCTAAACACTAAAACACTACCCCCAGCATGAACCCCTACAGTACCCAAACACCACCGGACTACCTAAACCCTAAAACACTAACCCCAGGATGACCCCCTACACTACCCAAACACCACTGCACTACCCAATACCCAAAAATATGAGTCCCTACACTACACAAACACCACTGCACTATCTTAGACCCTAAAACACTAGCCCCAGCATGACCCCCTATACTACACAAACACCACTGCACTACCCTAAACCCTAAAACACTACCCACAGCATGACCCCCTACACTACACAAACACCACTGCACTACCCTAAATCACTACCTCCAGCAAAACCCGCTGCACTACACAAACACCACTGCACTACCCTAAAACCTAAAACACTACCCCCTACATTACACACACACCACTGCACTACCCTCAACCCTAACACACTATCCCCAGCACAACCCCCTTCACTACCCAAACACCACTGCACTACCCTAAACCCTAAAACACTAACCCCAGCATGAACCCCTATACTACCCAAACACCACTGCACTACCCTATACCCTAAAACATGACTCCCTCCACTACACAAACACCACTGCACTACCATAAACCATAAAACACTACCCCCTACACTACACAAACAGCAGTGTACTACCATAAACCCTCAAACTCTACCGCCAGCATGACCCCCTACACTACACAAACACCACTGTACTACCCTAAACCCTAAAACATTACCCCCAGCACAACTCCCTACACTACCCAAACACCACTGCACTACACTAAACCCTAAATCTACCCCCAGCATGACCTCCCACACAACACAAACATCACTGCACTACCATAAACCATAAAACACTACCCTCTACAGTACACAAACAGAAGTGTACTACCATAAACCCTCATACTCTACCCCCAGCATGACCCCCTACACTACACAAACACCACTGCACTACCCTAAACCCTAAAAACTAACCCCAGCATGACCCCTATACTACCCAAACACCACTGCACTACCCTATATCCTAAAACATGACCCCCTACACTACACAAACACCACTGCACTACCCTAAACCCTAAAACACTACCGCCAGCGTGACCCCTACACTATACAGACACCACTGCACTACCCTAAACCCTAAAACACTACCCCCAGCATGACTCTCTACACTACCCAAACACCACTGCACTACCCTAAACCCTAAAACAATAACCCCAGCACGAACCCCTACACTACCCAAACACCACTGCACTACCCTAAACCCTACAACAATAACCCCAGCACGAACCCCTACACTACCCAAACACCACTGCACTACCCTAAACCGTAAAACACCACCCCCAACACTACCCCCTTCACTACACAAACAGCACTGCACTACCCTAAACCCTAAAACACTACCCCCCGCCTGACCCCTACACTACCCAAACACCACTGCACTACCCTATACCCAAAAATCTGACCCCCTACACTACACAAACACCACTGCACTACCCTAAACCCTAAAACACTAACCCCAGCATGAACCCCTATACTACCCAAACACCACTGCACTACCCTATACCCTAAAACATGACCCCCTCCACTACACAAACACCACTGCACTACCATAAAACACTACCCCCTACACTACACAAACAGCAGTGTACTACCATACACCCTCAAACTCTACCCCCAGCATGACCCCCTACACTACACAAACACCACTGTACTACCCTAAAACCTAAAACATTACCCCCAGCACAACTCCCTACACTACCCAAACACCACTGCACTACACTAAACCCTAAATCTATCCCCAGCATGACCTCCCACACAACACAAACACCACTGCACTACCATAAACCATACAACACTACCCCCTACACTACACAAACAGCAGTGTACTACCCTAAACCCTAAAACCCTACCCCCAGCATTACCCCCTACACTGCACAAACATCACTGCACTACCCTAAACCCTAAAACACGACCCCCAGCATTACCCCCTACACTGCACAAACACCACTGCACTACCCTAAACCCTACAACACTGACCCCAGCACGACTCCCTACACTCCCCATACACCACTGCACTACCCTAAACCCTAAAACACTACCCCTAGCATGACCCCCTACACTACCCAAACGCAACTGCACTACCCTAAACCCTAAAACACTACCACCAGCACGACTCCCCACACGACCAAAACACCACTGTACTACCCTAAAGCCTAAATCTACCACCAGCACAACCCCCTACACTACACAAACACCACTGCACTACCCAAAACCCTAAAACACTACCCCCAGCACGACTCCCTACACCACACAAACACCACTGCCCTACCCTAAACCCTAAAACACTACCCCCGCACGACTCCCTACACTACCCAAACACCACTGCACTACACTAAACCCTACATCTACCCCCAGCATGACCTCCCACACTACATAAACACAACTGCACTACCCTAAACACTAAAACACTACCCCCAGCATGAACCCCTACAGTACCCAAACACCACTGGACTACCTAAACCCTAAAACACTAACCCCAGGATGACCCCCTACACTACCCAAACACCACTGCACTACCCAATACCCAAAAATATGAGTCCCTACACTACACAAACACCACTGCACTATCTTAGACCCTAAAACACTAGCCCCAGCATGACCCCCTATACTACACAAACACCACTGCACTACCCTAAACCGTAAAACACTACCCACAGCATGACCCCCTACACTACACAAACACCACTGCACTACCCTAAATCACTACCTCCAGCAAAACCCGCTGCACTACACAAACACCACTGCACTACCCTAAACCCTAAAACACTACCCCCTACATTACACACACACCACTGCACTACCCTCAACCCTAACACACTATCCCCAGCACAACCCCCTTCACTACCCAAACACCACTTCACCACCCTAAACCCTAAAACACTAACCCCAGCATGAACCAATAGACTACCCAAACTCCACTGCACTACCCTTTACCCTAAAACATGACCCCCTCCACTACACAAACACCACTGCACTACCATAAACCATAAAACACTACCCCCTACACTACACAATCAGCAGTGTACTACCATAAACCCTCAAACTCTACCCCCAGCATGACCCCCTACACTACACAAACACCATTGTACTACCCTAAACCCTAAAACATTACCCCCAGCACAACTCCCTACACTACCCAAACACCACTGCACTACACTAAACCCTAAATCTACCCCCAGCATGACCTCCCACACAACACAAACACCACTGCACTACCATAAACCATAAAACACTACCCCTACACTACACAAACAGCAGTGTACTACCCTAAACCCTAAAACACTACCCCCAGCATTACCCCCTACACTGCACAAACATCACTGCACTACCCTAAACCCTAAAACAATACCCCCAGCATTACCCCCTACACTATACAAAACACCACTGCACTACCCTAAACCCTCAAACACTACCCTCAGCACGACCCCCTGACAACACAAACACCACTGCACTACCCTAAACCATAAATCTATCCCCACCATGACCCCCTACACTACCCTAACACAACTGCACTACCCTAAACCCTAAAACACTACCCCAAGCACAAACCCCTACACTACACAAACACCACTGCACTACCCTAAACCCTAAAACACTACTCCAGCAATAACCCCTACACTACCAAACCACCACTGCACAACCATAAACCCATAAACACTACCCCCAGCACAAACACCTACACTACACAAACACCACTGCACTACCCTAAACCCTACAACACTGACCCCAGCACGACTCCCTACACTCCCTAAACACCACTGCTCTACCCTAAACCCTAAAACACTACCCCTAGCATGACCCCCTCCACTACCCAAACACAACTGCACTACCCTAAACCCTAAAACACTACCACCAGCACGACTCCCTACACGACCAAAACACCACTGTACTACCCTAAAGCCTAAATCTACCACCAGCACAACCCCCTACACTACACAAACAACACTGCACTACCCAAAACCCTAAAACACTACCCCCAGCACGACTCCCTACACCACACAAACACCACTGCCCTACCCTAAACCCTAAAACACTACCCCCGCACGACTCCCTACACTACCCAAACACCACTGCACTACACTAAACCCTACATCTACCCCCAGCATGATCTCCCACACTACATAAACACCACTGCACTACCCTAAACACTAAAACACTACCCCCAGCATGAACCCCTACAGTACCCAAACACCACTGGACTACCTAAACCCTAAAACACTAACCCCAGGATGACCCCCTACACTACCCAAACACCACTGCGCTACCCAATACCCAAAAATATGAGTCCCTACACTACACAAACACCACTGCACTATCTTAGACCCTAAAACACTAGCCCCAGCATGACCCCCTATACTACACAAACACCACTGCACTACCCTAAACCCTAAAACACTACCCACAGCATGACCCCCTACACTACACAAACACCACTGCACTACCCTAAATCACTACCTCCAGCAAAACCCGCTGCACTACACAAACACCACTGCACTACCCTAAACCCTAAAACACTACCCCCTACATTACACACACACCACTGCACTACCCTCAACCCTAACACACTATCCCCAGCACAACCCCCTTCACTACCCAAACACCACTTCACCACCCTAAACCCTAAAACACTAACCCCAGCATGAACCCCTATACTACCCAAACACCACTGCACTACCCTATACCCTAAAACATGACCCCCTCCACTACACAAACACCACTGCACTACCATAAACCCTCAAACTCTACCCCCAGCATGACCCCCCACACTACACAAACACCACTGTACTACCCAAAACCCTAAAACATTACCCCCAGCACAACTCCCTACACTACCCAAACACCACTGCACTACACTAAACCCTAAATCTATCCCCAGCATGACCTCCCACACAACACAAACACCACTGCACTACCATAAACCATAAAACACTACCCCCTACACTACACAAACAGCAGTGTACTACCCTAAACCCTAAAACCCTACCCCCAGCATTACCCCCTACACTGCACAAACATCACTGCACTACCCTAAACCCTAAAACACGACCCCCAGCATTACCCCCTACACTGCACAAACACCACTGCACTACCCTAAACCCTACAACACTGACCCCAGCACGACTCCCTACACTCCCCATACACCACTGCACTACCCTAAACCCTAAAACACTACCCCTAGCATGACCCCCTACACTACCCAAACGCAACTGCACTACCCTAAACCCTAAAACACTACCACCAGCACGACTCCCTACACGACCAAAACACCACTGTACTACCCTAAAGCCTAAATCTACCACCAGCACAACCCCCTACACTACACAAACACCACTGCACTACCCAAAACCCTAAAACACTACCCCCAGCACGACTCCCTACACCACACAAACACCACTGCCCTACCCTAAACCCTAAAACACTACCCCCCCCGCATGACCCCTACACTACCCAAACACCACTGCACTACCCTATACCCAAAAATATGACCCCCTACACTACACAAACACCACTGCACTATCTTAGACCATAAAACACTAGCCCCAGCATGACCCCCTATACTACACAAACACCACTGCACTACCCTAAACCCTAAAACACTACCCCCAGCACGATCCCCTTCACTACCCAAACACAACTGCACTAGGCTAAACCCAAAAACACTACCCCCAGCACGACCCCCTACACTACCCAAACACCACTGCACCACGCTAAATACTAAAACACAACCCCCTACACTACACAAACACTACTGCACTACCCTAAACCCTAAAACACTACCCCCAGCAAGACCCCCTACACTACACAAACACCACTGCACTACCCTAAACCCTAAAACACTACCCCCTACATTACACAAACATCACTGCACTACCCTAAACCCTAAAAACACTATCCCCAGCACAAACCAATACCCTACCCAAACACCACTGCACTACCCTAAACCCTAAAACACTAACCCCAGCATGAACCCCTATACTACCCAAACACCACTGCACTACACTAAACCCTAAAACTACCCCCAGCATGACCTCCCACACTACACAAACACCACTGCACTAACCTAAACCCTAAAACACTACCACAGCACTGCCCCTTCACTACCCAAACACCACTGCACTACCCCAAACCCTAAAACACTACCCCAGCACGACTCCCTGACACCACAAACAACACTGCACTCTCCTAAACCCTAAATCACTAACCCCAGCATGAACCCCTATACTACCCCAACATCATTGCACTACGCTAAACCCTAAATCTACTCCCAGCATGACCTCCCACACTACACAAATACCACTGCACTACCCTAAACCCTAAAACACTATCCCCAGCACAAACCCCTACGCTACCCAAACACCACTGCACTACCCTAAACCCTAAAAACTTCCCCCTACACTACATAAACACCAGTGTACTACCCTAAACCCTAAAACACTACCCCCAGCATTACCCCCTACACTGCACAAACATCACTGTACTACCCTAAACCCTAAAACAATACCCCCAGCATTACCCCCTATGCTATACAAAACACCACTGCACTACCCTAAACCCTCAAACACTACCCTCAGCATGACCCCCTGACAACACAAACACCACTGCACTACCCTAAACCCTAAATCTATCCCCACCATGACCCCCTACACTACCACAACACAACTGCACTACCCTAAACCCTAAAACACTACCCCCAGCACGAACCCCTACACTACACAAACACCACTACACCACTGCACTACCCTAAACCCTAAAACACTACTCCAGCAATAACCCCTACACTACCAAACCACCACTGCACTACCATAAACCCATAAACACTATCCCCAGCACAAACACCTACACTACACAAACACCACTGCACTACCCTAAACCCTACAACACTGACCCCAGCACGGCTCCCTACACTCCACAAACACCACTGCACTACCCTAAACCCTAAAACACTACCCCTAGAATGACCCCTACACTACCCAAACACAACTGCACTACCCTAAACCCTAAAACACTACCACCAGCACGACTCCCTAAACGACCAAAACAGCACTGTACTACCCTAAACCCTAAATCTACCACCAGCACAACCCCCTACACTACACAAACACCACTGCACTACCCAAAACCCTAAAACACTACCCCCAGCACAACTCCCTACACCACACAAACACCACTGCCCTACCCTAAACCCTAAAACACTACCCCCGCACGACTCCCTACACTACCCAAACACCACTGCACTACACTAAACCCTACATCTACCCCAAGCATGACCTCCCATACTACATAAACACCACTGCACTACCCTAAACACTAAAACACTACCCCCAGCATGAACCCCTACAGTACCCAAACACCACTGGACTACCTAAATCCTAAAACACTTCACCCCAGGATGACCCCCTACACTACCCAAACACCACTGCACTACCCAATACCCAAAAATACGAGTCCCTACATACACAAACACCACTGCACTATGTTAGACCCTAAAACACTTGCCCCAGCATGACCCCCTATACTACACAACCACCACTGCACTACCCTAAACCCTAAAACACTACCTACAGCATGACCCCCTACACTACACAAAAAACCACTGCACTACCCTAAATCACTACCCCCAGCAAAACCCGCTGCACTACACAAACACCACTACACTACCCTAAACCCCAAAAAACCACCCCCTACATTACACACACACCACTGCACTACCCTCAACCCTAACACACTATCCCCAGCACAACCCCCTTCACTATCCAAACACCACTGCACTACCCAAAACCCTAAAACACTAACCCCAACATGAACCCCTATACTACCGAAACACCACTGCACTACCCTATACCCTAAAACATGACCCCCTCCACTACACAAACACCACTGCACTACCATAAACCATAAAACACTACCCCCTACACTACACAAACAGCAGTGTACTACCATAAACCCTCAAACTCTACCCCCAGCATGACCTCCTACACTACACAAACACCACTGTACTACCCTAAACCCTAAAACATTACCCCCAGCACAACTCCCTACACTACCCAAACACCACTGCACTACACTAAACCCTAAATCTACCCCCAGCATGACCTCCCACACAACACAAACACCACTGCACTACCCTAAACCCTAAAACACTATCCCCAGCACAAACCCCTACACTACCCAAACACCACTGCACTTCCCTAAACCCTAAAAACGAACCCCAGCATGACCCCCTATACTACCCAAACACCACTGCACTACCCTATACCCTAAAACATGACCCCCTACACTACACAAACACCACTGCACTACCCTAAACCCTAAAACACTACCACCAGCATGACCCTTACACTATACAAACACCACTGCACTACCCTAAACCCTAAAACACTACACCCAGCATGACCCTCTACACTACCCAAACACCACTGCACTATCCTAAACCCTAAAACACTACCCCCAGCATTACCCCTACACTATACAAACACCACTGCACTACCGTAAACCCTAAAACACTACCCCCAGCATGACCCCTGACAACACAAACACCACTGAACTACCCTAAACCCTAAATCTACCCCCAACATAACCCCCTACACTACCCCAACACCACTGCACTACCCTAAACCCTAAAACAATAACCCCAGCACGAACCCCTACACTACCCAAACACCACTGCACTACCCTAAACCGTAAAACACCACCCCCAAAACTACCCCCTTCACTACACAAACACCACTGCACTACCCTAAACCCTAAAACACTACCCCCTACATTACACAAACATCACTGCACTACCCTAAACCATAAAAACACTATCCCCAGCACAAACCAATACACTACCCAATCACCACTGCACTACCCTAAACCCTAAAACACTAACCCCAGCATGAACCCCTATACTACCCAAACACCACTGCACTACACTAAACCCTAAATCTACCCACAGCATGACCTCCCACGCAACACAAACACCACTGCACTACCCTAAACCCTAAAACACTATCCCCAGCACAAACCCCTACACTAACCAAACACCACTGCACTACCCAAAACCATAAAAACTAACCCCAGCATGACCCCCTATACTACCCAAACACCACTGTACTACCCTGAACCCTAAAACACTACCCCCAGCATGACCCCTACACTATACAAACACTACTGCACTACCCTAAACCCTAAAACACTACCCCCAGCATGCCCCTCTACACTACCCAAACATCACTGCACTATCATAAACCCTAAAACACTACCCCCAGCATTACCCCTACACTAGACAAAAAGCAGTGTACTGCCATAAACCCTCAAACTCTACCCCCAGCATGACCCCCTACACTACACAAACACCACTGCACTACCCTAAATCCTAAAACACTACCCCCAACACTACCCCCTTCACTACACAAACACCACTGCACTACCCTAAACCCTAATATACTTCCCCCTACATTACACAAACATCACTGCACTACCCTAAACCATAAAAACACTATCCCCAGCACAAACCAATACACTACCCAAACACCACTGCACTACCCTAAACCCTAAAACACTAACCCCAGCATGAACCCCTATACTACCCAAACACTACTGCACTACACTTAACACTAAATCTACCCCCAGCATGACCTCCCACACAAAACAAACACCACTGCACTACCCTAAACCCTAAAACACTATCCCCAGCACAAACCCATACACTACCCAAACACCACTGCACTACCCAAAACACTAAAAACTAACCCCAGCATGACCCCCTGTACTACCCAAACACGACTGCACTACCCTATACCGTAAAACATGACCCCCTACACTACACAAACACCACTGTACTACCCTAAACCCTAAAACACTACCCCCAGCATGACCCCTACACTATACAAACACCACTGCACTACCCTAAACCCAAAAACACTACCCCCAACATTACCCCATACACTACACAAACAGCAGTGTACTACCATAAACCCTCAAACTCTACCCCCAGCATGACGCCCTACACTACACAAACACCACTGTACTACCCTAAACCCTAAAACACTACCCCAACACTACACCCTCCACTACACAAACACCACTGCACTACCCTAAACCCTAAATCTACCCCCAACATGACCCCCTACACTACCCCAACACCACTGCACTACCCTAAACCCTAAAACACTAACCTCAGCACGAACCCCTACACTACCCAAACACCACTGCACTACCCTAAACCCTAAAACACTACCCCCAGCATTACCCCATACACTACGACTGCACTACCCTATACCGTAGACATTTGAAGGGAGTGACGCCGGGGGGTGTTGATTCGAGCTTTCTGAATTGTAATTTTAACTGTGTCTGTGTACATTTTTAAAAACACAAGATATTTTGCTGCTATTGTAATTTTTGCGTCTTTTGCACACTGACTGGTGATCTTGTATCTTTTTAAAAAACAAATCATCCTGCTACCTGTTTTCCGCTCCCCTCCCACATCTTTGATACGATCATTGCCGGATTTCACTTCCTCAAACCGGAACTAGTGCTACCTCGCTAGGAGGTTAGCAGTCTAGTCTTTTCTAGTTGGCGCCTACTTAACGCTGTTCTGGAGCGGCCGCGCACAATTAGACATTTGAAGGGAGTGACGCCGGGGGGTGTTGATTCGAGCTTTCTGAATTGTAATTTTAACTGTGTCTGTGTACATTTTTAAAAACACAAGATATTTTGCTGCTATTGTAATTTTTGCGTCTTTTGCACACTGACTGGTGATCTTGTATCTTTTTAAAAAACAAATCATCCTGCTACCTGTTTTCCGCTCCCCTCCCACATCTTTGATACGATCATTGCCGGATTTCACTTCCTCAAACCGGAACTAGTGCTACCTCGCTAGGAGGTTAGCAGTCTAGTCTTTTCTAGTTGGCGCCTACTTAACGCCGTTCTGGAGCGGCCGCGCAGCGGACGCGCGCAGCGGGCGCGCCGACGGCACGCCAAAGGCGCGCCAAAGGCAAGCCCGTCTGCGCCCGTCCGCGCCTCGGTCGCGCCGGTCGCTTCACATAATGCTGCTCCTGCCTCTCTGCTGGGTGAGGCTTTGATCACCACGCGGCTCTGTTACTCACGGACTGAATTGTTCGAGCTTGACAAAGGCAGCTCGCGGCTAAAAGAACTAGATTCAGAGCTTGCACTGAGGACGGTATCCACACCCCATGGGGTAGGACTGCACTGTGGACTCCTCAATGTTAGGTCTCTTCCCCGGCACGCTACAGAAATCCAAATGATAATTGACGACTACGATTTGGATATTCTGTTTATGACTGAAACTTGGTTAGTACCCGGGCTTGACTTAGAATTGGGTGCGGCCTGCCCCAGTGGACATAAAGCTTTTCATAAGCCTAGATCTAGCGGTAGAGGGGGTGGTATTGGGATAATCTACAAAGATATATGGGAGCTCTCGCAATTTGATACTGACGAGATTGTGCAGTTTGAAACGTTGGGCTTCTGCCTAAAAGACAGGTCCGGCTATGTCGTGACTGGGATTCTTTGTTATAGACCCCCGGGGACCATAAGTGAACAATCACAGCAGCAATTCCTGGACGTGATTAGCAATTTGGCACTTACCCATCAGAAAATGTTGATCTTGGGAGACTTCAATCTCTGGCCTAGTGCAATGCTGAAATCTGCTTTTAATAATATTATTCAATCTTGTGTCAACTTAAATCTTCCACAACATGTGTTGGAGCCCACCCACATTGCAGGTCATGCACTCGATTTAATATTTGCTGGAGAAAAAGTAGTGACCATTGACAACATTCTTCCGATGGACTGGACTGATCACCATCTGATCATCTTTCGACTGCTTTCACTCCCTAGAACCAGACACCCCCCTATCAAAGCTAATTTTGTCCAAACTAGGGATTGGAAAGCCCTTATGCGGATAGCACAATCCGTACCTCTTTTCGATAGGGCCCCTTCTCCGGACCCAGGAAAGTCGGTTGATGCTAATTACGGGGAGCTATGTAGCTTCATGGCTAACAACATTAAACTGTTTGCCCCTCTGAAACAGATTAGGAAACGAGGATCTCCCTCTGCACCATGGTTCTCGGAGGAACTCCGTTCCTTTAAGATCCAGTGCAAACATGCTGAGAGAAGATGGCGCAGGCAGTATTCAGCCAGTGATAAGACAGCCTGGCGAGAAATGCTAGTCAGGTACAAACAAGCCATTGTAACCACTAAGGCGTTGTATTTTGCGGATCTCATTCTGAAAGCCCCAAATAGCACTAAATGTGTTTTTAACATCTTGAAAGGCCTCACTAATCCAGAGTGTCTAGGCAACAAGATCATCCCTTCCCAGGACCTTTGTAATGGACTGGCAACCTTTTTTTACAATAAAATACAGGGCATTATCGAGGGCCTGCAACCCGCCCCTGTGATCGGCACTAAGGCTGGAGCGCTTGTGTCGCATACTGATCCACTCGGTGACACCGGCCCAATGTTAGAATCAGTGCCTTCGGCAGGACCTTGTTTGGATCGCTGGTCTTGCCCCTCCATGGAGGAGTTCTCCAACATAGCCAAGAAAGTTTGCTCGGGCTCTCCGCTGGACCCTCTGCCGCAAAAACTTTGGAAGGAAGTAGGTTCAGATACCTTTCCGCACCTCTTTCAGATTATCAATCAGTCGTTAACTTGTGGCGTGGTTCCGGCTTGCTGGAAGGTTGCCTTGGTTTCCCCTCTTTTGAAGAAACCTTCACTGGACCCCGCCTGTTACGGGAGCTATCGTCCCATTTCTTTGCTGCCCTTCCCGGTCAAGATTGCCGAGCGCCTGGTTAGCCAGGAGCTCTTGCGCTTCTTAGAGAGCAATTGCAAGCTGGAGGAGAACCAATTCGGTTTCCGTCCTGGGCACGGTACCGAAGTTGCACTGATTACCGCTTTGGATGACCTGCGAATGCGTGCGGATAAGGGGCATTCTGCAACCTTGATCTTGCTGGACCTATCCGCCGCATTCGACACGGTTAATCATGACATCCTCCTACACAGACTCGCCAAGGTGGGGGTTACCGACATGGCTCTGAAGTGGCTTGGTTCCTATCTTTCTGATAGACGGCAAGCAGTGACTCTGCCCCCGTACCAATCAGATTTCTTGCCTATCAAACATGGTGTCCCCCAGGGCTCGTCTATCAGCCCGATTTTGTTTAACGTTTATATGCAACCACTAGTTAAACTTATCAACTCTAGTAACATCATGGCTGTCAACTATGCTGATGACACGCAGCTGATTGTTTCCCTGGAAGATGACCAGGAGGACTCTTTAACTCTCTTTCACAATTGCATGCGTGAAATGACCTCATGGCTGAGATCTAACGCCCTGCAGTTTAACAGTGCCAAGACTGAGATTCTACACTGCTCAGTGGGCAAGGTGCCACAAGTTTTACCTTCTAATTTTTGGCCCTTCCCCTTGGATACTCCCTTGGTTCCTGTGAAAACTGTGCGTAACCTGGGGGTATGCTTCAATGAGAAGCTGAGTTTGGAGTCTCATATCAACAAGGTGGCCTCCAACTGTCATATGATCATGAGAGGCCTACGTAGACTCCTACCATTGCTCCCCCCCCATGTTAAAGGTAAAGTGGTTCGCTGCACAATTCTCAGCCGGCTTGATTATTGTAATGCCTTGATGCTCGAGTCCCCGGGATACCTGATCCAGCGCCTCCAACGCATTCAGTCAGCTGCGGCAAAACTCGCCCTTTCGAGACCTCGTATTTCATCCAGCTCCAGGGCACTATCTGATCTCCACTGGCTTCCGGTGCAACGGAGAATTCTGTTTAAATCCCTGTGCATAGTTTTTACGGCCCTGCATGGCCTTGGTCCTAGACCGCTACAAAATCTCTTCAACTGGTACACTCCCACGCGCAGTCTGCGCTCTTCAGCAGCCAGATTGGCCATTACCCCCAAGATAAAGAGATCTACCTTGGGGGGACGTGCCTTCAGTGCTGCGGCAGCCCGTCTCTGGAACAGTCTCCCTATGGAGCTCCGACAGGTCCAGGAACTGACAGCATTCCGTAGGCAGCTCAAGACCTGGCTCTTTCCCAGAGCCTAACCCCTTTTTTTCTCCTCCCTCCCCTCACTGTGTCGTCAGCGCCAGGATGCCCGTAGAGTTGCAGTGCGCTCTATAAATATTTTATACATACAGACATACTACACAGACAGCAGTGTACTACCATAAACCCTCAAACTCTACCCCCAGCATGACCCCCTACACTACACAAACACCACTGCACTACCCTAAACCCTAAAACACTGCCCCAACACTACACCCTCCACTACACAAACACCACTGCACTACCCTAAACCCTAAATCTACCCCCAACATGACCCCCTACACTACCCCAACACCACTGCACTACCCTAAACCCTAAAACACTAACCTCAGCACGAACCCCTACACTACACAAACACCACTGCACTATCCTAAACCCTAAAACACTGCCCCAACACTACACCCTCCACTACACAAACACCACTGCACTACCCTAAACCCTAAATCTACCCCCAACATGACCCCCTACACTACCCCAACACCACTGCACTACCCTAAACCCTAAAACACTACTCCAGCACTAACCCCTACACTACACAAACACCACTGCACTACCCTAAAGCCTACAACACTGACCCCAGCATGACTCCAAACACTCCCCAAACACCACTGCACTACCCTAAACCCTAAACCACTACCCCTAGCATGACCCCCTACATTACCCAAACATAACTGCACTACCCTAAACCTTAAAAAACTACCAACAGGACGACTCCCTACACAACCCAAACTCCTCTGCACTACCCTAAACCCTAAATCTACCACCAGCAAAACCCCCTACACTACACAAACACCACTACACTACACTAAACCCTACATCTTCCCCCAGGATGACCTCCCACACTACACAAACACCACTGCACTACCCTAAACCCTAAAACACAGCCACCAGCAAGACTCCCTACAATACCCAAACACCACTGCACTACACTAAACCCTACATCTACCCCCAACATGACCTCCCACACTACATAAACACCACTGTACTACCCGAAACCATAAAAAACTACACCCTACACTACACAAACAGCACTGCACTACCCTAAACCCTAAAACACTACCCCCAGCACGACCCCCTATACTACACAAACACCACTCCACTACCCTAAACCCTAAAACACTACACCCTACATTACACAAACACCACTGCACTACCCGCCCTAAACCCTAAAACACTAACCCTAGCATGACCCCCTACACTTCCCAAACACCACTGCACAACCCTATACACTAAAATATGACCCCCTACACTATACAAACACCACTGCACGTCCTTAAACCCTAAATCTACCCCCAGCACAACCCTCTAGACTACTCACACACCACTGCACTACCCTAAACCCTAAAACACTGCCCCCAGCATGAATCCCTATACTACCCAAACACCACTGCTCTACCATATATCCCTAAAACACTACCCCCAGCACTGCCCCCTATACTACACAAACACCACTGCACTACCCTAAACCCTAAAAACTACACCAGCACTACCCCTACACTACCCAAACACAACTGCACTACCCTAAACCCTAAATCTACCCCCAGCACAACCCCCTACAATACACAAACACCACTGCACTACCCTAAACCCTAAAACACTACCCCCAGCACAACTCCCTATACTACACAAATACCACTGCACTACCCTAAACCCTAAAACACTACTCCAGCACTAACCCCTACACTACACAAGCACCACTGCAATACCCTAAAGCCTACAACACTGACCCCAGCACGACTCCAAACACTCCCTAAACACCACTGCACTACCCTAAACCCTGAACCACTACCCCTAGCATGACCCCCTACATTACCCAAACATAACTGCACTACCCTAAACCTTAAAAAACTGCCACCAGCACGACTCCCTACACAACCCAAACACCACTGCTCTACCCTAAACCCTAAATCTACCACCAGCAAAACCCCCTACACTACACAAACACCACTACACTACACTAAACCCTACATCTTCCCCCAGCATGACCTCCCACACTACACAAACACCACTGCACTACCCTAAACCCTAAAATACAGCCACCAGCAAGACTCCGTACAATACCAAACACCACTGCACTACACTAAACCCTACATCTTCCCCCAACATGACCTCCCACACTACACAAACACCACTGTACTACCCAAAACCATACAAAACTACACCCTATACTACACAAACACCACTGCACTACACTAAATCCAAAAACACTACCCCCCGCATGACCCCCTATACTACACAAACACCATTCCACTACCCTAAACCCTACATTACACAAACACCACTGCACTACCCGGCCTAAACCCTAAAACACTAACCCTAGCATGACCCCCTACACTTCCCACACACCACTGCACAACCCTATACACTAAAATATGACCCCCTACACTACACAAACACCACTGCACGTCCTTACACCCTAAATCTACCACCAGCACAACCCTCTAGACTACTCACACACCACTGCACTACCCTAAACCCTAAAACACTGCCCCCAGCATGAATCCCTATACTACCCAAACACCACTGCTCTACCATATATCCCTAAAACACTACCCCCAGCACTGCCCCCTATACTACACAAACACCACTGCACTACCCTAAACCCTAAAAACTACACCAGCACTACCCCTACACTACCCAAACACAACTGCACTACCCTAAACCCTAAATCTACCCCCAGCACAACCCCCTACAATACACAAACACCACTGCACTACCCTAAACCCTAAAACACTACCCCCAGCACAACTCCCTATACTACACAAATACCACTGCACTACCCTAAACCCTAAAACACTACTCCAGCACTAACCCCTACACTACACAAACACCACTGCAATACCCTAAAGCCTACAACACTGACCCCAGCACGACTCCAAACAATCCCTAAACACCACTGCACTACCCTAAACCCTGAACCACTACCCCTAGCATGACCCCCTACATTACCCAAACATAACTGCACTACCCTAAACCTTAAAAAACTGCCACCAGCACGACTCCCTACACAACCCAAACACCACTGCTCTACCCTAAACCCTAAATCTACCACCAGCAAAACCCCCTACACTACACAAACACCACTACACTACACTAAACCCTACATCTTCCCCCAGCATGACCTCCCACACTACACAAACACCACTGCACTACCCTAAACCCTAAAATACAGCCACCAGCAAGACTCCGTACAATACCAAACACCACTGCACTACACTAAACCCTACATCTTCCCCCAACATGACCTCCCACACTACACAAACACCACTGTACTACCCGAAACCATACAAAACTACACCCTATACTACACAAACACCACTGCACTACACTAAATCCAAAAACACTACCCCCAGCATGACCCCCTATACTACACAAACACCATTCCACTACCCTAAACCCTACATTACACAAACACCACTGCACTACCCGGCCTAAACCCTAAAACACTAACCCTAGCATGACCCCCTACACTTCCCACACACCACTGCACAACCCTATACACTAAAATATGACCCCCTACACTACACAAACACCACTGCACGTCCTTACACCCTAAATCTACCACCAGCACAACCCTCTAGACTACTCACACACCACTGCACTACCCTAAACCCTAAAACACTGCCCCCAGCATGAATCCCTACACTACCCAAACACCACTGCTCTACCATATATCCCTAGAACACTACCCCCAGCACTGCCCCCTATACTACACACACACCACTGCACTACCCTAAACCCTAAAACACTACACCAACACTACCCCTACACTACCCAAATACCACTGCACTACCCTAAACCCTAAATCTACCCCCAGCTCAACCCCCTACAATACACAAACACCACTGCACTACCCTAAACCCTAAAAAACTACCCCCAGCACAACTCCCTATACTACACAAATACCACTGCACTACCCTAAACCCTAAAACACTACCCCCAGCACAACTCCCTACACTACACAAACACCACTGCACTACCCTAAAGCCTACAACACTGACCCCAGCACGACTCCAAACACTCCCCAAAAACCACTGCACTACCCTAAACCCTAAACCACTACCCCTAGCATGACCCCCTACATTACCCAAACATAACTGCACTACCCTAAACCTTAAAAAACTACCACCAGCACGACTCCCTACACAACCCAAACACCACTGAACTACCCTAAACCCTAAATCTACCACCAGCAAAACCCCCTACACAACACAAACACCACTTTACTACCCTAAACCCTAAAACACAGCCACCAGCAAGACTCCCTACACTACCCAAACACCACTGCACTACACTAAACCCTACATCTACTCCCAACATGACCTCCCACACTACACAAACACCACAGCACTACTCGAAACCATAAAAAACTACACCCTACACTACACAAACACCACTGCACTACCCTAAGCCCTAAAACACTACCCCCAGCACGACCCCCTTCACTACCCAAACACAACTGCACTACACTAAACCCAAAAACACAACCCCCAGCACGACCCCCTATACTACACAAACACCACTCCACTACACTAAACCCTAAAACAATACCCCCAGCACGACCCCCTACACTACAGAAACACCACTGCACAACCCTTTACCCTAAAATATGACCCCCTACACTACACAAACACCACTGCACTACCCTAAACCCTAAAACACTACACCAGCATGATCCCGTACACTACACAAGCACCACTGGACTACCCTAAACCCTAAAACACTACACAGAGCACAACACCCTACACTACCCAAACATAAATGCACAAGCCTAACCCCAAAAACACTACCACCAGCACAACTCTCTAAAGTACCCAAACACCAATGCTACCTTAAACCCTAAATCTACCCGAGCACAACCCCATAGACTACTCAAACACCCTAAACCCTAAAACACTGCCCCCAGCATGAACCCCTAC
Organism: Triturus cristatus; assembly: GCF_964204655.1. Classification (NCBI taxonomy): domain Eukaryota; kingdom Metazoa; phylum Chordata; class Amphibia; order Caudata; family Salamandridae; genus Triturus; species Triturus cristatus. The sequence continues at coordinate 522,497,820 of NC_140579.1, read as the reverse complement.
ACTACCCAAACACCACTGTACTACCCTAAAACCTAAAACACTACCACCAGCATGACCCCTACTCTACACAAACACCACTGCACTGCCCTAAACCCTAAAACACTAACCCAGCACTACCCACTACACTACCCAAACACAACTGCACTACACTAAACCTAAAAACACTACCCCTAGCACGACCCCCTACACTACACAAGCACCACTGCACTACCCTAAACCCTAAAAAACTACCCCCAGCACGACACCCTACACTACACAAACACCACTGCACTACCCTAAACCCTAAAACACTACCCCAGCACTACCCCTACACTACACAAACACCACTGCACTACCCTAAACCCTAAAACTTTACCCCCAGCACGACCCCCTACACTACAAAAAACACCACTCCACTACTCTAAAATCTAAAACACTACCACCTACACTACACAAACACCATTGCACTACACTAAACCCTAAAACACTACCCCCACCATGAACTCCCACACTTCACAATCACCACTGCACTACCCTAAACCCTAAAACACGACCACAAGCATGAAGCCCTACACTACCCAAACACCACTGCACTACCAGGCCTAAACCCTAAAACACTAACCCTAGCATGACCCCCTACACTTCCCAAACACCACTGCACATCCCTATACACTAAAATATGACCCCCTACACTACACAAACACCACTGCACTTCCTTAAACCATAAATCTACCACCAGAAAAAACCCCTACACTACACAAACACCACTGCACTATGCTAAACCCTACATCTTCCACCAGCATGACCTCCCACACTACACAAACACCACTGCACTACCCTAAACCCTAAAACACAGCCACCAGCAAGACTCCCTACAATACCCAAACACCACTGCACTACACTAAACCCTACATCTACCCCCAACATGACCTCCCACACTACACAAACACCACTGTACTACCCGAAACCATAACAAATCTACACCCTACACTACACAAACACCACTGCATTACCCTAAACCCTAAAACACTACCCCCAGCACGACTCCCTTCACTACCCAAACACAACTGCACTACACTAAACCCAAAAACCCTACCCCAGCACAAACCCCCTATACTACACAAACACCACTCCACTACCCTAAACCCTAAAACACTACACCCTACATTACACAAACACCACTGCACTACCCGGCCCAAACCCTAAAACACTAACCCTAGCATGACCCCCTACACTTCCCAAACACCACTGCACAACCCTATACACTAAAATATGACCCCCTACACTACACAAACACCACTGCACTTCCTTAAACCCTAAATCTACCACCAGCACAACCCCCTAGACTACTCACACACCACTGCACTACCATAAACCCTAAAACACAACCCCCAGCACAACTCCCTATACTACACAAATACCACTGCACTACCCTAAACCCTAAAACACTACCCCCAGCACAACTCCCTACACTACACAAACACCACTGCACTACCCTAAAGCCTACAACACTGACCCCAGCACGACTCCAAACACTCCCCAAACACCACTGCACTACCCTAAACCCTAAACCACTACCCCTAGCATGACCCCCTACATTACCCAAACATAACTGCACTACCCTAAACCTTAAAACACTACCACCAGCACGACTCCCTACACAACCCAACCACCACTGCACTACCCTAAACCCTAAATCTACCACCAGCAAAACCCCCTACACAACACAAACACCACTGCACTACCCTAAACCCTAAAACACAGCCACAAGCTAGACTCCCTACACTACCCAAACACCCCTGCACTACGCTAAACCCTACATCTACTCCCAACATGAACTCCCACACTACACAAACACCACAGTACTACCCGAAACCATAAAAAACTACACCCTACACTACACAAACACCACTGCACTACCCTAAACCCTAAAACACTACCCCCAGCACGACCCCCTTCACTACCCAAACACAACTGCACTACACTAAACCCAAAAACACTACCCCCAGCACGACCCCCTATACTACACAAACACCACTTCTCTACCCTAAACCCTAAAACACTACACCCTACATTACACAAACACCACTGCACTACCCTAAACCCTAAAACAATACCCCCAGCACGACCCTCTACACTACACAAACACCACTGCACAGCCCTATACCCTAAAATATGACCCCCTACACTACACAAACGCCACTGCACTACCCTAAACCCTAAAACACTACCCCAGCATGATCCCGTACACTACACAAGCACCACTGCACTACCCTAAACCCTAAAACACTACACACAGCACAACACCCTACACTACCCAAACATAAATGCACAAGCCTAACCCCTAAAACACTGCCACCAGCACAACTCTCTACACTACCCAAACACCAATGCACTACCTTAAACCCTAAATCTACCCCAGCACAACCCCATAGACTACTCAAACACAACTGCACTACCCTAAACCCTAAAACACTGCCCCCAGCATGAACCCCTATACTACCCAAACACCACTGTACTACACTAAAACCTAAAACACTACCCCCAGCATGACCCCTGCACTACACAAACACCACTGCACTACCCTAAACCCTAAAACACTAACCCAGCACTACCCACTACACTACCCAAACACAACTGCACTACACTAAACCTAAAAACACTACCCCTAGCACGACCCCCTACACTACACAAACACAACTGCACTACCCTAAACCATAAAACACTAACCCCTACACTACACAAACACCACTGCACTACGCTAAACCCTAAAACACTACCCCAGCACTACCCCTACACTACCCAAACAACACTGCACTACCCTAAATCCTAAAACACAACCACAGCGCTACCCCCTAAACTACCCAAACACAACTGCATTACACTAAACCCAAAAACACTACCCCCAGCACGACCCCCTACACTACCCAAACACACCTGCACTACACTAAACCCTAAAACACCACCCCCTAGACAACTCATACACCACTGCACTACCATAAACCCTAAAACACTGCCCCCAGCATGAATCCCTACACTACCCAAACACCACTGCTCTACCTTAAACCCTAAAACACTACCCCAGCACTGCCCCCTATACTACCCAAATACCACTGCACTACCCTAAACCCGAAATCTACCCCCAGCACAACCCCCTACAATACACAAACACCACTGCACTTCCTTAAACCCTAAATCTACCCCCAGCACAACCCACTACACTACACAAGCACCACTGCACTACCCTAAACCCTAAAACACTACCCCCAGCATGACTCCCTACACTACACAAACACCACTGCACTACCCTAAACCCTAAAACACTACCCCAGCACTACCCCTACACTACACAAACACCACTGCACTACCCTAAACCCTAAAGCTTTACCCCCAGCATGACCTCTACTCTACAAAAAACACACTCCACTACTCTAAAATCTAAAACACTACCCCCTACACTACACAAACACCATTGCACTACACTAAACCCTAAAACACTACCCCCACCATGAACTCCCACACTACCCAAACTTCACTGCACTACCAGGCCTAAACCCTAAAACACTAACCCTAGCATGACCCCCTACACTTCCCAAACACCACTGCACAACCCTATACACTAAAATATGACCCCCTACACTACACAAACACCACTGCACTTCCTTAAACCCTAAATCTACCCCCAGCACAAACCCCTAGACTACTCACACACCACTGCACTACCATAAACCCTAAAACACTGCCCCCAGCATGAATCCCTACACTACTCAAACACCACTGCTCTACCATAAACCCTAAAACACTACCCCAGCACTGCCCCCTATACTACACAAACACCACTGCACTACCCTAAAACCTAAAACACTACACCAGCACTATCCCTATACTACCCAAATACTACTGCACTACCCTAAACCCTAAATCTACCCCCAGCACAACCCCCTACAATACACAAACACCACTGCACTACCCTAAACCCTAAAACACAACCCCCAGCACAACTCCCTATACTACACAAATACCACTGCACTACCCTAAACCCTAAAACACTACCCCCAGCACAACTCCCTACACTACACAAACACCACTGCACTACCCTAAAGCCTACAACAATGACCCCAGCACGACTCCAAACACTCCCAAAACATCACTGCACTACCCTAAACCCTGAACCACTACCCCTAGCATGACCCCCTACACTACCCAAACATAACTGCACTACCCTATACCTTAAAAAACTACCACCAGCATGACTCTCTACACAACCCAAACACCACTGCACTACCCTAAACCCTAAATCTACCACCAGCAAAACCCCCTACACTACACAAACACCACTTCATTACACTAAACCCTACATCTTCCCCCAGCATGACCTCCCACACTACACACACACCACTGCACTACCCTAAACACTAAAACACAGCCACCAGCAAGACTCCCTACACTACCCAAACACCACTGCACTACACTAAACCCTACATCTACCCCCAACATGACCTCCCACACTACACAAACACCACTGTACTACCCGAAACCATAAAAAACTACACCCCACACTACACAAACACCACTGCACTACCCTAAACCCTAAAACACAACCACAGCGCTACCCCCTAAACTACCCAAACACAACTGCATTACACTAAACCCAAAAACACTACCCCCAGCACGACCCCCTACACTACCCAAACACACCTGCACTACACTAAACCCTAAAACACGACCCCCTACACTACACAAGCACCACTGCACTACCCTAAACCCTAAAACACTACCCCGAGCACGACACCCTACACTACACAAACACCACTGCACTACCCTAAACCCTAAAACACTACCCCAGCACTACCCCTACACTACACAAACACCACTGCACTACCCTAAACCCTAAAACTTTACCCCCAGCACGACCCCCTACACTACAAAAAACACCACTCCACTACTCTAAAATCTAAAACACTATCCCCTACACAACACAAACATCATTGCACTACACTAAACCCTAAAAAACACTACCCCCACCATGAACTCCCACACTACCCAAACACCACTGCACTACCAGGCCTAAACCCTAAAACACTAACCCTAGCATGACCCCCTACACTTCCCAAACACCACTGCACAACCCTATACACTAAAATATGACCCCCTACACTACACAAACACCACTGCACATCCTTAAACCCTAAATCTACCCCCAGCACTACCCTCTAGACTACTCACACACCACTGCACTGCCCTAAACCCTAAAACACTGCCCCAGCATGAATCCCTACACTACCGAAACACCACTGCTCTACCATATATCCCTAAAACACTACCCCCAGCACTGCCCCCTATGCTACACAAACACCTCTGCACTACCCTAAACCCTAAAACACTACACCAGCACTACCCCTACACTACCCACATACCACTGCACTACCCTAAACCCTAAATCTACCCCCAGCACAACCCCCTACAATACACAAACACCACTGCACTACCCTAAACCCTAAAACACTACCCCCAGCACAACTCCCTATACTACACAAATACCACTGCACTGCCCTAAACCCTAAAACACTACCCCCAGCACAACTCCCTACACTACACAAACACCACTGCACTACCCTAAAGCCTAAACCACTACCCCTAGCATGACACCCTACATTACCCAAACATAACTGCACTACCCTAAACCTTAAAACACTACCACCAGCACGACTCCCTACACAACCCAACCACCACTGCACTACCCTAAACCCTAAATCTACCACCAGCAAAACCCCCTACACAACACAAACACCACTGCACTACCCTAAACCCTAAAACACAGCCACAAGCTAGACTCCCTACACTACCCAAACACCCCTGCACTACGCTAAACCCTACATCTACTCCCAAGATGACCTCCCACACTACACAAACACCACAGTACTACCCGAAACCATAAAAAATTACACCCTACACTACACAAACACCACTGCACTACCCTAAACCCTAAAACACTACCCCGAGCACGACACCCTACACTACACAAACACCACTGCACTACCCTAAACCCTAAAACACTACCCCAGCACTACCCCTACACTACACAAACACCACTGCACTACCCTAAACCCTAAAACTTTACCCCCAGCACGACCCTCTACACTACAAAAAACTCCACTCCACTACTCTAAAATCTAAAACACTATCCCCTACACAACACAAACATCATTGCACTACACTAAACCCTAAAAAACACTACCCCCACCATGAACTCCCACACTACCCAAACACCACTGCACTACCAGGCCTAAACCCTAAAACACTAACCCTAGCATGACCCCCTACACTTCCCAAACACCACTGCACAACCCTATACACTAAAATATGACCCCCTACACTACACAAACACCACTGCACGTCCTTAAACCCTAAATCTACCCCCAGCACTACCCTCTAGACTACTCACACACCACTGCACTGCCCTAAACCCTAAAACACTGCCCCAGCATGAATCCCTACACTACCGAAACACCACTGCTCTACCATATATCCCTAAAACACTACCCCCAGCTCTGCCCCCTATGCTACACAAACACCTCTGCACTACCCTAAACCCTAAAACACTACACCAGCACTACCCCTACACTACCCACATACCACTGCACTACCCTAAACCCTAAATCTACCCCCAGCACAACCCCCTACAATACACAAACACCACTGCACTACCCTAAACCCTAAAACACTACCCCCAGCACAACTCCCTATACTACACAAATACCACTGCACTACCCTAAACCCTAAAACACTACCCCCAGCACAACTCCCTACACTACACAAACACCACTGCACTACCCTAAAGCCTAAACCACTACCCCTAGCATGACACCCTACATTACCCAAACATAACTGCACTACCCTAAACCTTAAAACACTACCACCAGCACGACTCCCTACACAACCCAACCACCACTGCACTACCCTAAACCCTAAATCTACCACCAGCAAAACCCCCTACACAACACAAACACCACTGCACTACCCTAAACCCTAAAACACAGCCACAAGCTAGACTCCCTACACTACCCAAACACCCCTGCACTACGCTAAACCCTACATCTACTCCCAAGATGACCTCCCACACTACACAAACACCACAGTACTACCCGAAACCATAAAAAATTACACCCTACACTACACAAACACCACTGCACTACCCTAAACCCTAAAACACTACCCCCAGCACGACCCCCTTCACTACCCAAACACAACTGCACTACACTAAACCCAAAAACACTACCCCCAGCACGACCCCCTATACTACACAAACACCACTGCACAACCCTATACCCTAAAATATGACCCCCTACACTACACAAACGCCACTGCACTACCCTAAACCCTAAAACACTACCCCAGCATGATCCCGTACACTACACAAGCACCACTGCACTACCCTAAACCCTAAAACACTACACACAGCACAACACCCTACACTACCCAAACATAAATGCACAAGCCTAACCCCTAAAACACTGCCACCAGCACAACTCTCTACACTACCCAAACACCACTGCACTACCCTAAACCCTAAAACACTGCCCCCAGCATGAACCCCTATACTACCCAAACACCACTGTACTACCCTAAAACACTACCCCCAGCATGACCCCTGCAATACACAAACACCACAGCACGACCCTAAACCCTAAAACACTAACCCAGCACTACCCACTACACTACCCAAACACAACTGCACTACACTAAACCTAAAAACACTACCCCTAGCACGACCCCCTACTCTACACAAACACCACTGCATTACCCTAAACCATAAAACACTAACCCCTACACTACACAAACACCACTGCACTACGCTAAACCCTAAAACACTACCCCAGCACTACCCCTACACTACCCAAACAACACTGCACTACCCTAAACCCTAAAACACAACCACAGCGCTACCCCCTAAACTACCCAAACACAACTGCATTACACTAAACCCAAAAACACTACCCCCAGCACGACCCCCTACACTACACAAACACACCTGCACTACACTAAACCCTAAAACACCACCCCCTACACTACACAAGCACCACTGCACTACCCTAAACCCTAAAACACTACCCCCAGCATGACACCCTACACTACACAAACACCACTGCACTACCCTAAACCCTAAAACACTACCCCAGCACTACCCCTACACTACACAAACACCACTGCACTACCCTAAACCCTAAAACTTTACCCCCAGCATGACCCCTACACTACAAAAAACACCACTCCACTACTCTAAAATCTAAAACACTACCCCCTACACTACACAAACAACATTGCACTACACTAAACCCTAAAACACTACCCCCACCATGAACTCCCACACTACCCAAACACCACTGCACTACCAGGCCTAAACCCTAAAACACTAACCCTAGCATGACCCCCTACACTTCCCAAACACCACTGCACAGCCCTATATCCTAAAATATGACCCCCTACACTACACAAACACCACTGCACTTCCTTAAACCCTAAATCTACCCCCAGCACAACCCCCTAGACTACTCACACACCAGTGCACTACCATAAACCCTAAAACACTGCCCCCAGCATGAATCCCTACACTACCCAAACACCACTGCTCTACCATAAACCCTAAAACACTACCCCAGCACTGCCCCCTATACTACACAAACACCACTGCACTACCCTAAAACCTAAAACACTACACCAGCACTATCCCTATACTACCCAAATACCACTGCACTACCCTAAACCCTAAATCTACCCCCAGCACAACCCCCTACAATACACAAACACCACTGCACTACCCTAAACCCTAAAACACAACCCCCAGCACAACTCCCTATACTACACAAATACCACTGCACTACCCTAAACCCTAAAACACTACCCCCAGCACAACTCCCTACACTACACAAACACCACTGCACTACCCTAAAGCCTACAACAATGACCCCAGCACGACGCCAAATACTCCTCAAACATCACTGCACTACCCTAAACCCTAAACCACTACCCCTAGCATGACCCCCTACACTACCCAAACATAACTGCACTACACTATACCTTAAAAAACTACCACCAGCATGACTCTCTACACAACCCAAACATCACTACACTACCCTAAACCCTAAATCTACCACCAGCAAAACCCCCTACACTACACAAACACCACTTCATTACACTAAACCCTACATCTTCCCCCAGCATGACCTCTCACACTACACAAACACCACTGCACTACCCTAAACCCTAAAACACAGCCACCAGCAAGACTCCCTACACTACCCAAACACCACTGCACTACACTAAACCCTACATCTACCCCCAACATGACCTCCCACACTACACAAACACCACTGTACTACCCGAAAAAGTGTTTCTTCCCATTGTAGATGCTCCCTCCTCCATCTCTATTCTACGTTTTGGCCTCAGACCAGACCAGTCGCGAGCAGAGTCAGCAGAGAGCAGAGTCAGCAGACTCGGCAGCAGCAGCGACAGCGGAAGGAGAAGCAGCTGCCGTCTTCGCTCCCGTGCCTACGGAGGCACCGTGACTCCGTGAAAGACACACAGGAACCTTGGGGGGCCGGGAGTTTGTACCCCCGCTCCCGACCAAATCGCGGAGAAATCGCGCCGAAAATCGCGCCGAAAATCGCGGAGAAATCACGGCGAAAACAGCGGAAAACAGCGGAAAACAGCAGTACCTCAATCAGCAAAACCGGAGCCTCTGCTTCCAATCAGTTCCACAGCCCCAGGTGAGCTCAGCCTCAGAGACTGCAATCCCGCAAAAAAAAACCCCAAAAAAAAAAAACCTTTAAAATCCATAACTACAATACCAAAAACGCCGACCTGAGGACTTGAGGACCTAGGGGGGGCCAGGGGAGATCCGGGGGAAAACGTGCCATCTCCAGATCTGGCTACCCTTGCCCCAGCGAGCTCCCAGCGGCAGGGGGAGTAATGGAGGATAACGGCGGCAGAAAAATTGCATGCTAGCACGACAGAGTCTTAGCTGAGGCTCAGTGGCTTTTAGACCTCACGCTCCCTTGGTCCCATATCAGCTTCATGTAAACTTTCTATAACCAGCCTGCATTTCTGCCTCCTGAGCTCGTGGCTGTCCCAGTGATAGTGTTGCCCAACTACTTAAAACTTCCTGCTCCTGTTGCTCCTGTTGTGGTGGTCGGTAGCCACGCTCCCTTACATTAACGTTTTGCGGCAACACCCAGTAGAGAGCAGCTCAGTGAGCAGTGAGCAGCAGATTCAGACATACAGTAGCAGCGGGAAGCAGCGGGGAGCAGCAGCAGCAGCGGCTGGGAGCCATAAATTCCCTAATAAAGTGAGAGCAGAATGAGATCAGGAAGGATAAGGGAAGAGATGCCGCCATTGCCGTCCAAACTCAGGCGGGGGAGAGAAAAAAAAAAGCAAACCCACGCTCAGTCCAGCACAGTGTCTGCGCTTATCAGCTGGAATCAAGAGCAAGACTGTCCGCAAGTTCAAGCAGTAGCAACAGAGCAAGAGCAAGAGCTCAGTAAGGGTAAGAAGCAGTGCGCTTCTAACGTCACCACCAACGCGATTTGTTTTAATCAGCCCAAGATTTACACAAAGTTTCACTTTTTAAAAGACATCGGGTCAGCGCTGTATTCCAGCAATGCCGCACTTACAGGATTGCAATCTCCCATGCTGCCTATGCAACCCAATGTTTTAAGGAAAATCTGCAAAGAGGACTCATACCAGGATACTCAGTCAACTACACAACAGTTAACCAGTCTTATCCCACAAGAAGGGCCACAAGAAGGGACTACGACGGATCAATTGGACATCACAGCTTCCACATCACCAGAGATCCCAGGGATAACGCGCGAGATGCCAAGCACAAGGGCGAGCCAAAAAGGGCGGTCTCTGGGGCCTCTAAGCGCTCATCCCGTGGCTCAAGCACCAAAACAAATTTTAGAATTTGTGGCAGCCCTAAAACCAAAACCAATGAAGACGGGCGGCATGAGTCTCGGAAAACACTCTGTCAATGAACACGACACAGAGACAACAGAGACTATAGAGTCCTTAACCGCAGAGAAAGAAGAATCTAAGAGTGCAGTAACCATCACTGGCTACACTAGTATAAACAATAGTTTATTCTTTGGTAATCTCAGTGACGTTAATACCAATCTTAACATGGGAAATGACTTGGGAAGTGGAAATCCAAGTGGAACCCCAACAGCAAACACCACCCTAAACTTACATCAAAGAAACGAATTGGAGGGCTTAGGGCCAACAGACACATCCCTGACTGAGGATAGGAGGATGACAACGACCACGACTGCGACATCGACTAACACAAGTATACTACAACTAGACCCTCAAGAGCACGGGCAAGCTAACAATTCGGTGGTCTACCAATCAAATCCAGAAGATGCACCTGATCAAGGGCCGGCCAGCCCCCAAATTTCTTCTAACAACTCAAGTTGTACAAATCAGACGAGCTTTACTGACAAAGATTCCGAATCGGCAAAGGCACAAAATATCAGCGCTTGGGACTCCTTACTGAATACAATCCAACTGGCCGTAAATGCCTTGCAATTTCAATCTGAAAAAATGGAGATTCAGTTAACACTGCTAAACACTCTGGCCGTCTTCACTGCCGGCATAGACGAAAAACTGGGTAACTTAAACAACTTGATCATAAGAGCTCAAACATCTTCTAACCTCAAATGTAATTGCGATCAGGTTGTTGAAAAATTATCTACTTTACCCTCAATGTTTAACAGCATGCTATCAGAAATTAAAAATGTAACTTCAAAAGCAACTGCGACAAACTCTAAACACATGCAGGCGGTCCCGATCATCGCGGAGGGATCGGTAACCGACTGTCTGGCAGATACTCCACAGCAGGGCAGTGCCACTAAGGTAATGGTAAAGGCTACCTCCAGTGTCCTCAAAAACAGCGACGAATTAAAACTAAATGCCAAACAGCGCCGCAAGCAAAAAAGGAAAGGTCGAAATCAAAACTCAGACAAAAGCACGTCTTCCTATTACCCCATCTTTATATACCCGCACGACAGTCACGCTAAAAATGAAAATTCTCCAGACACCACAAGTAGTCAATCAACATGTGATTTTTCTCCTGTGGATACTTTAAAACAATCCCCGGAACCCGAAAGTATTCAAAACTTGAATTTGCGCATCTGCACACACGTAAACAAAGATAAGTTAAACCAAATAACAACTACGCTAACTTCACAACAAGAAGCAGGGAGAAGTCAAAGTGATCCAATTGACCCAAAAACTATAAACAAAACGATGACAATTCCAAATAAACAACAAAAACAGATCTTCGACCAAAAGAGTCCACCTCGGTCAGTCCAAAATATACACATGCGACCAATAGAAAAGGGCAGTCCTCTACGTGCACCCATACCGGTCAATCTAACTCAATACAACCGGAAACCAACACAAAACCAAGAGATAACAAGGGACGCCCAAGGAAGTGTAGTTAGGCCTGACTGGCCATCGCAGGTACCATTGCTAACTGAGTCTACGCTCCAGGAGCAAGTCAATGAATGCTCCAGTTTTAGGCAACCGGACAACAAACTACAGTGTAGACGGGGAGGAACAACACATCCAAACCCCATACAAGGAAATCCGGAGTTACCCTCAGGAAACTATAGGACTGAGGCTGCAAATAACAAGAGGGATATACAGCACAAAGATATAATCAGCGGCCTGTTTCAAATTGATCAAACAAACAGAACAAACCCAACGCCTCTAGAAATACAAGAACCAACGCAAGAGCCAACAGTCCTGGTTTTTCAACCAACATATGTTTCTCGGGGCCCTCAGGATATACTCAATCGCGGTAACATCTTAAAACTATGTAAAGCAATTCCAACTCTAGCCGCGATAAGATCAACGGATTTAACATCCATAGAGTTTGTAAACACCAACAACCCTCAACCTATGGAAGCAACAAAAACAACATGGTCCTCTAGTGGATCTGCAAAACTAATTTTGGCTGAACTACATGTTTTCAAAAAATGGGGCATTGAGATACTTCCATTTCAAAACCCAGCATACCCGGCACCACTAACAATTACTGATGGCACAGGTCAACAAGTGGATAATATTCCACCAACTAGTATCCTCAAGGGCGCCCGCGGTAGATCTCGCCAAAATAGCACTGACGACTACAGGCATAAACAGGAATTAACATCTCAACCACGGGCTCCAACACATCAGGCTCGAAAAACGGAAACAATTTTACGTACCATAAAAAGACACGTAGGGCTGGATTGACCAGATCAACAAGTTGGATCTACAGGCCTTAAAGTCTGTTCATGGAATATAAACGGCCTAGCAGCAAAAATAACTGATCCAGACTTTCTAAATTACATCAAGGCCCACGACATAATACTTCTGCAGGAAACTTGGCTCATGTCCCCAATACAAATTGAGGGATACACGTGCTTTTCCACACCGGCAAATAGATCCGGAAGATTTGGCCACAGCTCTGGGGGCCTGGCCACTTACATGTCAACAACACGTATATCATCATCAACAACGATGGATTTAAACTCAAACACATTTATAACAGTCAAAACTCCAATTTACATTGAGGATAAAGAAACTGAGGTGACCTGGATAAACTCATATATCCATCCTAAACGCAAAATAAAAGATGCCACTGAGTTAGTGAAACATGTGACAGAAATATACATGGCGTCAGAGAACCCTCTGATCATTTTGACTGGGGATTTTAACCAACATCTTATAGGCTCAGCTCAGGGTTATGAGGTAGTGCTGCATACTGGCCTGTATAATATCCCCAAACAACACGTACCACAGCAGAAGAACAAGAACCTGTGCAACAATCACCTACTAGATGACCTGGAACACTTAAATCTGCGTGCACTAAACGGAAGATTCTCAGAGGACACTCCACCTGTAGCCTCATATTACTCCTCAACAACCAGTTCCATCTTGGACTACACCTTTGTAAATCTTGCACTGTTTGAACACATCGGTGGGTTCAGAATGGGGGAAAAAGGAGACAGTGATCATCGCCCACAAGAATTTTATATAACCTGTATAGCCTCAAAAACAATCATGCCAGAAGCAACCCTGGAGAGTTTTTATACCTCTAACCTACGGAGGATTAATTGCACAACAACAAATACAGCTACCAAAGCAGATGCTGCAATTCAACTTTTTAATAAACTAGCTGAAAGTCAAGGCAATCAAATAGAAACCTGGGAAACATTCACCGATTCACTCACAAGTCAATTAGCAATAAACAACAACAATAATCGGGAGCTACAGTCCACACGTAATAAGTTCAACATTTCGAAAAAAAACAGACTAGAGATAAAGTCTCTTAAAAAAACAATTAATGCAGCCCTGCGCAATTTAAAATATTCACCGTGGAACACTTTTCTTCGAATAAACCTAAAAGAGCAAAGGGCAAAATTGAAGAAACTCAAATGGCACATCATAAGAGATTCTGAGAATGACCACTGGGCAAAATTACTATATGATTTAAAATGCAACAATAGTAGTCGCTTCTGGAAAACAGTTAACGGAATCATCCGTCCATATCACACCGGAATTGGGTCAAACATAACAGAATCAACATGGACAAACTACCTGTCAAGCCATTTTAACGTCCCTGCTGAAACACCTGGCAATTATCAAATAAGCTCTTTTTTGCCACAAGCACATATCAGCCAGACCTCAACCTACCCAAGTAACCTAGATCTCGGAGACAACGAAAACAGCCAATCAGGTGTCGCTAGCCATCATCCCCTGGAAACAATAAGGAAACAAATCGCAAAAGGAAGAAGAGAAGGAGCACCAGGCCCGAATGGCATTCCTCCGGCACTTTACAAAGCCAACCCTGACGCCTGGGTGGTTATTTTTCAATCTTTATTCACGGACATCAGGAAACTGGAAAAAATACCAGAACTTTGGAAAGGGTCAATCATAGCACCAATCCATAAAAAAGGGGACAAGGCTGATCCCAATAATTATCGTCTAATAGCTCTGATTGACAATGAGGCAAAATACTTTTCAGGCACAATACTTGAAGAACTAACAAACTGGGCAGAGGCTAGTTCTATTATACCGTGGAATCAGACTGGGTTCCGTAAATCAACAAGCACCACCACCAATATCCTTACAATATCTCTAATAATCGACGCAGCCAAAACCTCCAAGCAACCATTACACCTGTGCTACATTGATTTTAGTGCTGCATTCGACAGCGTGGACAGAGTCAGACTGTGGAGGAAACTGGAGCAATGGGGTGCACCAGCACCTACGGTAAACATGCTGAAACTTTTACACACAAATACCTGGGTGCAGGTGAAACTAGGCGCTGGTAGTCACATCTCCAAGAAAATTTACACCTCAAAAGGCCTGAAACAGGGTTGTGTGCTAGCACCAACCCTGTTTAATCTATATCTGGCTGATCTGCCAAAAGTACTTAACGCCTGTAACTCTCATTCCCCGCGGTTAGGTGGGACTGTACTGTCCCACCTTATGTACGCAGACGACGTAGTCTTGCTTAGTCACACGCACGTCGGTCTACAGAACCTCCTGACGGTAATGCAGAACTACGCTATAGAAAATAATCTAAAGATAAACCTGCAAAAAACACGGACGATGACAATCCAAAAAAACAAAATGACACGCCAGAGGAATTGGTTCTTCGGTAATAAAAAAATTGATGCGGCAGACGAATATAGATACTTAGGAGTAATAATCGATAAAGGAGGCCTGTTTAAATCCCAGATGAAGGAGGAAAAAAGAAAGGGCTTGCTAATGGCCATAACTCTGAAAAATCTTGCGCACAAACTTACGGGGCCGCTCCTGACCCCCTTACTAAGGGTAGCCCAGGCGAAACTTCTTCCCACAACTGCATATGGCAGTGAAGCAATGCGGGGCAGAGACGCTAAGCAATTAGACAACCTTCAGGTTCAAGCCTACAAACAAATGTTTTGTCTTCCGAACTACACCTCTCCAGCCCAGGTTAGGTTGGAGTTCGGGCTTTTGCGACAAGATCTTGCCAGACAAGGAGCATACATCATCTGTTGGTTTAAGATCAAAAGCTCTCGGTCCCACATGCTCAACAATTTGCTGTGGCAAGAACTGCAAAACAGAGACACGTCCCAAGCAAGAGCTTATCTCCAGGCAGCCCTGGAATACACTAAACTACAGGAACTCTGGGACGCCCAAATTGGATACTACGCTTTTAAAAAACTAGCCTGGAAGGTCATTAAACAAGCGTCATTGATTGAAGACAAGGCAACCTTCTCTAAAAGAGCCCATGCCTGGACGACTCTGAACACATATAAGTCTCTGACCCCACAGTCATATTTCAATCAGGGGTACTCTAAAGCAGCAAAACTGAGCTTTATGAGGTTCAGACTGGGAGTTCTGCCTTGTGCCCAACATCTTCCGCCATGGCAACGGCGGATAGGTCAAGACTCCTGTAGCCTGTGCAAAGCCAAGCAAGGTGACATTTTACACTTAATCTGCCTATGCAAAAATATGGCCCAAGACCGGCAGAAACTCCTAAAAAACGTATTTAACACTATTTGTATCCGAACAAGGAGACAAGCGGTACTAGCATGTTTTAATTCAGAAAATACTCAGTTAAATTGCCGCCTAGCAAAATTTTTAACGATTGCTGAACATAAACGGCTAAAAAACTTGGTAACTGTCCAAAAAAGCATCAACGTTTCACCACACCATGAAGGAGATACTGATCCGTCTTAATCAGACCTTAAGGACTTATTTTCAGCCACAAGAAAGCCTCATTGAACAAACAATGTACGCGTTCGTTCACCCTGCTGCTGTTGTTCAGAAATGCTTTTAAACTTAAATTTTTTTTTTGCACATAATTTACATTACCCATAATCAAATTGCAAACGTGTATGTTTTAACATTAAGTTATTAGCACGATGGCACTTCAGAACTAATTTCAGGTAACAGCCTAAATTCACTGATATATCGACTATTCGTACAAGGAAACGGCTTAAAACTTAATGATAAAGCACTTGTTTTATAATACTTTTTAACTGATTTTATTGGTATTATGCACTGTTAATAAATGTTATATTGTTATGGTTTTTATTAACTAAACAATAAAAATTTATTCTATTCTGATTCTAAAACACAGCCACCAGCAAGACTCCCTACACTACCCAAACACCACTGCACTACACTAAACCCTACATCTACCCCCAACATGACCTCCCACACTACACAAACACCACTGTACTACCCGAAACCATAAAAAATTACACCCTACACTACACAAACACCACTGCACTACCCTAAACCCTAAAACACTACCCACAGCATGACCCCCTACACTTCACAAACACCACTGTGCTAACCGAAACCCTAAAAATTCTACACACTACACTACACAAACACCACTGCACTACCCTAAACCCTAAAACACAACCACAGCGCTACCCCCTAAACTACCCAAACACAACTGCATTACACTAAACCCAAAAACACTACCCCCAGCACGACCCCCTACACTACCCAAACACACCTGTACTACACTAAACCCTAAAACACGACCCCCTACACTACACAAGCACCACTGCACTACCCTAAACCCTAAAACACTACCCCGAGCACGACACCCTACACTACACAAACACCACTGCACTACCCTAAACCCTAAATCTACCCCCAGCACAACCCCCTACAATACACAAACACCACTGCACTACCCTAAACCCTAAAACACAACCCCCAGCACAACTCCCTATACTACACAAATACCACTGCACTACCCTAAACCCTAAAACACTACCCACAGCACAACTCCCTACACTACACAAACACCACTGCACTACCCTAAAGCCTACAACACTGACCCCAGCACGACTCCAAACACTCCCCAAATACCACTGCACTACCCTAAACCCTAAACCACTACCCCTAGCATGACCCCCTACACTACCCAAACATAACTGCACTACCCTAAACCTTAAAATACTACCACCAGCATGACTCTCTATTCAACCCAAACACCACTGTACTACCCTAAACCATAAATCTACCACCAGCAAAGCCCCTACACTACACAAACACCACTGCACTACGCTAAACCCTACATCTTCCCCCAGCATGACCTCCCACACTACACAAACACCACTGCACTACCCTAAACCCTAAAACACAGCCACCAGCAAGACTCCCTACAATACCCAAACACCACTGCACTACCTTAAACCCTACATCTACCCCCAACATGACCTCCCACACTACACAAACACCACTGTACTACCCGAAACCATAAAAAATCTACACCCTACACTACACAAACACCACTGCATTACCCTAAACCCTAAAACACTACCCCCAGCACGACTCCCTTCACTACCCAAACACAACTGCACTACACTAAACCCAAAACACTACCCCCAGCACGACCCCCTATACTACACAAACACCACTCCACTACCCTAAACCCTAAAACACTACACCCTACATTACATAAACACCACTGCACTACCCGGCCTAAACCCTAAAACACTAACCCTAGCATGACCCCCTACAATTCCCAAACACCACTGCACAACCCTATACACTAAAATATGACCCCCTACACTACACAAACACCACTGCACGTCCTTAAACCCTAAATCTACCCCCGGCACTACCCTCTAGACTACTCACACACCACTGCACTGCCCTAAACCCTAAAACACTGCCCCCAGCATGAATCCCTACACTACCGAAACACCACTGCTCTACCATATATCCCTAAAACACTACCCCCAGCACTGCCCCCTATGCTACACACACACCTCTGCACTACCCTAAACCCTAAAACACTACACCAGCACTACCCCTACACTACCCAATACCACTGCACTACCCTAAACCCTAAATCTACCCCCAGCACAACCCCCTACAATACACAAACACCACTGCACTACCCTAAACCCTAAAACACTACCCCCAGCACAACTCCCTATACTACACAAATACCACTGCACTACCCTAAACCCTAGAACACTACCCCCAGCACAACTCCCTACACTACTCAAACACCACTGCACTACCCTAAAGCCTACAACACTGACCCCAGCACGACTCCAAACACTCCCCAAACATCACTGCACTACCCTAAACCCTAAACCACTACCCCTAGCATGACCCCCTACATTACCCAAACATAACTGCACTACCCTAAACCTTAAAACACTACCACCAGCACGACTCCCTACACAACCCAACCACCACTGAACTACCCTAAACCCTAAATCTACCACCAGCAAAACCCCCTACACAACACAAACACCACTGCACTACCCTAAACCCTAAAACACAGCCACAAGCTAGACTCCCTACACTACCCAAACACCCCTGCACTACGCTAAACCCTACATCTACTCCCAACATGACCTCCCACACTACACAAACACCACAGTACTACCCGAAACCATAAAAAACTACACCCTACACTACACAAACCCAACTGCACTACACTAAACCCAAAAACACTACCCCCAGCACGACCCCCTATACTACACAAACACTACTTCACTACCCTAAACCCTAAAACACTACACCCTACATTACACAAACACCACTGCACTACCCTAAACCCTAAAACAATACCCACAGCACGACCCCCTACACTACACAAACACCACTGCACAACCCTATACCCTAAAATATGACCCCCTACACTACACAAACGCCACTGCACTACCCTAAACCCTAAAACACTACCCCAGCATGATCCTGTACACTACACAAGCACCACTGCACTACCCTAAACCCTAAAACACTACACACAGCACAACACCCTACACTACCCAAACATAAATGCACAAGCATAACCCCTAAAACACTGCCACCAGCACAACTCTCTACACTACCCAAACACCAATGCACTACCTTAAACCCTAAATCTACCCCAGCACAACCCCATAGACTACTCAAACACCACTGTACTACCCTAAACCCTAAAACATTGCCCCCAGCATGAACCCCTATACTACCCAAACACCACTGTACTACCCTAAAACCTAAAACACTACCCCCAGCATGACCCCTGCACTACACAAACACCACTGCACTACCCTAAACCCTAAAACACTAACCCAGCACTACCCACTACACTACCCAAACCCAACTGCACTACACTAAATCTAAAAACACTACCCCTAGCACGACCCCCTACACTACACAAACACAACTGCACTACCCTAAACCATAAAACACTAACCCCTACACTACACAAACACCACTGCACTAAGCTAAACCCTAAAACACTACCCCAGCACTACCCCTACACTACCCAAACAACACTGCACTACCTTAAACCCTAAAACACAACCACAGCGCTACCCCCTAAACTACCCAAACACAACTGCATTACACTAAACCCAAAAACACTACCCCCAGCACGACCCCCTACACTACCCAAACACAACTGCACTACACTAAACCTAAAAACACTACCCCTAGCACGACCCCCTACACTACACAAACACAACTGCACTACCCTAAACCATAAAACACTAACCCCTACACTACACAAACACCACTGCACTACGCTAAACCTTAAAACACTACCCCAGCACAACCCCTACACTACCCAAGCACCACTGCACTACCCTAAACCCTAAAACACTACCCCCAGCATGACACCCTACACTACAGAAACACCACTGCACTACCCTAAACCCTAAAACACTACCCCAGCACTACCCCTACACTACACAAACACCACTGCACTACCCTAAACCCTAAAACTTTACCCCCAGCATGACCCCTACACTACAAAAAACACCACTCCACTACTCTAAAATCTAAAACACTACCCCCTACACTACACAAACACCATTGCACTACACTAAACCCTAAAACACTACCCCCACCATGAACTCCCACACTACCCAAACACCACTGCACTACCAGGCCTAAACCCTAAAACACTAACCCTAGCATGACCCCCTACACTTCCCAAACACCACTGCACAACCCTATACACTAAAATATGACCCCCTACACTACACAAACACCACTGCACTTCCTTAAACCCTAAATCTACCCCCAGCACAACCCCCTAGACTACTCATACACCATTGCACTACCATAAACCCTAAAACACTGCCCCCAGCATGAATCCCTACACTACCCAAACACCACTGCTCTACCATAAACCCTAAAACACTACCCCAGCACTGCCCCCTATACTACACAAACACCACTGCACTATCCTAAAACCTAAAACACTACACCAGCACTATCCCTATACTACCCAAATACCACTGCACTACACTAAACCTAAAAACACTACCCCTAGCATGACCCCCTACACTACACAAACACAACTGCACTACCCTAAACCATAAAACACTAACCCCTAAACTACACAAACACCACTGCACTACGCTAAACCCTAAAACACTACCCCAGCACTACCCCTACACTACCCAAACAACACTGCACTACCCTAAACCCTAAAACACAACCACAGCGCTACCCCCTAAACTACCCAAACACAACTGCATTACACTAAACCCAAAAACACTACCCCCAGCACGACCCCCTACACTACCCAAACAAACCTGCACTACACTAAACCCTAAAACACCACCCCCTACACTACACAAGCACCACTGCACTACCCTAAACCCAAAAACACTACCCCCAGCATGACACCCTACACTACACAAACACCACTGCACTACCCTAAACCCTAAAACACTACCCCAGCACTACCCCTACACTACACAAACACCACTGCACTACCCTAAACCCTAAAACGTTACCCCAGCATGACCCCTACACTACAAAAAACACCACTCCACTACTCTAAAATCTAAAACACTACCCCCTACACTACACAAACACCATTGCACTACACTAAACCCTAAAACACTACCCCCACCATGAACTCCCACACTACCCAAACACCACTGCACTACCAGGCCTAAACCCTAAAACACTAACCCTAGCATGACCCCCTACACTTCCCAAACACCACTGCACAACCCTATACACTAAAATATGACCCCCTACACCACACAAACACCACTGCACTTTCTTAAACCCTAAATCTACCCCCAGCACAACCCCCTAGACTACTCATACACCACTGCACTACCATAAACCCTAAAACACTGCCCCCAGCATGAATTCCTACACTACCCAAACACCACTGCTCTACCATAAACCCTAAAACACTACCCCAGCACTGCCCCCTATACTACACAAACACCACTGCACTACCCTAAAACCTAAAACACTACACCAGCACTATCCCTATACTACCCAAATACCACTGCACTACACTAAACCTAAAAACACTACCCCTAGCACGACCCCCTACACTACACAAACACAACTGCACTACCCTAAACCATAAAACACTAACCCCTACACTACACAAACACCACTGCACTACGCTAAACCCTAAAACACTACCCCAGCACTACCCCTACACTACCCAAACAACACTGCACTACCCTAAACCCTAAAACACAACCACAGCGCTACCCCCTAAACTACCCAAACACAACTGCATTACACTAAACCCAAAAACACTACCCCCAGCACGACCCCCTACACTACCCAAACACACCTGCACTACACTAAACCCTAAAACACCACCCCCTTGTCAGGCTCTGTGCTCTTCTGGATCGCTCGGGAGCAGAATGTTCCCAACGCCCCTTCCCAGCTCTCTGGGCCCCTCGCTGATTATACGAGTAAGCCCAAGTGAACCGGTGGGGGGAAAGGGGAATTGGACAGAGAAGAGACAGTCACTACGTCTTTTTCTTTCTTGAGTGTTGTCGCTCTTCCTATCTTCCACTGCTGTGATTGAAGTGGATGTACTGTGAGGGAAAAAATAATATTTAATTAAGTGCTCTACTCTACACTCTATTCTACTATGCCCTAAGTGACCTTTCTTAGGTTATACCCACCCTGACTTTAGTGACCGATGCTCCTCTTCTGTTGTGTGGTGGTGGTGTCGCCTTGTGGTGTAGCTTTTCTGCAATAACAAATGATCTCTCTTAATTATCCTACTCTCTCCTTCTACTAAACTTTTATTTCCTGGCTTCTACTGGCTCGCTTACCCTAGATACCACTGATGGCGCCTTTAACTGGATTCTGATTGGTGAGTACTTCTTCTTCTTCTACTTAATGTGTACTGCTACCATGTTTCTTTTCTTTACTTCCTCCTCGTGTTTTTGCTCCTATATCTGCTCAACTGGAAGGATTCCTAGGAGGCTTCTTGGGAGTCTTTTATCGCTACCATCGGGGAAGACCTGCCCCACTATGTTGATTCTGCGCACTGTTCTATTTATACACTACCCTGAGGTAATAACAGTTCAAAGGCAATTCACTGTGGGTTGTAATTCGGGTTCCTTCTCTGACTACTGACTGGATTTTAACTGAGGAACATAAGTACTATTATTCTCATTGTCACTAAAATTCTCCTCACAAACTTCGTTTCAGAAATGGTACTGGTACTTATGACATATTATTCTAGGATAAACGAGATAAAACATGAGCTTGTCTTCTTTCACTTAAGTTCGTTTTGTAGGCAAGTAAGTCTCACTATTATACTCCGAGGGGAGTTACGGAACAGTCTTACTTAGTGCTCTGAAAACTTGGACTTGTTTTCCTCTCAAAACTCGACGATAAATTCTCTTCTCAGACGCGTGGCACAAACTACGACCCTCTCTCCTCACGACTCCGGTGAAGTGCGCCTCTCCACCGGGCTGACACCTGGATCCTACTGATTGACCTGGAACGCTAGAGCGCTAACCTGCTGCTCACGCGTTCCAACAGCGGCGGCCATCTTAGATTCCAGTCTTACTCCTTTTAGCTTGGGGATCACTGTAGCGCCTGATCTGCTGGTCCTGACAGTACCCCCTCTCAAAGGGCGTCCTCCCACCCTGGGCTTATTAGGAAATCTCCTGTGAAATTCCCTAATTAAACGAGGAGCATGGATGTTTGAAGAAACTTCCCACGCTCTTTCTTCAGGCCCATAACCTTTCCAATCCAATAAATAGTACATTTGGCCATTTCGTATCTTGGAATCCAAAACTCGCTGTACCTCAAATTCGTCCCCTAATTCAGTTTGGATTGGTTTTGGGGGTATTTTGACTCGTAGATCTCTTGAAACCTTTTTCAATAAAGAGACATGAAAAACTGGATGCACCCGCAATCCTTTGGGTAACTTCAACTGATAGTTTACAGTACTTAGTTTTTTCTCAATCTCATATGGCCCTACAAATCTGGGTTGAAACTTCCTAACCCCCTTGAGCCTAAGATTTTTTGTGTTTAGCCAAACCTTCTCTCCAACTAGTAAGTCTGGTTCCTTCCTTCTTCTTTTATCAGAATAGAATTTGTAAGTCGCCTTTGCCTTGGTTAAATTGTCTGTGGCTAGTGAATGCACTCTCGTCATGTGATCAACCAAATTTGTTACTGCTGGAACATCTACCTCTTGAAAATCTACAGCTTGATGGGGATGTCTTCCTGTGTTTAAATAAAAGGGGGAAAAACCTGTGGACATGTTTTTTGCATTATTGTGGGCAAACTCCGCTGCCCACAGATAATCCGGCCAGTCTCCTTCCTGTTCTAACAAGCATAGTCTTAGGTACTGCTCTAACTCTTGGTTTGTGCGCTCCGTTTGGCCATCTGTCTCTGGGTGATAACTAGTCGTGTATCTAGAATCAATACTTAATTTTTTAGTGAAGGCCTTCCAGAAATGGGATAAAAATTGGGATCCCCTATCGGATATCACCACCCTGGGTATGCCATGGGCTCGAACTATGTGTTGACTAAAGGCATGCGCCAGAATTGCTGCCGTGGGTACTCCCTTCAATGGTACAAAATGTGCCATCTTAGTAAATGCGTCTACACACACCAAAATAGTATCATAACCCTTACTGGATGGTAAATCTACTATTAAATCCAAGGTTATCGTGTGCCATGGGTGTGGTGGTGTAGGCAAAGGTTGTAGTAACCCCTGCGGAGCTTGTCTTTCCGGCTTTCCCCTAGCGCAAATGTCACAAGTGGCCACATATTGTCGCACATCCTTTGCCAAACTGGGCCACCAAAAACGTCGCCTCACTAGATCTTCGGTCTTAGTTATTCCTTTATGGCCTGGCAACAGATCATCGTGACTTTCCTTCAAGGCCTGTTGCTGCATTTCTGTTGTCGGCAAGTAAAGGACCCCATGATGATATGGTAAACCTTCCCGAACCTCTCGCCCTGAATCTTCTCTCACCCATTCTTCCAATTCCTCTTTGGTCATAGAGAATTGCTTCTTCTTGTCCTGTGATTCTCGCAAAACTGCTCCAATTATTTTCTCTGAAGGGATGATAGTCTGGACCTTGACCTCCTCCATGACTTCTTCAGTTCCTCTCCTAGATAGGGCATCCGCCTTACCATTCTGAGCCCCTGGACGATAAGTGATTATAAAGTCATAGTCCGCAAAATATAACGACCATCTTAACTGTCTTGGTGTCAAGGTTCTCGCAGACTTCAAGAATTTCAGATTTCGATGATCTGTGTAGACGGTTACCACGTGTCTAGCCCCCATTAGGTAGTGTCTCCAGTCCTTGAAGGCATCCTTAATTGCCAACAACTCCTTCTCAGTGATGGTATAATTAATTTCTGGTGCCGTCAACTTCCTCGAACGATAGGCCACTGGGTGCAGTTGACCAGTTGATTTGTGTCTCTGTGATAGCACTCCTCCTAAGGCCCAATTGGAGGCATCTGTCTCTACAAAAAATGGCTCTGATGGATCTGGATGCAATAGAATTGGGGCGGTAGTAAAATCTCTTTTTAACTGTTTGAATGACTCTTCTGCCTCCTCTGACCACACAAATTTGACGCCTTTCCTCAGCAGCCTTGTCATTGGAATTAACTTCTGAGAGAAATTTTGAATGAACCTCCTGTAAAAATTGGCAAATCCGATAAAACTTTGGATTTCCTTCACGGATTTCGGAGATTCCCACTCCAGAACGGCCTTGATTTTACTCTCGTCCATAGTCACCCCACTGGGGGCGAGCACAAAACCCAAGAATTCCACGGACGATACACCAAAGGCACATTTTTCCAGTTTGACATAAAGACGGTGCTCTCGCAGTTTCCGCAACACCTTCTTGACATGCTCTTCATGTTCTTCCACATTGCTCGAATAAATGAGTATGTCATCTATATACACCAATGCATGCCGATCGATAAACTCCTTCAAAACATCATTGATGAAATGCTGAAAAGCTGCTGGGGCATTACATAGGCCATACGGCATTACTTGATATTCAAATAGGCCATGTTTTGTCCGAAATGCCGCCTTCCACTCGTCCCCTTCCCGAATTCGGACCAGGTGGTAGGCCCCTCTCAAGTCCAATTTTGTATAAATTTTTGCTTCCTTCACCTGATCCAGTAATACAGAAATTAAGGGCAAGGGGTACCGATTCTTAACCGTTATTCTGTTTATTGCCCTGTAGTCAATGCAAGTTCTTAATTCCCCACTCTTTTTTGGAATAAAAAAAAGTGGCGACGACACGGGGGACTGCGACGGTCTTATAAAACCGTTCTCCAGATACTTGTGCAGATACTCCTTCAAGTGCTCATCCTCCTTCTCAGTTAGAGCATAGATTCTACTGCATGGAAGGTTGGATCCGGGTTCCAATTCTATCTTGCAATCGAAGTTTCGATGTGGAGGAAGTCTTTCCGCCTCCATTTCACTAAATACATCTTGGTACTCTGCATATTCTTCAGGTAGTTCTACGGTGTTGATCACACAGATTGTGGATTGTCCTTCGCTTAAAAGGAGGGCCTGAGTTTTTTCTTGATGTCCGGGACCTCCCAAATAACAGTGTTCCTTACAATACTCTGAGTTCAAGGACACCGTACGAGCTCCCCAATCTATTGTGGGGTTGTGTTCGGTGAGCCATGGTAACCCCAGGATTAATTGGAACTGTGGAGCATCGATCAAATTGAATTGGAGATCTTCTCGATGACCTTCTTCAGATTCCAACTCCATGATTTCAGTATGACTCACTATGGGTCCAGATGAAAGATTCGTGCCATCTACTGCTCGAACTGCCTCACTTCTTTCCTTCTTGATGGCCCTCAATCCAATCTTTTCCGCGAATTTCAGGTCACAGAAATTGCCTGTTGCTCCCGAATCTAACTTCACTGCGACTCGCCGTAATGTTTGTTCTCGGTAACGCAGCGTCATCATTAAGATTAAGTGCGGAGCTGCAGACTGCAAGGTATTCGCCAGGGTATGAGTATTTGGAGCTGTTTCTTCATCTGCAACCACCAGTCCAACTCCACTTACTGGTGGTGCAAGGCGTTTCCCGCCGGCTTCTGCTTGGGCTTCTTCTGGCAATCCCGAACAAAATGCCCAGATCCTCCACAATATAAACACTGCTTGTTCAGCCTCCTTCTTTCCTTCTCCTCCTTGGAAAGTGGACCTCGAATTGTCCCAATTTGCATGGGCTCTCCCCCACGGGCAACGTCACCTTCCTTACTGCCTTCTGTTCTCACCCGATCAAAACGAGGCACACTTGGACGATAATCTCGCCTCCTTTCTCCTCTTCTCTCTCCTTGACGGAAGTCAATTTCTAAAACTAGATCGATCAATGCTGATATCTCCGTGGGTCGATTGGGAACTTGTGCTAATGCGTCTTTCAACTCGTCCTTTAGGCCTCGATAAAACACTGCAGCTCTCTTGTTCTCAGGCCATTCCGTTTCTACCACCAACTTATTAAATTGAGCCAAGTAAGCTACTAGGTCTCTGCTTCCCTGTTTTATTTCCAATAGTTCATTGTCTGTGGCCTGGGATACTCTTCTTCTGTCAAAAATGCGAAGGAATTCCTTCTTGAATTCATCCAGATCATATAATAATGGAGCGTTACAGGTGACCAGAGGCATTGACCACGACGCCGCATCTCCGCTTAAGTACGACAATATGAAAGCCACTCTAGACTGCGCATCGGGAAATAATGCCGGACGACACATAAAGTGTAACGTGCATTGGGTCAAAAATACCTGTGCCTTCTGGGGATCTCCACTAAAACGCTCTGGGGGCGCCAAGGGGATTACAGGTGACAAGGAATGAATTACTTGTGTCGTTACTTTAGGCTGAGTGCCTGAAGACTCATTGGCAGCTCCTTCTGAATTGACTGGGTACCTAAAACTTGGGTCCGAGGCTATGCCACTCATTTTTAAGTTTAAATCTGTGGTTTCCTTTCGCAATTCCCTATTCTCCTCTCTAACGGAAATTAACTCTCTTTGGATTCCTTCTAAAACCTCTCCTAATTTTTTCAAGTCCAAACCTTCAGCCATTCTGCTCAAGAGCGAATAAAAACGTGGGCACTTCACTCTGTCAGGCTCTGTGCTCTTCTGGATCGCTCGGGAGCAGAATGTTCCCAACGCCCCTTCCCAGCTCTCTGGGCCCCTCGCTGATTATACGAGTAAGCCCAAGTGAACCGGTGGGGGGAAAGGGGAATTAGACAGAGAAGAGACAGTCACTACGTCTTTTTCTTTCTTGAGTGTTGTCGCTCTTCCTATCTTCCACTGCTGTGATTGAAGTGGATGTACTGTGAGGGAAAAATAATATTTAATTAAGTGCTCTACTCTACACTCTATTCTACTATGCCCTAAGTGACCTTTCTTAGGTTATACCCACCCTGACTTTAGTGACCGATGCTCCTCTTCTGTTGTGTGGTGGTGGTGTCGCCTTGTGGTGTAGCTTTTCTGCAATAACAAATGATCTCTCTTAATTATCCTACTCTCTCCTTCTACTAAACTTTTATTTCCTGGCTTCTACTGGCTCGCTTACCCTAGATACCACTGATGGCGCCTTTAACTGGATTCTGATTGGTGAGTACTTCTTCTTCTTCTACTTAATGTGTACTGCTACCATGTTTCTTTTCTTTACTTCCTCCTCGTGTTTTTGCTCCTATATCTGCTCAACTGGAAGGATTCCTAGGAGGCTTCTTGGGAGTCTTTTATCGCTACCATCGGGGAAGACCTGCCCCACTATGTTGATTCTGCGCACTGTTCTATTTATACACTACCCTGAGGTAATAACAGTTCAAAGGCAATTCACTGTGGGTTGTAATTCGGGTTCCTTCTCTGACTACTGACTGGATTTTAACTGAGGAACATAAGTACTATTATTCTCATTGTCACTAAAATTCTCCTCACAAACTTCGTTTCAGAAATGGTACTGGTACTTATGACATATTATTCTAGGATAAACGAGATAAAACATGAGCTTGTCTTCTTTCACTTAAGTTCGTTTTGTAGGCAAGTAACTCTCACTATTATACTCCGAGGGGAGTTACGGAACAGTCTTACTTAGTGCTCTGAAAACTTGGACTTGTTTTCCTCTCAAAACTCGACGATAAATTCTCTTCTCAGATGCGTGGCACAAACTACGACTCTCTCTCCTCACGACTCCGGTGAAGTGCGCCTCTCCACCGGGCTGACACCTGGATCCTACTGATTGACCTGGAACGCTAGAGCGCTAACCTGCTGCTCACGCGTTCCAACAGCGGCGGCCATCTTAGATTCCAGTCTTAATCCTTTTAGCTTGGGGATCACTGTAGCGCCTGATCTGCTGGTCCTGACACCCCTACACTACACAAGCACCACTGCACTACCCTAAACCCTAAAACACTACCACCAGCATGACACCCTACACTACACAAACACCACTGCACTACCCTAAACCCTAAAACACTACCCCAGCACTACCCCTACACTACACAAACACCACTGCACTACCCTAAACCCTAAAACTTTACCCCCAGCATGACCCCTACACTACAAAAAACACCACTCCACTACTCTAAAATCTAAAACACTACCCCCTACACTACACAAACACCATTGCACTACACTAAACCCTAAAACACTACCCCCACCATGAACTCCCACACTACCCAAACACCACTGCACTACCAGGCCTAAACCCTAAAACACTAACCCTAGCATGACCCCCTACACTTCCCAAACACCACTGCACAACCCTATACACTAAAATATGACCCCCTACACTACATAAAACACCACTGCACTTCCTTAAACCCTAAATCTATCCCCAGCACAACCCCCTAGACTACTCATACACCACTGCACTACCATAAACCCTAAAACACTGCCCCCAGCATGAATCCCTACACTACCCAAACACCACTGCTCTACCATAAACCCTAAAACACTACCCCAGCACTGCCCCCATACTACCCAAATACCACTGCACTACACTAAACCTAAAAACACTACCCCTAGCACGACCCCCTACACTACACAAACACAACTGCACTACCCTAAACCATAAAACACTAACCCCTACACTACACAAACACCACTGCACTACGCTAAACCCTAAAACACTACCCCAGCACTACCCCTACACTACCCAAACAACACTGCACTACCCTAAACCCTAAAACACAACCACAGCGCTACCCCCTAATCTACCCAAACACAACTGCATTACACTAAACCCAAAAACACTACCCCCAGCACGACCCCCTACACTACCCAAACACACCTGCACTACACTAAACCCTAAAACACCACCCCCTACACTACACAAGCACCACTGCACTACCCTAAACCCTAAAACACTACCCCCAGCATGACACCCTACACTACACAAACACCACTGCACTACCCTAAACCCTAAAACACTACCTCAGCACTACCCCTACACTACACAAACACCACTGCACTACCATAAACCCTAAAACTTTACCCCCAGCATGACCCCTACACTACAAAAAACACCACTCCACTACTCTAAAATCTAAAACACTACCCCCTACACAACACAAACACCATTGCACTACACTAAACCCTAAAACACTACCCCCACCATGAACTCCCACACTACCCAAACACCACTGCACTACCAGGCCTAAACCCTAAAACACTAACCCTAGCATGACCCCCTACACTTCCCAAACACCACTGCACAACCCTATACACTAAAATATGACCCCCTACACTACACAAACACCACTGCACTTCCTTAAACCCTACATCTACCCCCAGCACAACACCCTAGACTACTCATACACCACTGCACTACCATAAACCCTAAAACACTGCCCCCAGCATGAATCCCTACACTACCCAAACACCACTGCTCTACCATAAACCCTAAAACACTACCCCAGCACTGCCCCCATACTACCCAAATACCACTGCACTACACTAAACCTAAAAACACTACCCCTAGCACGACCCCCTACAATACACAAACAAAACTGCACTACCCTAAACCATAAAACACTAACCCCTACACTACACAAACACCACTGCACTACGCTAAACCCTAAAACACTACCCCAGCACTACCCCTACACTACCCAAACAACACTGCACTACCCTAAACCCTAAAACACAACCACAGCGCTACCCCCTAAACTACCCAAACACAACTGCATTACACTAAACCCAAAAACACTACCCCCAGCACGACCCCCTACACTACCCAAACACACCTGCACTACACTAAACCCTAAAACACCACCCCCTACACTACACAAGCACCACTGCACTACCCTAAACCCTAAAACACTACCCCCAGCATGACACCCTACACTACACAAACACCACTGCACTACCCTAAACCCTAAAACACTACCCCAGCACTACCCCTACACTACACAAACACCACTGCACTACCCTAAACCCTAAAACTTTACCCCCAGCATGACCCCTACACTACAAAAAACACCACTCCACTACTCTAAAATCTAAAATACTACCCCCTACACAACACAAACACCATTGCACTACACTAAACCCTAAAACACTACCCCCACCATGAACTCCCACACTACCCAAACACCTCTGCACTACCAGGCCTAAACCCTAAAACACTAACCCTAGCATGACCCCCTACACTTCCCAAACACCACTGCACAACCCTATACACTAAAATATGACCCCCTACACTACACAAACACCACTGCACTTCCTTAAACCCTAAATCTACACCCAGCACAACACCCTAGACTACTCATACACCACTGCACTACCATAAACCCTAAAACACTGCCCCCAGCATGAATCCCTACACTACCCAAACACCACTGCTCTACCATAAACCCTAAAACACTACCCCAGCACTGCCCCCTATACTACACAAACACCACTGCACTACCCTAAAACCTAAAACACTACACCAGCACTATCCCTATACTACCCAAATACCACTGCACTACCCTAAACCCTAAATCTACCCCCAGCACAACCCCCTACAATACAGAAACACCACTGCACTACCCTAAACCCTAAAACACAACCCCCAGCACAACTCCCTATACTACACAAATACCACTGCACTACCCTAAACCCTAAAACACTACCCCCAGCACAACTCCCTACACTACACAAACACCACTGCACTACCCTAAAGCCTACAACAATGACCCCAGCATGACTCCAAACACTCCCCAAACATCACTGCACTACCCTAAACCCTGAACAACTACCCCTAGCATGACCCCCTACACTACCCAAACATAACTGCACTACGCTATACCTTAAAAAACTACCACCAGCATGACTCTCTACACAACACAAACACCACTGCACTACCCTAAACCCTAAATCTACCACCAGCAAAACCCCCTACACTACACAAACACCACTTAATTACACTAAACCCTACATCTTCCCCCAGCATGACCTCCCACACTACACAAACACCACTGCACTACCCTAAACCCTAAAACACAGCCACCAGCAAGACTCCCTACACTACCCAAACACCACTGCACTACACAAAACCCTACATCTACCCCCAACATGACCTCCCACACTACACAAACACCACTGTACTACCCGAAACCATAAAAAACTACACCCTACACTACACAAACACCACTGCACTACCCTAAACCCTAAAACACTACCCACAGCATGACCCCCTACACTTCACAAACACCACTGTGCTACCCGAAACCCTAAAAATTCTACACCCTACACTACACAAACACCACTGCACTACCCTAAACCCTAAAACACAACCACAGCGCTACCCCCTAAACTACCCAAACACAACTGCATGACACTAAACCCAAAAACACTACCCTCAGCATGACCCCCTACACTACCCAAACACACCTGCACTACACTAAACCCTAAAACACGACCCTCTACACTACACAAGCACCACTGCACTACCCTAAACCCTAAAACACTACCCCGAGCACGACACCCTACACTACACAAACACCACTGCACTACCCTAAACCCTAAAACACTACCCCAGCACTACCCCTACACTACACAAACACCACTGCACTACCCGAAACCCTAAAACTTTACCCCCAGCATGACCCCTACACTACAAAAAACACCACTCCACTACTCTAAAATCTAAAACACTACCCCCTACACTACACAAACACCATTGCACTACACTAAACCCTAAAACACTACCCCCACCATGAACTCCCACACTACCCAAACACCACTGCACTACCAGGCCTAAACCCTAAAACACTAACCCTAGCATGACCCCCTACACTTCCCAAACACCACTGCACAACCCTATACACTAAAATATGACCCCCTACACTACACAAACACCACTGCACTTCCTTAAACCCTAAATCTACCCCCAGCACAACACTCTAGACTACTCATACACCACTGCACTACCATAAACCCTAAAACACTGCCCCCAGCATGAATCCCTACACTACCCAAACACCACTGCTCTACCATAAACCCTAAAACACTACCCCAGCACTGCCCCCTATACTACACAAACACCACTGCACTACCCTAAAACCTAAAACACTACACCAGCACTATCCCTATACTAACCAAATACCACTGCACTACCCTAAACCCTAAATCTACCCCCAGCACAACCCCCTACAATACACAAACACCACTGCACTACCCTAAACCCTAAAACACAACCCCCAGCACAACTCCCTATACTACACAAATACCACTGCACTACCCTAAACCCTAAAACACTACCCCCAGCACAACTCCCTACACTACACAAACACCACTGCACTACCCTAAAGCCTACAACAATGACCCCAGCACGACTCCAAACACTCCCCAAACATCACTGCACTACACTAAACCCTGAACAACTACCCCTAGCATGACCCCCTACACTACCCAAACATAACTGCACTACCCTATACCTTAAAAAACTACCACCAGCATGACTCTCTACACAACCCAAACACCACTGCACTACCTTAAACCCTAAATCAACCACCAGCAAAACCCCCTACACTACACAAACACCACTTCATTACACTAAACCCTACATCTTCCCCCAGCATGACCTCCCACACTATACAAACACCACTGCACTACCCTAAACCCTAAAACACAGCCACCAGCAAGACTCCCTACACTACCCAAACACCACTGCATTACACTAAACCCTACATCTACCCCCAACATGACCTCCCACACTACACAAACACCACTGTACTACCCGAAACCATAAAAAACTACACCCTGCACTACACAAACACCACTGCACTACCCTAAACCCTAAAACACTACCCACATCATGACCCCCTACACTTCACAAACACCACTGTGCTACCCGAAACCCTAAAAATTCTACACCCTACACTACACAAACACCACTGCACTACCCTAAACCCTAAAACACAACCACAGCGCTACCCCCTAAACTACCCAAACACAACTGCATTACACTAAACCCAAAAACACTACCCCCAGCATGACCCCCTACACTACCCAAACACACCTGCACTACACTAAACCCTAAAACATGACCCCCTACACTACACAAGCACCACTGCACTACCCTAAACCCTAAAACACTACCCCGAGCACGACACCCTACACTACACAAACACCACTGCACTACCCTAAACCCTAAAACACTACCCCAGCACTACCCCTACACTACACAAACACCACTGCACTACCCTAAACCCTAAAACTTTACCCCCAGCACGACCCCCTACACTACAAAAAACACCACTCCACTACTCTAAAATCTAAAACACTATCCCCTACACTACACAAACAATATTGCACTACACTAAACCCTAAAAAACACTACCCCCACCATGAACTCCCACACTACCCAAACACCACTGCACTACCAGGCCTAAACCCTAAAACACTAACCCTAGCATGACCCCCTACACTTCCCAAACACCACTGCACAACCCTATACACTAAAATATGACACCCTACACTACACAAACACCACTGCACGTCCTTAAACCCTAAATCTACCCCCAGCCCTACCCTCTAGACTACTCACACACCACTGCACTGCCCTAAACCCTAAAACACTGCCCCAGCATGAATCCCTACACTACCGAAACACCACTGCTCTACCATATATCCCTAAAACACTACCCCCAGCACTGCCCCCTATGCTACACAAACACCTCTGCACTACCCTAAACCCTAAAACACTACACCAGCACTACCCCTACACTACCCAAATACCACTGCACTACCCTAAACCCTAAATCTACCCCCAGCACAACCCCCTACAATACACAAACACCACTGCATTACCCTAAACCCTAAAACACTACCCCCAGCACAACTCCATATACTACACAAATACCACTGCACTACCCTAAACCCTAAAACACTACCCCCAGCACAACTCCCTACACTACACAAACACCACTGCACTACCCTAAAGCCTACAACACTGACCCCAGCACGACTCCAAACACTCCCCAAACACCACTGCACTACCCTAAACCCTAAACCACTACCCCTAGCATGACCCCCTACATTACCCAAACATAACTGCACAACCCTAAACCTTAAAACACTACCACCAGCACGACTCCCTACACAACCCAACCACCACTGCACTACCCTAAACCCTAAATCTACCCCCAACATGACCTCCCACACTACACAAACACCACTGTACTACCCGAAACCATAAAAAACTACACCCTATACTACACAAACACCACTGCACTACCCTAAACCCTAAAACACTACCCACAGCATGACCCCCTACACTTCACAAACACCACTGTGCTACCCGAAACCCTAAAAATTCTACACCCTACACTACACAAACACCACTGCACTACCCTAAACCCTAAAACACAACCACAGCGCTACCCCCTAAACTACCCAAACACAACTGCATTACACTAAACCCAAAAACACTACCCCCAGTATGACCCCCTACACTACCCAAACACACCTGCACTACACTAAACCCTAAAACACGACCCCTACACTACACAAGCACCACTGCACTACCCTAAACCCTAAAACACTACCCCGAGCACGACACCCTACACTACACAAACACCACTGCACTACCCTAAACCCTAAAACACTACCCCAGCACTACCCCTACACTACACAAACACCACTGCACTACCCTAAACCCTAAAACTTTACCCCCAGCATGACCCCTACACTACAAAAAACACCACTCCACTACTCTAAAATCTAAAACACTACCCCCTACACTACACAAACACCATTGCACTACACTAAACCCTAAAGCACTACCCCCACCATGAACTCCCACACTACCCAAACACCACTGCACTACCAGGCCTAAACCCTAAAATACTAACCCTAGCATGACCCCCTACACTTCCCAAACACCACTGCACAACCCTATACACTAAAATATGACCCCCTACACTACACAAACACCACTGCACTTCCTTAAACCCTAAATCTACCCCCAGCACAACACCCTAGACTACTCATACACCACTGCACTACCATAAACCCTAAAACACTGCCCCAGCATGAATCCCTACACTACCCAAACACCACTGCTCTACCATAAACCCTAAAACACTACCCCAGCACTGCCCCCTATACTACACAAACACCACTGCACTACCCTAAAACCTAAAACACTACACCAGCACTATCCCTATACTAACCAAATACCATTGCACTACCCTAAACCCTAAATCTACCCCCAGCACAACCCCCTACAATACACAAACACCACTGCACTACCCTAAACCCTAAAACACAACCCCCAGCACAACTCCCTATACTACACAAATACCACTGCACTACCCTAAACCCTAAAACACTACCCCCAGCACAACTCCCTACACTACACAAACACCACTGCACTACCCTAAAGCCTACAACAATGACCCCAGCACGACTCCAAACACTCCCCAAACATCACTGCACTACCCTAAACCCTGAACAACTACCCCTAGCATGACCCCCTACACTACCCAAACATAACTGCACTACCCTATACCTTAAAAAACTACCACCAGCATGACTCTCTACACAACCCAAACACCACTGCACTACCCTAAACCCTAAATCTACCACCAGCAAAACCCCCTACACTACACAAACACCACTTCATTACACTAAACCCTACATCTTCCCCCAGCATGACCTCCCACACTACACAAACACCACTGCACTACCCTAAACCCTAAAACACAGCCACCAGCAAGACTCCCTATACTACCCAAACACCACTGCACTACACTAAACCCTACATCTACCCCCAACATGACCTCCCACACTACACAAACACCACTGTACTACCCGAAACCATAAAAAACTACACCCTACACTACACAAACACCACTGCACTACCCTAAACCCTAAAACACTACCCACAGCATGACCCCCTACACTTCACAAACACCACTGTGCTACCCGAAACCCTAAAAATTCTACACCCTACACTACACAAACACCACTGCACTACCCTAAACCCTAAAACACAACCACAGCGCTACCCCCTAAACTACCCAAACACAACTGCATTACACTAAACCCAAAAACACTACCCCCAGCATGACCCCCTACACTACCCAAACACACCTGCACTACACTAAACCCTAAAACACGACCCCCTACACTACACAAGCACCACTGCACTACCCTAAACCCTAAAACACTACCCCGAGCACGACACCCTACACTACACAAACACCACTGCACTACCCTAAACCCTAAAACACTACCCCAGCACTACCCCTACACTACACAAACACCACTGCACTACCCTAAACCCTAAAACTTTACCCCCAGCACGACCCCCTACACTACAAAAAACACCACTCCACTACTCTAAAATCTAAAACACTATCCCCTACACTACACAAACAATATTGCACTACACTAAACCCTAAAAAACACTACCCCCACCATGAACTCCCACACTACCCAAACACCACTGCACTACCAGGCCTAAACCCTAAAACACTAACCCTAGCATGACCCCCTACACTTCCCAAACACCACTGCACAACCCTATACACTAAAATATGACCCCCTACACTACACAAACACCACTGCACGTCCTTAAACCCTAAATCTACCCCCAGCCCTACCCTCTAGACTACTCACACACCACTGCACTGCCCTAAACCCTAAAACACTGCCCCAGCATGAATCCCTACACTACCGAAACACCACTGCTCTACCATATATCCCTAAAACACTACCCCCAGCACTGCCCCCTATGCTACACAAACACCTCTGCACTACCCTAAACCCTAAAACACTACACCAGCACTACCCCTACACTACCCAAATACCACTGCACTACCCTAAACCCTAAAGCTACCCCCATCACAACCCCCTACAATACACAAACACCACTGCACTACCCTAAACCCTAAAACACTACCCCCAGCACAACTCCCTATACTACACAAATACCACTGCACTACCCTAAACCCTAAAACACTACCCCCAGCACAACTCCCTACACTACACAAACACCACTGCACTACCCTAAAGCCTACAACACTGATCCCAGCATGACTCCAAACACTCCCCAAACACCACTGCACTACCCTAAACCCTAAACCACTATCCCTAGCATGACCCCCTACATTACCCAAACATAACTGCACAACCCTAAACCTTAAAACACTACCACCAGCACGACTCCCTACACAACCCAACCACCACTGCACTACCCTAAACCCTAAATCTACCACCAGCAAAACCCCCTACACAACACAAACACCACTGCACTACCCTAAACCCTAAAACACAGCCACAAGCTAGACTCCCTACACTACCCAAACACCCCTGCACTACGCTAAACCCTACATCTACTCCCAACATGACCTCCCACACTACACAAACACCACAGTACTACCCGAAACCATGAAAAACTACACCCTACACTACACAAACACCACTGCACTACCCTAAACCCTAAAACACTACCCCAAGCACGACCCCCTTCACTACCCAAACACAACTGCACTACACTAAACCCAAAAACACTACCCCCAGCACGACCCCCTATACTACACAAACACCACTTCACTACCCTAAACCCTAAAACACTACACCCTACATTACACAAACACCACTGCACTACCCTAAACCCTAAAACAATACCCCCAGCACGACCCCCTACACTACACAAACCCCACTGCACAACCCTATACCCTAAAATATGACCCCCTACACTACACAAACGCCACTGCACTACCCTAAACCCTAAAACACTACCCCAGCATGATCCCGTACACTACACAAGCACCACTGCACTACCCTACACCCTAAAACACTACAAACAGCACAACACCCTACACTACCCAAACATAAATGCACAAGCCTAACCCCTAAAACACTGCCACCAGCACAACTCTCTACACTACCCAACACCAATGCACTACCTTAAACCCTAAACCTACCCCAGCACAACCCCATAGACTACTCAAACACCACTGCACTACCCTAAACCCTAAAACACTGCCCCCAGCATGAACCCCTATACTACCCAAACACAACTGTACTACCCTAAAACCTAAAACACTACCCCCAGCATGACCCCTGCACTACACAAACACCACTGCACTACCCTAAACCCTAAAACACTAACCCAGCACTACCCACTACACTACCCAAACACAACTGCACTACACTAAACCTAAAAACACTACCCCTAGCACGACCCCCTACACTACACAAACACCACTGCACTACCCTAAACCATAAAACACTAACCCCTACACTACACAAACACCACTGCACTACGCTAAACCCTAAAACACTACCCCAGCACTACCCCTACACTACCCAAACAACACTGCACTACCCTAAAACCTAAAACACAACCACAGCGCTACCCCCTAAACTACCCAAACACAACTGCATTACACTAAACCCAAAAACACTACCCCCAGCACGACCCCCTACACTACCCAAACACACCTGCACTACACTAAACCCTAAAACATCACCCCCTACACTACATAAGCACCACTGCACTACCCTAAACCCTAAAACACTACCCCCAGCATGACACCCTACACTAAACAAACACCACTGCACTACCCTAAACCCTAAAACACTACCCCAGCACTACCCCTACACTACACAAACACCACTGCACTACCCTAAACCCTAAAACTTTACCCCAGCATGACCCCTACACTACAAAAAACACCACTCCACTACTCTAAAATCTAAAACACTACCCCCTACACTACACAAACACCATTGCACTACACTAAACCCTAAAACACTACCCCCACCATGAACTCCCACACTACCCAAACACCACTGCACTACCAGGCCTAAACCCTAAAACACTAACCCTAGCATGACCCCCTACACTTCCCAAACACCACTGCACAACCCTATACACTAAAATATGACCCCCTACACTACACAAACACCACTGCACTTCCTTAAACCCTAAGTCTACCCCAAGCACAACCCCCTAGACTCCTCACACACCACTGCACTACCATAAACCCTAAAACACTGCCCCCAGCATGAATCCCTACACTACCCAAACACCACTGCTCTACCATAAACCCTAAAACACTACCCCAGCACTGCCCCCTATACTACACAAACACCACTGCACTACCCTCAAACCTAAATCACTACACCAGCACTATCCCTATACTACCCAAATACCACTGCACTACCCTAAACCCTAAATCCACCCCCAGCACAACCCCCTACAATACACAAACACCACTGCACTACCCTAAACCCTAAAACACAACCCCCAGCACAACTCCCTATACTACACAAATACCACTGCACTACCCTAAACCCTAAAACACTACCCCAGCACAACTCCCTACACTACACAAACACCACTGCACTACCCTAAAGCCTACAACAATGACCCCAGCACGACTCCAAATACTCCCCAAACATCACTGCACTACCCTAAACCCTAAACCACTACCCCTAGCATGACCCCCTACACTACCCAAACATAACTGCACTACCCTATACCTTAAAAACTACGACCAGCATGACTCTCTACACAACCCAAACATCACTGCACTACCCTAAACCCTAAATCTACCACCAGCAAAACCCCCTACACAACTCAAACACCACTGCACTACCCTAAACCCTAAAACACAGCCACAAGCTAGACTCCCTACACTACCCACATACCCCTGCACTACGCTAAACCCTACATCTACTCCCAACATGACCTCCCACACTACACAAACACCACAGTACTACCCGAAACCATAAAAAACTACACCCTACACTACACAAACACCACTGCACTACCCTAAACCCTAAAACACTACCCCCAGCACGACCCCCTTCACTACCCAAACACAACTGCACTACACTAAACCCAAAAACACTACCCCCAGCACGACCCCCTATACTACACAAACACCACTTCACTACCCTAAACCCTAAAACACTATACCCTACATTACACAAACACCACTGCACTACCCTAAACCCTAAAACAATACCCCCAGCACGACCCCCTACACTACACAAACACCACTGCACAACCCTATACCCTAAAATATGACCCCCTACACTACCCTAAACCCTAAAACACTACCCCAGCATGATCCCGTACACTACACAAGCACCACTGCACTACCCTAAACCCTAAAACACTACACACAGCACAACACCCTACACTACCCAAACATAAATGCACAAGCCTAACCCCTAAAACACTGCCACCAGCACAACTCTCTACACTACCCAAACACCAATGCACTACCTTAAACCATAAATCTACCCCAGCACAACCCCATAGACTACTCAAACACCACTGCACTACCCTAAACCCTAAAACACTGCCCCCAGCATAAACCCCTATACTACCCAAACACCACTGTACTACCCTAAAACCTAAAACACTACCCCCAGCATGACCCCTGCACTACACAAACACCACTGCACTACCCTAAACCCTAAAACACTAACCCAGCACTACCCACTACACTACCCAAACACAACTGCACTACACTAAACCTAAAAACACTACCCCTAGCACAACCCCCTACACTACACAAACACCACTGCACTACCCTAAACCATAAAACACTAACCCTTACACTACACAAACACCACTGCACTACGCTAAACCCTAAAACACTACCCCAGCACTACCCCTACACTACCCAAACAACACTGCACTACCCTAAACCCTAAAACACAACCACAGCGCTACCCCCTAAACTACCCAAACACAACTGCATTACACTAAACCCAAAAACACTACCCCCAGCACGACCCCCTACACTACCCAAACACACCTGCACTACACTAAACCCTAAAACACGACCCCCTACACTACACAAGCACCACTGCACTACCCTAAACCCTAAAACACTACCCCGAGCACGACACCCTACACTACACAAACACCACTGCACTACCCTAAACCCTAAAACACTACCCCAGCACTACCCCTACACTACACAAACACCACTGCACTACCCTAAACCCTAAAACTTTACCCCAGCACGACCCCCTACACTACAAAAAACACCACTCCACTACTCTAAAATCTAAAACACTATCCCCTACACTACACAAAGACCATTGCACTACACTAAACCCTAAAAAACACTACCCCCACCATGAACTCCCACACTACCCAAACCCCACTGCACTACCAGGCCTAAACCCTAAAACACTAACCCTAGCATGACGCCCTACACTTCCCAAACACCACTGCACAACCCTATACACTAAAATATGACCCCCTACACTACACAAACACCACCGCATGTCCTTAAACCCTAAATCTACCCCCAGCACTACCCTTTAGACTACTCACACACCACTGCACTGCCCTAAACCCTAAAACACTGCCCCCAGCATGAATCCCTACACTACCAAAACACCACTGCTCTACCATATATACATAAAACACTACCCCCAGCACTGCCCCCTATGCTACACAAACACCTCTGCACTACCCTAAACCCTAAAACACTACACCAGCACTACCCCTATACTACCCAAATACCACTGCACTACCCTAAACCCTAAATCTACCCCCAGCACAACCCCCTACAATACACAAACACCACTGCACTACCCTAAACCCTAAAACACTACCCCCAGCACAACTCCCTATACTACACAAATACCACTGCACTACCCTAAAGCCTAAAACACTACCCCCAGCACAACTCCCTACACTACACAAACACCACTGCACTACCCTAAAGCCTACAACCCTGACCCCAGCACGACTCCAAACACTCCCCAAACACCACTGCACTACCCTAAACCCTACACCACTACCCCTAGCATGACCCCCTACATTACCCAAACATAACTGCACTACCCTAAACCTTAAAACACTACCACCAGCACGACTCCCTACACAACCCAACCACCACTGCACTACCCTAAACCCTAAATCTACCACCAGCAAAACCCCCTACACAACACAAACACCACTGCACTACCCTAAACCCTAAAACAAAGCCACAAGCTAGACTCCCTACACTACCCAAACACCCCTGCACTACGCTAAACCCTACATCTACTCCCAACATGACCTCCCACACTACAGAAACACCACAGTACTACCAGAAACCATAAAAAACTACACCCTACACTACACAAACACCACTGCACTACCCTAAACCCTAAAACACTACCCCCAGCACGACCCCCTTCACTACCCAAACACATCTGCACTACACTAAACCCAAAAACACTACCCCCAGCACGACCCCCTATACTACACAAACACCACTG
Organism: Triturus cristatus; assembly: GCF_964204655.1. Classification (NCBI taxonomy): domain Eukaryota; kingdom Metazoa; phylum Chordata; class Amphibia; order Caudata; family Salamandridae; genus Triturus; species Triturus cristatus. The sequence goes on along the minus strand of NC_140579.1, from coordinate 522,453,819 downwards.
CACTACCCTAAAACCTAAAACACTACACCAGAACTGTCCCTATACTACCCAAATACCACTGCACTACCCTAAACCCTAAATCTACCCCAGCACAACCCCCTACAATACACAAACACCACTGCACTACCCTAAACCCTAAAACACAACCCCCAGCACAACTCCCTATACTATACAAATACCACTGCACTACCCTAAACCCTAAAACACTACCCCCAGCACAACTCCCTACACTACACAAACACCACTGCACTACCCTAAAGCCTACAACAATGACCCCAGCACGACTCAAAATACTCCCCAAACATCACTGCACTACCCTAAACCCTAAACCACTACCCCTAGCATGACCCCCTACACTACCCAAACATAACTGCACTACCCTATACCTTAAAAAACTACCACCAGCATGACTCTCTACACAACCCAAACACCACTGCACTACCCTAAACCCTAAATCTACCACCAGCAAAACCCCCTTCACTACACAAACACCACTTCATTACACTAAGCCCTACATCTTCCCCCAGCATGACCTCCCACACTACACAAACACCACTGCACTACCCTAAACCCTAAAACACAGCCACCAGCAAGACTCCCTACACTACCCAAACACCACTGCACTACACTAAACCCTACATCTACCCCCAACATGACCTCCCACACTACACAAACACCACTGTACTACCCGAAACCATAAAAAACTACACCCTACACTACACAAACACCACTGCACTACCCTAAACCCTAAAACACAACCACAGCGCTACCCCCTAAACTACCCAAACACAACTGCATTACACTAAACCCAAAAACACTACCCCCAGCACGACCCCCTACACTACCCAAACACACCTGCACTACACTAAACCCTAAAACACGACCCCCTACACTACACAAGCACCACTGCACTACCCTAAACCCTAAAACACTACCCCGAGCACGACACCCTACACTACACAAACACCACTGCACTACCCTAAACCCTAAAACACTACCCCAGCACTACCCCTACACTACACAAACACCACTGCACTACCCTAAACCCTAAAACTTTACCCCCAGCACGACCCCCTACACTACAAAAAACACCACTCCACTACTCTAAAATCTAAAACACTATCCCCTACACTACACAAACACCATTGCACTACACTAAACCCTAAAAAACACTACCCCCACCATGAACTCCCACACTACCCAAACACCACTGCACTACCAGGCCTAAACCCTAAAACACTAACCCTAGCATGACCCCCTACACTTCCCAAACACCACGGCACAACCCTATACACTAAAATATGACCCCCTACACTACACAAACACCACTGCACGTCCTTAAACCCTAAATCTACCCCCAGCACTACCATCTAGACTACTCACACACCACTGCACTGCCCTAAACCCTAAAACACTGCCCCAGCATGAATCCCTACACTACCGAAACACCACTGCTCTACCATATATCCCTAAAACACTACCCCCAGCACTGCCCCCTATCCTACACAAACACCTCTGCACTACCCTAAACCCTAAAACACTACACCAGCACTACCCCTACACTACCCAAATACCACTGCACTACCCTAAACCCTAAATCTACCCCTAGCACAACCCCCTACAATACACAAACACCACTGCACTACCCTAAACCCTAAAACACTACCCCCAGCACAACTCCCTATACTACACAAATACCACTGCACTACCCTAAACCCTAAAACACTACCCCCAGCACAACTCCCTACACTACACAAACACCACTGCACTACCCTAAAGCCTACAACAATGACCCCAGCACGACTCCAAATACTCCCCAAACATCACTGCACTACCCTAAACCCTAAACCACTACCCCTAGCATGACCCCCTACACTACCCAAACATAACTGCACTACCCTATACCTTAAAAAACTACCACCAGCATGACTCTCTACACAACCCAAACACCACTGCACTACCCTAAACCCTAAATCTACCACCAGCAAAACCCCCTTCACTACACAAACACCACTTCATTACACTAAGCCCTACATCTTCCCCCAGCATGACCTCCCACACTACACAAACACCACTGCACTACCCTAAACCCTAAAACACAGCCACCAGCAAGACTCCCTACACTACCCAAACACCACTGCACTACACTAAACCCTACATCTACCCCCAACATGACCTCCCACACTACACAAACACCACTGTACTACCCGAAACCATAAAAAACTACACCCTACACTACACAAACACCACTGCACTACCCTAAACCCTAAAACACAACCACAGCGCTACCCCCTAAACTACCCAAACACAACTGCATTACACTAAACCCAAAAACACTACCCCCAGCACGACCCCCTACACTACCCAAACACACCTGCACTACACTAAACCCTAAAACACGACCCCCTACACTACACAAGCACCACTGCACTACCCTAAACCCTAAATCTACCACCAGCAAAACCCCCTACACAACACAAACACCACTGCACTACCCTAAACCCTAAAACAAAGCCACAAGCTAGACTCCCTACACTACCCAAACACCCCTGCACTACGCTAAACCCTACATCTACTCCCAACATGACCTCCCACACTACAGAAACACCACAGTACTACCAGAAACCATAAAAAACTACACCCTACACTACACAAACACCACTGCACTACCCTAAACCCTAAAACACTACCCCCAGCACGACCCCCTTCACTACCCAAACACATCTGCACTACACTAAACCCAAAAACACTACCCCCAGCACGACCCCCTATACTACACAAACACCACTGCACTACCCTAAAACCTAAAACACTACACCAGAACTATCCCTATACTACCCAAATACCACTGCACTACCCTAAACCCTAAATCTACCCCAGCACAACCCCCTACAATGCACAAACACCACTGCACTACCCTAAACCCTAAAACACAACCCCCAGCACAACTCCCTATACTATACAAATACCACTGCACTACCCTAAACCCTAAAACACTACCCCCAGCACAACTCCCTACACTACACAAACACCACTGCACTACCCTAAAGCCTACAACAATGACCCCAGCACGACTCCAAATACTCCCCAAACATCACTGCACTACCCTAAACCCTAAACCACTACCCCTAGCATGACCCCCTACACTACCCAAACATAACTGCACTACCCTATACCTTAAAAAACTACCACCAGCATGACTCTCTACACAACCCAAACACCACTGCACTACCCTAAACCCTAAATCTACCACCAGCAAAACCCCCTTCACTACACAAACACCACTTCATTACACTAAGCCCTACATCTTCCCCCAGCATGACCTCCCACACTACACAAACACCACTGCACTACCCTAAACCCTAAAACACAGCCACCAGCAAGACTCCCTACACTACCCAAACACCACTGCACTACACTAAACCCTACATCTACCCCCAACATGACCTCCCACACTACACAAACACCACTGTACTACCCGAAACCATAAAAAACTACACCCTACACTACACAAACACCACTGCACTACCCTAAACCCTAAAACACAACCACAGCGCTACCCCCTAAACTACCCAAACACAACTGCATTACACTAAACCCAAAAACACTACCCCCAGCACGACCCCCTACACTACCCAAACACACCTGCACTACACTAAACCCTAAAACACGACCCCCTACACTACACAAGCACCACTGCACTACCCTAAACCCTAAAACACTACCCCGAGCACGACACCCTACACTACACAAACACCACTGCACTACCCTAAACCCTAAAACACTACCCCAGCACTACCCCTACACTACACAAACACCACTGCACTACCCTAAACCCTAAAACTTTACCCCCAGCACGACCCCCTACACTACAAAAAACACCACTCCACTACTCTAAAATCTAAAACACTATCCCCTACACTACACAAACACCATTGCACTACACTAAACCCTAAAAAACACTACCCCCACCATGAACTCCCACACTACCCAAACACCACTGCACTACCAGGCCTAAACCCTAAAACACTAACCCTAGCATGACCCCCTACACTTCCCAAACACCACGGCACAACCCTATACACTAAAATATGACCCCCTACACTACACAAACACCACTGCACGTCCTTAAACCCTAAATCTACCCCCAGCACTACCATCTAGACTACTCACACACCACTGCACTGCCCTAAACCCTAAAACACTGCCCCAGCATGAATCCCTACACTACCGAAACACCACTGCTCTACCATATATCCCTAAAACACTACCCCCAGCACTGCCCCCTATCCTACACAAACACCTCTGCACTACCCTAAACCCTAAAACACTACACCAGCACTACCCCTACACTACCCAAATACCACTGCACTACCCTAAACCCTAAATCTACCCCTAGCACAACCCCCTACAATACACAAACACCACTGCACTACCCTAAACCCTAAAACACTACCCCCAGCACAACTCCCTATACTACACAAATACCACTGCACTACCCTAAACCCTAAAACACTACCCCCAGCACAACTCCCTACACTACACAAACACCACTGCACTACCCTAAAGCCTACAACAATGACCCCAGCACGACTCCAAATACTCCCCAAACATCACTGCACTACCCTAAACCCTAAACCACTACCCCTAGCATGACCCCCTACACTACCCAAACATAACTGCACTACCCTATACCTTAAAAAACTACCACCAGCATGACTCTCTACACAACCCAAACACCACTGCACTACCCTAAACCCTAAATCTACCACCAGCAAAACCCCCTTCACTACACAAACACCACTTCATTACACTAAGCCCTACATCTTCCCCCAGCATGACCTCCCACACTACACAAACACCACTGCACTACCCTAAACCCTAAAACACAGCCACCAGCAAGACTCCCTACACTACCCAAACACCACTGCACTACACTAAACCCTACATCTACCCCCAACATGACCTCCCACACTACACAAACACCACTGTACTACCCGAAACCATAAAAAACTACACCCTACACTACACAAACACCACTGCACTACCCTAAACCCTAAAACACAACCACAGCGCTACCCCCTAAACTACCCAAACACAACTGCATTACATTCTCTACGAACTTCGTCAGGGCTGTGAGAAAACATAGATAAAAACATACATATGTATAAAAAACACACATAAAAGCACCATACAACACAACAAACTACATAACCAATACTACATAGAAAAATAACATCATTACATATTACCATATAAATTAATAAACACACCTCAACAAACACAAGAATTCAATTATAAATTATGACAAATATATATGTTATATACAAAAAATGAATCAGACATGTATAGCATTTACAAACACATATAGAAAAGGTGAATCAAACATATATTACATTTACATATACATATATAAAAACCAAACAACATACGATTTAGTCAAACATATATATATCACAAAAAGTTTAAGAACACACCATAGTGAACACATATATATTCTGATTGATTTCACGGACATGACTTATTGTGTTAAGCCCTCCCACAAGTGCTGCCCAATGTTAAAAGAACAGAACTCCTTTAAATCAATTTAGAAATGTAAAGAGAACTCTAAGAGATAATAATTAATAATCAGGTATATTGGTAAAGTTAAAGAAAATAAACCTTTTGATACCGAAGACACTACCTCGGATTTGAAGATGATCTCTACAGAAACAGAAATAAAGGAAAAAATTCTATATAACAAAAGAAAACAATGTAAAAATCAAAATGACAAATCTTACCATGGATTATCTCCAAGGAACGGCCACCATATATTCCAAGAGAAACACTGCCGTCCTTCAAATGTAATATGAGTATATTTTCTATATAAGCAGGTGTACGTCACGAGAATGTACATATATTAAAGTCAATGTAGGCACGTAAGTCTAAAAGGTTAACTAGAGGTTGTGTTAAGCGATGTAACATATCATGGTGATAACCATATCTTTTATTCTTGTGATATGTCAGAGCATACTGTCATTAAGAATATGCCATAGAATTTATCAAAACACTTTGTTCTATAACCATAGTGGACTTCTTTGACACCGTGTGTGTTTTTTATATTATTCTTGTAGAATGATGGAGCCTGTACTGTGGGCATAAATATACGACAACAAGGTCGTTTAACCTTTTTTCGTGAAATACATAAACCGGACATAAAGGGGACTTGACTAATTGAATATTGGACTAGCTGGTGATATTTTAATAAGAACCTCTACAGTTGCAGAGGTAAGCCTTTTGTCATCTCCTTATGTATGAATTAGATGGCTCTCTGAGGAGATTGTGATTGGTCATGCCCACAAGAGGCCCTAATGGAATTCGTCTTTTGTCTTTTTGCCTTTTCTTTGGAAATTACTATTCGTATTAGGTCATATATACTCATATTACATTTGAAGGACGGCAGTGTTTCTCTTGGAATATATGGTGGCCGTTCCTTGGAGATAATCCATGGTAAGATTTGTCATTTTGATTTTTACATTGTTTTCTTTTGTTATATAGAATTTTTTCCTTTATTTCTGTTTCTGTAGAGATCATCTTCAAATCCGAGGTAGTGTCTTCGGTATCAAAAGGTTTATTTTCTTTAACTTTACCAATATACCTGATTATTAATTATTATCTCTTAGAGTTCTCTTTACATTTCTAAATTGATTTAAAGGAGTTCTGTTCTTTTAACATTGGGCAGCACTTGTGGGAGGGCTTAACACAATAAGTCATGTCCGTGAAATCAATCAGAATATATATGTGTTCACTATGGTGTGTTCTTAAACTTTTTGTGATATATATATGTTTGACTAAATCGTATGTTGTTTGGTTTTTATATATGTATATGTAAATGTAATATATGTTTGATTCACCTTTTCTATATGTGTTTGTAAATGCTATACATGTCTGATTCATTTTTTGTATATAACATATATATTTGTCATAATTTATAATTGAATTCTTGTGTTTGTTGAGGTGTGTTTATTAATTTATATGGTAATATGTAATGATGTTATTTTTCTATGTAGTATTGGTTATGTAGTTTGTTGTGTTGTATGGTGCTTTTATGTGTGTTTTTTATACATATGTATGTTTTTATCTATGTTTTCTCACAGCCCTGACGAAGTTCGTAGAGAACGAAACGCGTTGGCTGAGTCTGTTTTTTGAGAAATTGAATGGAAATAAAAGAACAACAAATTGGACTTATTGAAAAGACTTTTTTCCTTGGTGCACCGTCTTTGTGTAAAAAGTTTGTATATCTGGGTTTCCAGTAGAGCAAAAGTACGGCATGCTCTGGACGTGTTTTTGCACCTTCTTAAAATTTATGTATTGAATTTGGATTTGGTGTGCTTAACTGTGGTCAGCCGTACGTTCTTTTTGTTTACAGTTCATTTAATTGACCGTTCTGCACTCTTTTCCACTTTGTTATTTCATAAATATTAATCCAAAGTTGGGGGCTTTATTCCCTCAGACAATATGCCTAAATTTCAGGATGGACGCGAGGAATTGGCTATGGACCTTTTTGGGACTAGTGTCTCTAAAAACACAACAACTGTAACCAATACGGCTACTGTGAGCCTTAAGACATTATTTGTGAAACTAGAAAAATTGCGCAAACAGGAGCTAAGTAGATGGTGGGACGGAGTCACCTTGGAACAGTACATGAAAAATGGCAAAATTCCAAGGGGACTCCGTATCCTGATTTTCCCGACATTTGAAGATCTGAGTGGGGATCTACTTAAAGAATGGGAATGCAATCTGGAGGGTGCATCTATAACAATGATGAAAATTTTGGTAAGACACGCTGCAGAGAAGGGAGAAAAGCTACAGGCAGAGATTGAGCTCCTAGAAAAGGAAATTAACAACATAACTGAGAAGGACCTGATTGAGAAAAATTACACAATACTTAAACAGGTGATGGATGATCACCAAGTATACTTAAAGAACAAAAAATTAAGTAAAATAAGAAGAGATGATAGGGACTACCAAAATGGCAGAATATACACTTTTGCCAAGAAATTTGATGGGTTGCAGGGAAATGAGGATATAATTAAGAAAAGAACAAGGGAAGATAGAGATGTTAGTGAGGAAACAGGCTCTAATAGCAATCTATCCCTTTCCTCTTTAGGTAGTTCCACATCAAGTCATACAATGCCAGAGGTCCCTTTAGAAGAGGGGGCCTCGTCTTTCCAAAAAGAACTAGCCAACCTAAGGATAAGCAACCGCCTCCAACAGAAGAAAGACCAAACAAAAAGAGGCGGGGGGTAGGCGATCATGGAGCAACCAAAAGGGGAGGCTTGGCAAACAAATCGGGTGCAATACCCAAAGTAAGGAAGTAGCTGCGGGTGGTCTGGCAACAACAGGGGATCTCTTGACCAGTCAAAATGTGAATACCGACTTAAAGATTATAAATCTCTCAAATAAAATCTTGGACGATGATGAAAAGAGTTTACTGAGTAAAGGTCTCAATTTTTGCCCAACACAAGGGGGGGATTTTGCTAGCCTGCATGTTGATCTGTTTAAATTCACCAGGACATTGAAACTTAAAGATTTCTTTGCGAATAAACCTTGTGAACAAGGGGGTGACAGGGGTGTACAGAGTGGGAGTACACACACCATACAAGAAATACGCAATATACATTGTCTCCTCTCCCTGAATCCAGATGATGAGGTGAATATAACTACGGTCCTCGATGACCTAGACATTAATCATAGTGCGAGTATTGACAGTGGACTACGTCCAAAATCTAAGTTTATACCCTCACATTCTTACCATCACAATATTGACGATTTTCATAATAAAATCACAGAGGAGCTCTATAATATTGAAACACCCAAAAGATTCACTCCCAGGTCAACTACCAATATTACAGCGGCGGAGAGATTAGCCCTGACAAGACTAAATAGGGATACGAACATAGTCATAAGGGAAGCCGACAAAGGCGGGAACATCGTGGTAATGAATCATGTAGATTACATACAGGAGATATCAAGACAGCTCAGTAACGAGACATACTATCGTAAGATCAATGAGAACCCCATCCCCAACAGCACAATGAACATCAATGCAAAATTATTAGAGTGGCGGGAATCAGGACTTCTCAGTGAAGAAGAATGCAGATTTATGTGGGTTAACTGTCCGAATTTCCCGTGTATCTATGTACTACCTAAGGTACACAAGGGGGGGAAATTTCCCCCTGGGAGACCAATCATTTCTGGGGTGGGCTCACCCACAGAAAAAATATCAGAATGTGATGATCACAAGCTCCAGAAATATGTCCCAAACTTGCCCTCATATGTAAGGGATAGCAAGGACATTTTAATGAAGTTCAAAGATTTCGATTGGTCAGATGAGTTAACCTTTGTGACTCTGGATGTAGAGAGTCTCTACACCTGCATCAACAAGACATATGGTATCAAGGCAGTTCAATCCTTCCTTGATAGAGAAGACGCCAGTTTTTTTGACTACAATGAAATGATTGTTTCAATGATTAACATCATCTTGGACAACAACTTTTTCCTTTTTGATGGTGAATGGTTCCAACAGACACATGGAACCGCAATGGGTTCCAGGTTTGCTCCCTCTTACGCCTGCCTTTTCATGGGATGGTTTGAGAGGGAGCATGCCTGGAACAAGAATGCCTCCCCCTGGACTAATTACATCGTGTACTGGGGGAGGTATATTGATGACGTGATTTGCCTGTGGTCCGGGTCGATTGACCAATTAAATCAATATGTATCCTTTTTGAACAACAACACATACAATGTAAAATTTACAATGACTCATCATAAGGAGCATATCAACTTCTTGGATATTACTTTTTACATCAAACATGGGCAAATACAGAGTACACTATATAGGAAGGAAACTGCGTGTAACGCTGTGCTGCACGCAAACAGTGCACACCCTCACTCTGTAAAGAAGAACATTCCCTTTGGTGAAATGGTGAGGGTCAGACGGAATTGTAGTGAGGAAGACATGTTTCAGACACACATTGAGGACACCAAGAGCAGATTTGCTAAAAGGGGCTACGATCGGGCAACTCTGGATAGAGCTGAACTTAGGGTCAGTAGGATGGACCGAAACACGACATTACAGGACAAAAAGAGAACACATGCAACTGACACCAAGGTTAGGTTCATAACCCAATACACTTCCCATAGTAACACCATCTTCAATATTTTTAGAAAGCATTGGCATCTTTTAGTGGAGGTCCCAGGACTAAGAGATGTGATTAACAACAGACCATCTATCACATACAGAAAGGGTATGTCCCTGAAAAGATCACTCTGTCCTAGTTATGTAACCTCTCATCAAAGAACCCAAACATGGTTACCGGAGAAACCAAAGGGATTCTTCACATGTGGAATGTGCAATGTCTGCCCTTTAGGCAGGAATAAAACATCCCTCTTCCGTTACAATAGCCCAAAAGAGTACAGAATTGAGAATTTCGTAAACTGTAATACGACATATGTGATTTATGTCTTGGGATGTAGATGTGGTATAATCTATGTCGGGAGTACCATTCGGGCTTTAAAACTCAGGATCCAGGAACATAGAAGGGCAATAAGATCTAAAGATATCAGATACCCAATCACTAACCATTACGCTAATGAACATCCTGATGATTTGGAATTCTGGTTCCATGCAATTGAACACGTTCCAAAACCAAAGAGAGGTGGCAACAGGGATCTGCTGTTAAGACAGAAAGAATCCAAATGGATTTGTCGTTTGAGAGCGAATAGCCTGGGCCACAATACGGATGGGGAAATGCATTATTTTTTATAGTCGGACACTTGGACTGACATATTGTTTCATATAGCTGTTTTTGTTTCGTGTTGGATGTTATTTTCAGTCTTGATACCTGCTGGATATTTGGGTTGATAAACCAGATAAAATTTACTTCCGTGTCTGCTCGCCTCTTCCAATGAACAAACTAGTAGTAGATAACCCTTGGTGGTCATTACTACTATTCTCTTTCGCTCTCAAAAGGAAACCCTACTATCCATTACTGATTGGAGGACATCGTGAGAACATCGATAATAGTTGTCCGTTTTCATATATTTTATATATATTATATAGATGTAGCTCCAAAAACATCTCTTGAATATTACTTGGGCTTTACTGGATCTCATTCACTCTTTTTTGTTTCATCCTCTTCTTCTCCCTTCTTCTTCAAAGTGTTGACTTCCATTGTTATATACTGATTTGAAACATCAACAATAACCTATTATATATTGAGCCCATGGAGGGTTGACCAATAATTTATCATGAAATACGTGCAGATCAAGCGAACACCACTATAAATATCATTGACGCCAAATCTGGCTTCTAATGATATACACTTTAAGTGTTTAGATAAAGATGGGACTAACATCAGGGAATACGGGTACGTCAACATTGTATATGGATCATATCGAAGTTATACTTTAACACAACCTCTAGTTAACCTTTTAGACTTACGTGCCTACATTGACTTTAATATATGTACATTCTCGTGACGTACACCTGCTTATATAGAAAATGCTTTATTTATATTTTGAGGTTTCCCCATGATTTGTGATCTCATAAAGATTTTTAGTATTGAGTATCGCATACGCTGGCAAACGATACGCATTGGTCGCTACTTGGACCTATACGCTACTACTGGTAAAACATTATGATTTCAATACAGCGTTTTTGAAATTCGTGGTATATACAAAAAATTGGTCGCCACACATATTACATTACGTATGGCCAAACATATAAACATATTGATCATGTTACTCCCATGACGTTTGAGTACTAAAAAACTTGGACTAAAAGAATCGCCTCTATGAGGATAGTATTTTTGTAATCTTAATATGGGACTGGTTTGGACATCGTATTTCCCATATCTTTTTTAAACGACTCTTATACATATGCGGGTTTAACCGATACGTGATTTAACACTATATATGGGAACTCCGTTTCAAAATGGCGCCCGCAGAGGTGAAACAAACACTAGGACTTGTATTTTCGCCTATAAACATCGACATACACCACGTGATACGGGGGATAGGCCTATTTAAGACGGCTGACCTATGGGGTAGGGTTTCGCTGGTGACACGAGATAGCGCCCCTTCCTTTGAAAGGTAAGACGAGATCGCTATGTTACACGTGGGGGGGAGTATAATGGTGTTATACCACTTTTATACTTTTGAAAAACGGTTTCATCGTTTAATATTTTCACTCTATGATTCTTATTATTGTTGTCCTTTGGGGCGAACTATGTGATAAGAAGAAACGCTTTTACTTAATTGCTACCATGAGCGTGTTCGGTGCTCGTGTAAGTTGATAGCTTATTGGGAGTCAGATAGGGATAGCTACGTGTCCCAATTAGTGAAAATCATGTTGATTATTCGCATTTCTTAAAACGTCTTTGATGCTAAATATTTTTACGCACGATTAGGTGGGACCCTCCGGTCTTTAACGCGACCGTATGCATTTTGTTAATAATAACTTCTCGAGACAGGTGAATACAATAATGTTGATCGTTCGCTTGCTCCAAACGTCTCTAACGTTAATGTTTTATGCGTATAAGTAAGTAGTACCCGCAGGTCTGTAAAGCGATGTAACATATCATGGTGATAACCATATCTTTTATTCTTGTGATATGTCAGAGCATACTGTCATTAAGAATATGCCATAGAATTTATCAAAACACTTTGTTCTATAACCATAGTGGACTTCTTTGACACCGTGTGTGTTTTTTATATTATTCTTGTAGAATGATGGAGCCTGTACTGTGGGCATAAATATACGACAACAAGGTCGTTTAACCTTTTTTCGTGAAATACATAAACCGGACATAAAGGGGACTTGACTAATTGAATATTGGACTAGCTGGTGATATTTTAATAAGAACCTCTACAGTTGCAGAGGTAAGCCTTTTGTCATCTCCTTATGTATGAATTAGATGGCTCTCTGAGGAGATTGTGATTGGTCATGCCCACAAGAGGCCCTAATGGAATTCGTCTTTTGTCTTTTTGCCTTTTCTTTGGAAATTACTATTCGTATTAGGTCATATATACTCATATTACATTTGAAGGACGGCAGTGTTTCTCTTGGAATATATGGTGGCCGTTCCTTGGAGATAATCCATGGTAAGATTTGTCATTTTGATTTTTACATTGTTTTCTTTTGTTATATAGAATTTTTTCCTTTATTTCTGTTTCTGTAGAGATCATCTTCAAATCCGAGGTAGTGTCTTCGGTATCAAAAGGTTTATTTTCTTTAACTTTACCAATATACCTGATTATTAATTATTATCTCTTAGAGTTCTCTTTACATTTCTAAATTGATTTAAAGGAGTTCTGTTCTTTTAACATTGGGCAGCACTTGTGGGAGGGCTTAACACAATAAGTCATGTCCGTGAAATCAATCAGAATATATATGTGTTCACTATGGTGTGTTCTTAAACTTTTTGTGATATATATATGTTTGACTAAATCGTATGTTGTTTGGTTTTTATATATGTATATGTAAATGTAATATATGTTTGATTCACCTTTTCTATATGTGTTTGTAAATGCTATACATGTCTGATTCATTTTTTGTATATAACATATATATTTGTCATAATTTATAATTGAATTCTTGTGTTTGTTGAGGTGTGTTTATTAATTTATATGGTAATATGTAATGATGTTATTTTTCTATGTAGTATTGGTTATGTAGTTTGTTGTGTTGTATGGTGCTTTTATGTGTGTTTTTTATACATATGTATGTTTTTATCTATGTTTTCTCACAGCCCTGACGAAGTTCGTAGAGAACGAAACGCGTTGGCTGAGTCTGTTTTTTGAGAAATTGAATGGAAATAAAAGAACAACAAATTGGACTTATTGAAAAGACTTTTTTCCTTGGTGCACCGTCTTTGTGTAAAAAGTTTGTATATCTGGGTTTCCAGTAGAGCAAAAGTACGGCATGCTCTGGACGTGTTTTTGCACCTTCTTAAAATTTATGTATTGAATTTGGATTTGGTGTGCTTAACTGTGGTCAGCCGTACGTTCTTTTTGTTTACAACTGCATTACACTAAACCCAAAAACACTACCCCCAGCACGACCCCCTACACTACCCAAACACACCTGCACTACACTAAACCCTAAAACACGACCCCCTACACTACACAAGCACCACTGCACTACCCTAAACCCTAAAACACTACCCCGAGCACGACACCCTACACTACACAAACACCACTGCACTACCCTAAACCCTAAAACACTACCCCAGCACTACCCCTACACTACACAAACACCACTGCACTACCCTAAACCCTAAAACTTTACCCCCAGCACGACCCCCTACACTACAAAAAACACCACTCCACTACTCTAAAATCTAAAACACTATCCCCTACACTACACAAACACCATTGCACTACACTAAACCCTAAAAAACACTACCCCCACCATGAACTCCCACACTACCCAAACACCACTGCACTACCAGGCCTAAACCCTAAAACACTAACCCTAGCATGACCCCCTACACTTCCCAAACACCACGGCACAACCCTATACACTAAAATATGACCCCCTACACTACACAAACACCACTGCACGTCCTTAAACCCTAAATCTACCCCCAGCACTACCATCTAGACTACTCACACACCACTGCACTGCCCTAAACCCTAAAACACTGCCCCAGCATGAATCCCTACACTACCGAAACACCACTGCTCTACCATATATCCCTAAAACACTACCCCCAGCACTGCCCCCTATCCTACACAAACACCTCTGCACTACCCTAAACCCTAAAACACTACACCAGCACTACCCCTACACTACCCAAATACCACTGCACTACCCTAAACCCTAAATCTACCCCTAGCACAACCCCCTACAATACACAAACACCACTGCACTACCCTAAACCCTAAAACACTACCCCCAGCACAACTCCCTATACTACACAAATACCACTGCACTACCCTAAACCCTAAAACACTACCCCCAGCACAACTCCCTACACTACACAAACACCACTGCACTACCCTAAAGCCTACAACACTGACCCCAGCACGACTCCAAACACTCCCCAAACACCACTGCACTACCCTTAACCCTAAACCACTACCCCTAGCATGACCCCCTACATGACCCAAACATAACTGCACTACCCTAAACCTTAAAACACTACCACCAGCACGACTCCCCACACAACCCAACCACCACTGCACTACCCTAAACCCTAAATCTACCACCAGCAAAACCCCCTACACAACACAAACACCACTGCACTACCCTAAACCCTAAAACACAGCCACAAGCTAGACTCCCTACACTACCCAAACACCCCTGCACTACGCTAAACCCTACATCTACTCCCAAAATGACCTCCCACACTACACAAACACCACAGTACTACCCGAAACCATAAAAAAACTACACCCTACACTACACAAACACCACTGCACTACCCTAAACCCTAAAACACTACCCCCAGCACGACCCCCTTCACTACCCAAACACAACTGCACTACACTAAATCCAAAAACACTACCCCCAGCACGACCCCCTATACTACACAAACACCACTTCACTACCCTAAACCCTAAAACACTACACCCTACATTACACAAACACCACTGCACTACCCTAAACCCTAAAACAATACCCCCAGCACGACCCCCTACACTACACAAACACCACTGCACTACCCTAAACCCTAAAACACTACCCCAGCATGATCCCGTACACTACACAAGCACCACTGCACTACCCTAAACCCTAAAACACTACACAGCACAACACCCTACACTACCCAAACATAAATGCACAAGCCTAACCCCTAAAACACTGCCACCAGCACAACTCTCTACACTACCCAAACACCAATGCACTACCTTAAACCCTAAATCTACCCCAGCACAACCCCATAGACTACTCAAACACCACTGCACTACCCTAAACCCTAAAACACTGCCCCCAGCATGAACCCCTATACTACCCAAACACCACTGTACTACCCTAAAACCTAAAACACTACCCCCAGCATGACCCCTGCACTACACAAACACCACTGCACTACCCTAATCCCTAAAACACTAACCCAGCACTACCCACTACACTACCCAAACACAACTGCACTATACTAAACCTAAAAACACTACCCCTAGCACGACCCCCTACACTACCCAAACACACCTGCACTACACTAAACCCTAAAACACCACCCCCTACACTACACAAGCACCACTGCACTACTCTAAACCCTAAAACACTACCCCAGCACTACCCCTACACTACCCAAACAACACTGCACTACCCTAAACCCTAAAACACAACCACAGTGCTACCCCCTAAACTACCCAAACACAACTGCATTACACTAAACCCAAAAACACTACCCCCAGCACGACCCCCTACACTACCCAAACACACCTGCACTACACTAAACCCTAAAACACCACCCCCTACACTACACAAGCACCACTGCACTACTCTAAACCCTAAAACACTACCCCAGCACTACCCCTACACTACACAAACACCACTGCACTACCCTAAACCCTAAAAATTTACCCCCAGCATGACCCCTACACTACAAAAAACACCACTCCACTACTCTAAAATCTAAAACACTACCCCCTACACTACACAAACACCATTGCACTACACTAAACCCTAAAACACTACCCCCACCATGAACTCCCACACTACCCAAACACCACTGCACTACCCTAAACCCTAAACCACTACCCCTAGCATGACCCCCTACATTACCCAAACATAACTGCACTACCCTAAACCTTAAAACACTACCACCAGCACGACTCCCTACACAACCCAACCACCACTGCACTACCCTAAACCCTAAATCTACCACCAGCAAAACCCCCTACACAACACAAACACCACTGCACTACCCTAAACCCTAAAACACAGCCACAAGCTAGACTCCCTACACTACCCAAACACCCCTGCACTACGCTAAACCCTACATCTACTCCCAACATTACCTCCCACACTACACAAACACCACAGTACTACCCGAAACCATAAAAAACTACACCCTACACTACACAAACACCACTGCACTACCCTAAACCCTAAAACACTACCCCCAGCACGACCCCCTTCACTACCCAAACACAACTGCACTACACTAAACCCAAAAACACTACCCCCAGCACGACCCCCTGTACTACACAAACACCACTTCACTACCCTAAACCCTAAAACACTACACCCTACATTACACAAACACCACTGCACTACCCTAAACCCTAAAACAATACCCCCAGCACGACCCCCTACACTACACAAACACCACTGCACAACCCTATACCCTAAAATATGACCCCCTACACTACACAAACGCCACTGCACTACCCTAAACCCTAAAACACTACCCCAGCATGATCCCGTACACTACACAAGCACCACTGCACTACCCTAAACCCTAAAACACTACACACAGCACAACACCCTACACTACCCAAACATAAATGCACAAGCCTAACCCCTAAAACACTGCCACCAGCACAACTCTCTACACTACCCAAACACCAATGCACTACCTTAAACCCTAAATCTACCCCAGCACAACCCCATAGACTACTCAAACACCACTGCACTACCCTAAACCCTAAAACACTGCCCCCAGCATGAACCCCTATACTACCCAAACACCACTGTACTACCCTAAAACCTAAAACACTACCCCCAGCATGACCTCTGCACTACACAAACACCACTGCACTACCCTAAACCCTAAAACACTAACCCAGCACTACCCACTACACTACCCAAACACCACTGCACTACACTAAACCTAAAAACACTACCCCTAGCACGACCCCCTACACTACACAAACACCACTGCACTACCCTAAACCATAAAACACTAACCCCTACACTACACAAACACCACTGCACTACGCTAAACCCTAAAACACTACCCCAGCACTACCCCTATACTACCCAAACAACACTGCACTACCCTAAACCCTAAAACACAACCACAGTGCTACCCCCTAAACTACCCAAACACAACTGCATTACACTAAACCCAAAAACACTACCCCCAGCATGACCCCCTACACTACCCAAACACACCTGCACTACACTAAATCCTAAAACACCACCCCCTACACTACACAAGCACCACTGCACTACCCTAAACCCTAAAACACTACCCCCAGCATGACACCCTACACTACACAAACACCACTGCACTACCCTAAACCCTAAAACACTACCCCAGCACTACCCCTACACTACACAAACACCTCTGCACTACCCTAAACCCTAAAACTTTACCCCCAGCATGACCCCTACACTACAAAAAACACCACTCCACTACTCTAAAATCTAAAACACTACCCCCTACACTACACAAACACCATTGCACTACACTAAACCCTAAAACACTACCCCCACCATGAACTCCCACACTACCCAAACAGCACTGCACTACCAGGCCTAAACCCTAAAACACTAACCCTAGCATGACCCCCTACACTTCCCAAACACCGCTGCACAACCCTATACACTAAAATATGACCCCCTACACTACACAAACACCACTGCACTTCCTTAAACCCTAAATCTACCCCCAGCACAACCCCCTAGACTACTCACACACCACTGCACTACCATAAACCCTAAAACACCGCCCCAGCATGAATCCCTACACTACCCAAACACCACTGCTCTACCATAAACCCTAAAACACTACCCCAGTACTGCCCCCTATACTACACAAACACCACTGCACTACCCTAAAACCTAAAACACTACACCAGCACTATCCCTATACTACCCAAATACCACTGCACTACCCTAAACCCTAAATCTACCCCCAGCACAACCCCCTACAATACACAAACACCACTGCACTACCCTAAACCCTAAAACACAACCCCCAGCACAACTCCCTATACTACACAAATACCACTGCACTACCCTAAACCCTAAAACACTACCCCCAGCACAACTCCCTACACTACACAAACGCCACTGCACTACCCTAAAGCCTACAACAATGACCCCAGCACGACTCCAAATACTCCCCAAACATCACTGCACTACCCTAAACCCTAAACCACTACCCCTAGCATGACCCCCTACACTACCCAAACATAACTGCACTACCCTATACAGTAAAAAACTACCACCAGCATGACTCTCTACACAACCCAAACATCACTGCACTACCCTAAACCCTGAATCTACCACCAGCAAAACCCCCTACACTACACAAACACCACTTCATTACACTAAACCCTACATCTTCCCCCAGCATGACCTCCCACACTACACAAACACCACTGCACTACCCTAAACCCTAAAACACAGCCACCAGCAAGACTCCCTACACTACCCAAACACCACTGCACTACACTAAACCCTACATCTACCCCCAACATGACCTCCCACACTACACAAACACCACTGTACTACCCGAAACCATAAAAAACTACACCCTACACTACACAAACACCACTGCACTACCCTAAACCCTAAAACACTACCCCCAGCATGACCCCCTACACTTCACAAACACCACTGTGCTACCCGAAACCCTAAAAATTCTACACCCTACACTACACAAACACCACTGCACTACCCTAAACCCTAAAACACAACCACAGCGCTACCCCCTAAACTACCCAAACACAACTGCATTACACTAAACCCAAAAACACTACCCCCAGCACGACCCCCTACACTACCCAAACACACCTGCACTACACTAAACCCTAAAACACGACCCCCTACACTACACAAGCACCACTGCACTACCCTAAACCCTAAAACACTACCCCGAGCACGACACCCTACACTACACAAACACCACTGCACTACCCTAAACCCTAAAACACTACCCCAGCACTACCCCTACACTACACAAACACCACTGCACTACCCTAAACCCTAAAACTTTACCCCCAGCACGACCCCCTACACTACAAAAAACACCACTTCACTACTCTAAAATCTAAAACACTATCCCCTACACTACACAAACACCATTGCACTACACTAAACCCTAAAAAACACTACCCCCACCATGAACTCCCACACTACCCAAACACCACTGCACTACCAGGCCTAAACCCTAAAACACTAACCCTAGCATGACCCCCTACACTTCCCAAACACCACTGCACAACCCTATACACTAAAATATGACCCCCTACACTACACAAACACCACTGCACGTCCTTAAACCCTAAATATACCCCCAGCACTACCCTCTAGACTACTCACACACCACTGCACTGCCCTAAACCCTAAAACACTGCCCCCAGCATGAATCCCTACACTACCAAAACACCACTGCTCTACCATATATCCCTAAAACACTACCCCAGCACTGCCCCCTATGCTACACAAACACCTCTGCACTACCCTAAACCCTAAAACACTACACCAGCACTACCCCTACACTACCCAAATACCACTGCACTACCCTAAACCCTAAATCTACCCCCAGCACAACCCCCTACAATACACAAACACCACTGCACTACCCTAAACCCTAAAACACTACCCCCAGCACAACTCCCTATACTACACAAATAGCACTGCACTACCCTAAACCCTAAAACACTACCCCCAGCACAACTCCCTACACTACACAAACACCACTGCACTACCCTAAAGCCTACAACAATGACCCCAGCACGACTCCAAATACTCCCCAAACATCACTGCACTACCCTAAACCCTAAACCACTACCCCGAGCATGACCCCCTACACTACCCAAACATAACTGCACTACCCTATACCTTAAAAAACTACCACCAGCATGACTCTCTACACAACCCAAACACCACTGCACTACCCTAAACCCTAAATCTACCACCAGCAAAACCCCCTACACTACACAAACACCACTTCATTACACTAAGCCCTACATCTTCCCCCAGCATGACCTCCCACACTACACAAACACCACTGCACTACCCTAAACCCTAAAACACAGCCACCAGCAAGACTCCCTACACTACCCAAACACCACTGCACTACACTAAACCCTACATCTACCCCCAACATGACCTCCCACACTACACAAACACCACTGTACTACCCGAAACCATACAAAACTACACCCTACACTACACAAACACCACTGGACTACCCTAAACCCTAAAACACTACTCACAGCATGACCCCCTACACTTCACAAACACCACTGTGCTACCCGAAACCCTAAAAATTCTACACCCTACACTACACAAACACCACTGCACTACCCTAAACCCTAAAACACAACCACAGCGCTACCCCCTAAACTACCCAAACACAACTGCATTACACTAAACCCAAAAACACTACCCCCAGCACGACCCCCTACACTACCCAAACACACCTGCACTACACTAAACCCTAAAACACGACCCCCTACACTACACAAGCACCACTGCACTACCCTAAACCCTAAAACACTACCCCGAGCACGACACCCTACACTACACAAACACCACTGCACTACCCTAAACCCTAAAACACTACCCCAGCACTACCCCTACACTACACAAACACCACTGCACTACCCTAAACCCTAAAACTTTACCCCCAGCACGACCCCCTACACTACAAAAAACACCACTTCACTACTCTAAAATCTAAAACACTATCCCCTACACTACACAAACACCATTGCACTACACTAAACCCTAAAAAACACTACCCCCACCATGAACTCCCACACTACCCAAACACCACTGCACTACCAGGCCTAAACCCTAAAACACTAACCCTAGCATGACCCCCTACACTTCCCAAACACCACTGCACAACCCTATACACTAAAATATGACCCCCTACACTACACAAACACCACTGCACGTCCTTAAACCCTAAATATACCCCCAGCACTACCCTCTAGACTACTCACACACCACTGCACTGCCCTAAACCCTAAAACACTGCCCCCAGCATGAATCCCTACACTACCAAAACACCACTGCTCTACCATATATCCCTAAAACACTACCCCAGCACTGCCCCCTATGCTACACAAACACCTCTGCACTACCCTAAACCCTAAAACACTACACCAGCACTACCCCTACACTACCCAAATACCACTGCACTACCATATATCCCTAAAACACTACCCCAGCACTGCCCCCTATGCTACACAAACACCACTGCACTACCCTAAACCCTAAAACACAGCCACCAGCAAGACTCCCTACACTACCCAAACACCACTGCACTACACTAAACCCTACATCTACCCCCAACATGACCTCCCACACTACACAAACACCACTGTACTACCCGAAACCATAAAAAACTACACCCTACACTACACAAACACCACTGCACTACCCTAAACCCTAAAACACTACCCCCAGCATGACCCCCTACACTTCACAAACACCACTGTGCTACCCGAAACCCTAAAAATTCTACACCCTACACTACACAAACACCACTGCACTACCCTAAACCCTAAAACACAACCACAGCGCTACCCCCTAAACTACCCAAACACAACTGCATTACACTAAACCCAAAAACACTACCCCCAGCACGACCCCCTACACTACCCAAACACACCTGCACTACACTAAACCCTAAAACACGACCCCCTACACTACCCAAGCACCACTGCACTACCCTAAACCCTAAAACACTACCCCGAGCACGACACCCTACACTACACAAACACCACTGCACTACCCTAAACCCTAAAACACTACCTCAGCACTACCCCTACACTACACAAACACCACTGCACTACCCTAAACCCTAAAACTTTACCCCCAGCACGACCCCCTACACTACAAAAAACACCACTTCACTACTCTAAAATCTAAAACACTATCCCCTACACTACACAAACACCATTGCACTACACTAAACCCTAAAAAACACTACCCCCACCATGAACTCCCACACTACCCAAACACCACTGCACTACCAGGCCTAAACCCTAAAACACTAACCCTAGCATGACCCCCTACACTTCCCAAACACCACTGCACAACCCTATACACTAAAATATGACCCCCTACACTACACAAACACCACTGCACGTCCTTAAACCCTAAATATACCCCCAGCACTACCCTCTAGACTACTCACACACCACTGCACTGCCCTAAACCCTAAAACACTGCCCCCAGCATGAATCCCTACACTACCAAAACACCACTGCTCTACCATATATCCCTAAAACACTACCCCAGCACTGCCCCCTATGCTACACAAACACCTCTGCACTACCCTAAACCCTAAAACACTACACCAGCACTACCCCTACACTACCCAAATACCACTGCACTACCCTAAACCCTAAATCTACCCCCAGCACAACCCCCTACAATACACAAACACCACTGCACTACCCTAAACCCTAAAACACTACCCCCAGCACAACTCCCTATACTACACAAATACCACTGCACTACCCTAAACCCTAAAACACTACCCCCAGCACAACTCCCTACACTACACAAACACCACTGCACTACCCTAAAGCCTACAACAATGACCCCAGCACGACTCCAAATACTCCCCAAACATCACTGCACTACCCTAAACCCTAAACCACTACCCCGAGCATGACCCCCTACACTACCCAAACATAACTGCACTACCCTATACCTTAAAAAACTACCACCAGCATGACTCTCTACACAACCCAAACACCACTGCACTACCCTAAACCCTAAATCTACCACCAGCAAAACCCCCTACACTACACAAACACCACTTCATTACACTAAGCCCTACATCTTCCCCCAGCATGACCTCCCACACTACACAAACACCACTGCACTACCCTAAACCCTAAAACACAGCCACCAGCAAGACTCCCTACACTACCCAAACACCACTGCACTACACTAAACCCTACATCTACCCCCAACATGACCTCCCACACTACACAAACACCACTGTACTACCCGAAACCATACAAAACTACACCCTACACTACACAAACACCACTGCACTACCCTAAACCCTAAAACACTACTCACAGCATGACCCCCTACACTTCACAAACACCACTGTGCTACCCGAAACCCTAAAAATTCTACACCCTACACTACACAAACACCACTGCACTACCCTAAACCCTAAAACACAACCACAGCGCTACCCCCTAAACTACCCAAACACAACTGCATTACACTAAACCCAAAAACACTACCCCCAGCACGACCCCCTACACTACCCAAACACACCTGCACTACACTAAACCCTAAAACACGACCCCCTACACTACACAAGCACCACTGCACTACCCTAAACCCTAAAACACTACCCCGAGCACGACACCCTACACTACACAAACACCACTGCACTACCCTAAACCCTAAAACACTACCCCAGCACTACCCCTACACTACACAAACACCACTGCACTACCCTAAACCCTAAAACTTTACCCCCAGCACGACCCCCTACACTACAAAAAACACCACTTCACTACTCTAAAATCTAAAACACTATCCCCTACACTACACAAACACCATTGCACTACACTAAACCCTAAAAAACACTACCCCCACCATGAACTCCCACACTACCCAAACACCACTGCACTACCAGGCCTAAACCCTAAAACACTAACCCTAGCATGACCCCCTACACTTCCCAAACACCACTGCACAACCCTATACACTAAAATATGACCCCCTACACTACACAAACACCACTGCACGTCCTTAAACCCTAAATATACCCCCAGCACTACCCTCTAGACTACTCACACACCACTGCACTGCCCTAAACCCTAAAACACTGCCCCCAGCATGAATCCCTACACTACCAAAACACCACTGCTCTACCATATATCCCTAAAACACTACCCCAGCACTGCCCCCTATGCTACACAAACACCTCTGCACTACCCTAAACCCTAAAACACTACACCAGCACTACCCCTACCCTACCCAAATACCACTGCACTACCCTAAACCCTAAATCTACCCCCAGCACAACCCCCTACAATACACAAACACCACTGCACTACCCTAAACCCTAAAACACTACCCCAAGCACAACTCCCTATACTACACAAATACCACTGCACTACCCTAAACCCTAAAACACTACCCCCAGCACAACTCCCTACACTACACAAACACCACTGCACTACCCTAAAGCCTACAACAATGACCCCAGCACGACTCCAAATACTCCCCAAACATCACTGCACTACCCTAAACCCTAAACCACTACCCCGAGCATGACCCCCTACACTACCCAAACATAACTGCACTACCCTATACCTTAAAAAACTACCACCAGCATGACTCTCTACACAACCCAAACACCACTGCTCTACCCTAAACCCTAAATCTACCACCAGCAAAACCCCCTACACTACACAAACACCACTTCATTACACTAAGCCCTACATCTTCCCCCAGCATGACCTCCCACACTACACAAACACCACTGCACTACCCTAAACCCTAAAACACAGCCACCAGCAAGACTCCCTACACTACCCAAACACCACTGCACTACACTAAACCCTACATCTACCCCCAACATGACCTCCCACACTACACAAACACCACTGTACTACCAAAAACCATACAAAACTACACCCTACACTACACAAACACCACTGCACTACCCTAAACCCTAAAACACTACTCACAGCATGACCCCCTACACTTCACAAACACCACTGTGCTACCCGAAACCCTAAAAATTCTACACCCTACACTACACAAACACCACTGCACTACCCTAAACCCTAAAACACAACCACAGCGCTACCCCCTAAACTACCCAAACACAACTGCATTACACTAAACCCAAAAACACTACCCCCAGCACGACCCCCTACACTACCCAAACACACCTGCACTACACTAAACCCTAAAACACGACCCCCTACAATACACAAGCACCACTTCACTACCCTAAACCCTAAAACACTACCCCGAGCACGACACCCTACACTACACAAACACCACTGCACTACCCTAAACCCTAAAACACTACCCCAGCACTACCCCTACACTACACAAACACCACTGCACTACCATAAACCCTAAAACTTTACCCCCAGCACGACCCCCTACACTACAAAAAACACCACTCCACTACTCTAAAATCTAAAACACTATCCCCTACACTACACAAACACCATTGCACTACACTAAACCCTAAAAAACACTACCCCACCATGAACTCCCACACTACCCAAACACCACTGCACTACCAGGCCTAAACCCTAAAACACTAACCCTAGCATGACCCCCTACACTTCCCAAACACCACTGCACAACCCTATACACTAAAATATGACCCCCTACACTACACAAACACCACTGCACGTCCTTAAACCCTAAATCGACCCCCAGCACTACCATCTAGACTACTCACACACCACTGCACTGCCCTAAACCCTAAAACACTACACCAGCACTACCCCTACCCTACCCAAATACCACTGCACTACCCTAAACCCTAAATCTACCCCCAGCACAACCCCCTACAATACACAAACACCACTGCACTACCCTAAACCCTAAAACACTACCCCCAGCACAACTCCCTATACTACACAAATACCACTGCACTACCCTAAACCCTAAAACACTACCCCCAGCACAACTCCCTACACTACACAAACACCACTGCACTACCCTAAAGCCTACAACAATGACCCCAGCACGACTCCAAATACTCCCCAAACATCACTGCACTACCCTAAACCCTAAACCACTACCCCGAGCATGACCCCCTACACTACCCAAACATAACTGCACTACCCTATACCTTAAAAAACTACCACCAGCATGACTCTCTACACAACCCAAACACCACTGCACTACCCTAAACCCTAAATCTACCACCAGCAAAACCCCCTACACTACACAAACACCACTTCATTACACTAAGCCCTACATCTTCCCCCAGCATGACCTCCCACACTACACAAACACCACTGCACTACCCTAAACCCTAAAACACAGCCACCAGCAAGACTCCCTACACTACCCAAACACCACTGCACTACACTAAACCCTACATCTACCCCCAACATGACCTCCCACACTACACAAACACCACTGTACTACCCGAAACCATACAAAACTACACCCTACACTACACAAACACCACTGCACTACCCTAAACCCTAAAACACTACTCACAGCATGACCCCCTACACTTCACAAACACCACTGTGCTACCCGAAACCCTAAAAATTCTACACCCTACACTACACAAACACCACTGCACTACCCTAAACCCTAAAACACAACCACAGCGCTACCCCCTAAACTACCCAAACACAACTGCATTACACTAAACCCAAAAACACTACCCCCAGCACGACCCCCTACACTACCCAAACACACCTGCACTACACTAAACCCTAAAACACGACCCCCTACACTACACAAGCACCACTTCACTACCCTAAACCCTAAAACACTACCCCGAGCACGACACCCTACACTACACAAACACCACTGCACTACCCTAAACCCTAAAACACTACCCCAGCACTACCCCTACACTACACAAACACCACTGCACTACCATAAACCCTAAACCTTTACCCCCAGCACGACCCCCTACACTACAAAAAACACCACTCCACTACTCTAAAATCTAAAACACTATCCCCTACACTACACAAACACCATTGCACTACACTAAACCCTAAAAAACACTACCCCACCATGAACTCCCACACTACCCAAACACCACTGCACTACCAGGCCTAAACCCTAAAACACTAACCCTAGCATGACCCCCTACACTTCCCAAACACCACTGCACAACCCTATACACTAAAATATGACCCCCTACACCACACAAACACCACTGCACGTCCTTAAACCCTAAATCGACCCCCAGCACTACCATCTAGACTACTCACACACCACTGCACTGCCCTAAACCCTAAAACACTGCCCCAGCATGA
Source organism: Triturus cristatus (assembly GCF_964204655.1). NCBI lineage: Eukaryota > Metazoa > Chordata > Amphibia > Caudata > Salamandridae > Triturus > Triturus cristatus. The sequence goes on along the minus strand of NC_140579.1, from coordinate 522,425,898 downwards.
ATCCCTACACTACCGAAACACCACTGCTCTACCATATATCCCCAAAACACTACCCCCAGCACTGCCCCCTATCCTACACAAACACCTCTGCACTACCCTAAACCCTAAAACACTACACCAGCACTACCCCTACACTACCCAAATACCACTGCACTACCCTAAACCCTAAATCTACCCCTAGCACAACCCCCTACAATACACAAACACCACTGCACTACCCTAAACCCTAAAACACTACCCCCAGCACAACTCCCTATACTACACAAATACCACTGCACTACCCTAAACCCTAAAACACTACCCCCAGCACAACTCCCTACACTACACAAACATCACTGCACTACCCTAAACCACTACCCCTAGCATGACTCCCTACATGACCCAAACATAACTGCACTACCCTAAACCTTAAAACACTACCACCAGCACGACTCCCCACACAACCCAACCACCACTGCACTACCCTAAACCCTAAATCTACCACCAGCAAAACCCCCTACACAACACAAACACCACTGCACTACCCTAAAACACAGCCACAAGCTAGACTCCCTACACTACCCAAACACCCCTGCACTACGCTAAACCCTACATCTACTCCCAACATGACCTCCCACACTACACAAACACCACAGTACTACCCGAAACCATAAAAAAACTACACCCTACACTACACAAACACCACTGCACTACCCTAAACCCTAAAACACTACCCCCAGCACGACCCCCTTCACTACCCAAACACAACTGCACTACACTAAACCCAAAAACACTACCCCCAGCACGACCCCCTATACTACACAAACACCACTTCACTACCCTAAACCCTAAAACACTACACCCTACATTACACAAACACCACTGCACTACCCTAAACCCTAAAACAATACCCCCAGCACGACCCCCTACACTACACAAACACCACTGCACAACCCTATACCCTAAAATATGACCCCCTACACTACACAAATACCACTGCACTACCCTAAACCCTAAAACACTACCCCAGTATGATCCCGTACACTACACAAGCACCACTGCACTACCCTAAACCCTAAAACACTACACACAGCACAACACCCTACACTACCCAAACATAAATGCACAAGCCTAACCCCTAAAACACTGCCACCAGCACAACTCTCTACACTACCCAAACACCAATGCACTACCTTAAACCCTAAATCTACCCCAGCACAACCCCATAGACTACTCAAACACCACTGCACTACCCTAAACCCTAAAATACTGCCCCCAGCATGAACCCCTATACTACCCAAACACCACTGTACTACCCTAAAACCTAAAACACTACCCCCAGCATGACCCCTGCACTACACAAACACCACTGCACTACCCTAAACCCTAAAACACTAACCCAGCACTACCCACTACACTACCCAAACACAACTGCACTACACTAAACCTAAAAACACTACCCCTAGCACGACCCCCTACACTACACAAACACCACTGCACTACCCTAAACCATAAAACACTAACCCCTACACTACACAAACACCACTGCACTACGCTAAACCCTAAAACACTACCCCAGCACTACCCCTACACTACCCAAACAACACTGCACTACCCTAAACCCTAAAACACAACCACAGTGCTACCCCCTAAACTACCCAAACACAACTGCATTACACTAAACCCAAAAACACTACCCCCAGCATGACCCCCTACACTACCCAAACAGACCTGCACTACACTAAATCCTAAAACACCACAACCTACACTACACAAGCACCACTGCACTACCCTAAACCCTAAAACACTACCCCCAGCATGACACCCTACACTACACAAACCCCACTGCACTACCCTAAACCCTAAAACACTACCCCAGCACTACCCCTACACTACACAAACACCACTGCACTACCCTAAACCCTAAAACGTTACCACCAGCATGACCCCTACACTACAAAAAACACCACTCCACTACTCTAAAATCTAAAACACTACCCCCTACACTACACAAACACTATTGCACTACACTAAACCCTAAAACACTACCCCCACCATGAACTCCCACACTACCCAAACACCACTGCACTACCAGGCCTAAACCCTAAAACACTAACCCTAGCATGACCCCCTACACTTCCCAAACACCGCTGCACAACCCTATACACTAAAATATGACCCCCTACACTACACAAACACCACTGCACTTCCTTAAACCCTAAATCTACCCCCAGCACAACCCCCTAGACTACTCACACACCACTGCACTACCATAAACCCTAAAACACCGCCCCCAGCATGAATCCCTACACTACCCAAACACCACTGCTCTACCATAAACCCTAAAAAACTACCCCAGTACTGCCCCCTATACTACACAAACACCACTGCACTACCCTAAAACCTAAAACACTACACCAGCACTATCCCTATACTACCCAAATACCACTGCACTACCCTAAACCCTAAATCTACCCCCAGCACAACCCCCTACAATACACAAACACCACTGCACTATCCTAAACCCTAAAACACAACCCCCAGCACAACTCCCTATACTACACAAATACCACTGCACTACCCTAAACCCTAAAACACTACCCCCAGCACAACTCCCTACACTACACAAACACCACTGCACTACCCTAAAGCCTACAACAATGACCCCAGCACGACTCCAAATACTCCCCAAACATCACTGCACTACCCTAAACCCTAAACCACTACCCCTAGCATGACCCCCTACACTACCCAAACATAACTGCACTACCCTATACAGTAAAAAACTACCACCAGAATGACTCTCTACACAACCCAAACATCACTGCACTACCCTAAACCCTAAATCTACCACCAGCAAAAAACCCCTACACTACACAAACACCACTTCATTACACTAAACCCTACATCTTCCCCCAGCATGACCTCCCACACTACACAAACACCACTGCACTACCCTAAACCCTAAAACACAGCCACCAGCAAGACTCCCTACACTACCCAAACACCACTGCACTACACTAAACCCTACATCTACCCCCAACATGACCTCCCACACTACACAAACACCACTGTACTACCCGAAACCATAAAAAACGACACCCTACACTACACAAACACCACTGCACTACCCTAAACCCTAAAACACTACCCACAGCATGACCCCCTACACTTCACAAACACCACTGTGCTACCCAAAACCCTAAAAATTCTACACCCTACACTACACAAACACCACTGCACTACCCTAAACCCTAAAACACAACCACAGCGCTACCACCTAAACTACCCAAACACAACTGCATTACACTAAACCCAAAATACTACCCCCAGCACGACCCCCTACACTACCCAAACACACCTGCACTACACTAAACCCTAAAACACGACCCCCTACACTACACAAGCACCACTGCACTACCCTAAACCCTAAAACACTACCCCGAGCACGACACCCTACACTACACAAACACCACTGCACTACCCTAAACCCTAAAACACTACCCCAGCACTACCCCTACACTACACAAACACCACTGCACTACCCTAAACCCTAAAACTTTACCCCCAGCACGACCCCCTACACTACAAAAAACACCACTCCACTACTCTAAAATCTAAAACACTATCCCCTACTCTACACAAACACCATTGCACTACACTAAACCCTAAAAAACACTACCCCCACCATGAACTCCCACACTACCCAAACACCACTGCACTACCAGGCCTAAACCCTAAAACACTAACCCTAGCATGACCCCCTACACTTCCCAAACACCACTGCACAACCCTATACACTAAAATATGACCCCCTACACTACACAAACACCACTGCACGTCCTTAAACCCTAAATATACCCCCAGCACTACCCTCTAGACTACTCACACACCACTGCACTGCCCTAAACCCTAAAACACTGCCCCCAGCATGAATCCCTACACTACCGAAACACCACTGCTCTACCATATATCCCTAAAACACTACCCCAGCACTGCCCCCTATGCTACACAAACACCTCTGCACTACCCTAAACCCTAAAACACTACACCAGCACTACCCCTACACTACCCAAATACCACTGCACTACCCTAAACCCTAAATCTACCCCCAGCACAACCCCCTACAATACACAAACACCACTGCACTACCCTAAACCCTAAAACACTACCCCCAGCACAACTCCCTATACTACACAAATACCACTGCACTACCCTAAGCCCTAAAACACTACCCCCAGCACAACTCCCTACACTACACAAACACCACTGCACTACCCTAAAGCCTACAACACTGACCCCAGCACGACTCCAAACACTCCCCAAACACCACTGCACTACCCTGAACCCTAAACCACTACTCCTAGCATGACCCGCTACATTACCCAAATATAACTGCACTACCCTAAATCTTAAAACACTACCACCAGCACGACTCCCTACACAACCCAACCACCACTGCACTACCCTAAACCCTAAATCTACCACCAGCAAAACCCCCTACACAACACAAACACCACTGCACTACCCTAAACCCTAAAACACAGCCACAAGCTAGACTCCCTACACTACCCAAACACCCCTGCACTACGCTAAACCCTAAATCTACTCCCAACATGACCTCCCACACTACACAAACACCACAGTACTACCCATAACCATAAAAAACTACACCCTACACTACACAAACACCACTGCACTACCCTAAACCCTAAAACACTACCCCCAGCACGACCCCCTATACTACACAAACACCACTTCACTACCCTAAACCCTAAAACACTACACCCTACATTACACAAACACCACTGCACTACCCTAAACCCTAAAACAATACCCCCAGCATGACCCCCTACACTACACAAACACCACTGCACAACCCTATACCCTAAAATATGACCCCCTACACTACACAAACGCCACTGCACTACCCTAAACCCTAAAACACTACCCCAGCATGATCCCGTACACTACACAAGCACCACTGCACTACACTAAACCCTAAAACACTACACACAGCACAACACCCTACACTACCCAAACATAAATGCACAAGCCTAACCCCTAAAACACTGCCACCAGCACAACTCTCTACACTACCCAAACACCAATGCACTACCTTAAACCCTAAATCTACCCCAGCACAACCCCATAGACTACTCAAACACCACTGCACTACCCTAAACCCTAAAACACTGCCCCCAGCATGAACCCCTATACTACCCAAACACCACTGTACTACCCTAAAACCTAAAACACTACCCCCAGCATGACCCCTGCACTACACAAACACCACTGCACTACCCTAAACCCTAAAACACTAACCCAGCACTACCCACTACACTACCCAAACACAACTGCACTACACTAAACCTAAAAACACTACCCCTAGCACGACCCCCTACACTACACAAACACCACTGCACTACCCTACCATAAAACACTAACCCCTACACTACACAAACACCACTGCACTACGCTAAACCCTAAAACACTACCCCAGCACTATCCCTACACCACCCAAACAACACTGCACTACCCTAAACCCTAAAACACAACCACAGCGCTAACCCTAAACTACCCAAACACAACTGCATTACACTAAACCCAAAAACACTACCCCCAGCACGACCCCCTACACTACCAAAACACACCTGCACTACACTAAACCCTAAAACACCACCCCCTACACTACACAAGCACCACTGCACTACCCTAAACCCTAAAACACTACCCCCAGCATGACACCCTACACTACACAAACACCACTGCACTACCCTAAACCCTAAAACACTACCCCAGCACTACCCCTACACTACACAAACACCACTGCACTACCCTAAACCCTAAAACTTTACCCCCAGCACGACCCCCTACACTACAAAAAACACCACTTCACTACTCTAAAATCTAAAACACTATCCCCTACACTACACAAACACCATTGCACTACACTAAACCCTAAAAACACTACCCCCACCATGAACTCCCACACTACCCAAACACCACTGCACTACAAGGCCTAAACCCTAAAACACTAACCCTAGCATGACCCCCTACACTTCCCAAACACCACTGCACAACCCTATACACTAAAATATGACCCCCTACACTACACAAACACCACTGCACGTCCTTAAACCCTAAATCTACCCCCAGCACTACCCTTTAGACTACTCACACACCACTGCACTGCCCTAAACCCTAAAACACTGCCCCCAGCATGAATCCCTACACTACCGAAACACCACTGCTCTACCATATATCCCTAAAACACTACCCCCAGCACTGCCCCCTATGCTACACAAACACCTCTGCACTACCCTAAACCCTAAAACACTACACCAGCACTACCCCTACACTACCCAAATACCACTGCACTACCCTAAACCCTAAATCTACCCCCAGCACAACCCCCTACAATACACAAACGCCACTGCACTACCCTAAACCCTAAAATACTACCCCCAGCACACCTCCCTATACTACACAAATACCACTGCACTACCCTAAACCCTAAAACACTACCCCCAGCACAACTCCCTACACTACACAAACACCACTGCACTACCCTAAAGCCTACAACACTGACCCCAGCACGACTCCAAACACTCCCCAAACACCACTGCACTACCCTAAACCCTAAACCACTACCCCTAGCATGACCCCCTACATTACCCAAACATAACTGCACTACCCGAAACCTTAAAACACTACCACCAGCACGACTCCCTACACAACCCAACCACCACTGCACTACCCTAAACCCTAAATCTACCACCAGCAAAACCCCCTACACAACACAAACACCACTGCACTACCCTAAACCCTAAAACACAGCCACAAGCTAGACTCCCTACACTACCCAAACACCCCTGCACTACGCTAAACCCTACATCTACTCCCAACATGACCTCCCACACTACACAAACACCACAGTACTACCCGAAACCATAAAAAACTACACCCTACACTACACAAACACCACTGCACTACCCTAAACCCTAAAACACTACACCCAGCACGACCCCCTTCACTACCCAAACACAACTGCACTACACTAAACCCAAAAACACTACCCCCAGCACGACCCCCTATACTACACAAACACCACTTCACTACCCTAAACCCTAAAACACTACACCCTACATTACACAAACACCACTGCACTACCCTAAACCCTAAAACAATACCCCCAGAACGACCCCCTACACTACACAAACACCACTGCACAACCCTATACCCTAAAATATGAACCCCTGCACTACACAAATGCCACTGCACTACCCTAAACCCTAAAACACTATCCCAGCATGATCCCGTACACTACACAAGCACCACTGCACTACCCTAAACCCTAAAACACTACACACAGCACAACACCCTACACTACCCAAACATAAATGCACAAGCCTAACCCCTAAAACACTGCCACCAGCACAACTCTCTACACTACCCAAACCCCAATGCACTACCTTAAACCCTAAATCTACCCCAGCACAACCCCATAGACTACTCAAACACCACTGCACTACCCTAAACCCTAAAATACTGCCCCCAGCATGACCCCTGCACTACACAAACACCACTGCACTACCCTAAACCCTAAAACACTAACCCAGCACTACCCACTACACTACCCAAACACAACTGCACTACACTAAACCTAAAAACACTACCCCTAGCACGACCCCCTCTTCTACACAAACACCAGTGCACTACCCTAAACCATAGAACACTAACCCCTACACTACACAAACAACACTGCACTACGCTAAACCCTAAAACACTACCCCAGCACTACCCAAACAACACTGCACTACCCTAAACCCTAAAACACAACCACAGCGCTACCCCCTAAACTACCCAAACACAACTGCATTACACTAAACCCAAAAACACTACCCCCAGCACGACCCCCTACACTACCCAAACACACCTGCACTACACTAAACCCTAAAACACCACCCCCTACACTACACAAGCACCACTGCACTACCCTAAACCCTAAAACACTACCCCCAGCATGACACCCTACACTACACAAACACCACTGCACTACCCTAAACCCTAAAATATTACCCCAGCACTTCCCCTACACTACACAAACACCACTGCACTACCCTAAACCCTAAAACTTTACCCCCAGCATGACCCCTACACTACAAAAAACACCACTCCACTACTCTAAAATCTAAAACACTACCCCCTACACTACACAAACACCATTGCACTACACTAAACCCTAAAACACTACCCCCACCATGAACTCCCACACTACCCAAACACCACTGCACTACCAGGCCTAAACCCTAAAACACTAACCCTAGCATGACCCCCTACACTTCCCAAACACCACTGCACAACCCTATACACTAAAATATGACCCCCTACACTACACAAACACCACTGCACTTCCTTAAACCCTAAATCTACCCCCAGCACAACCCCCTAGACTACTCACACACCACTGCACTACCATAAACCCTAAAACACTGCCCCCAGCATGAATCCCTACACTACCCAAACACCACTGCTCTACCATAAACCCTAAAACACTACCCCAGCACTGCCCCCTATACTACACAAACACCACTGCACTACCCTAAAACCTAAAACACTACACCAGCACTATCCCTATACTACCCAAATACCACTGCACTACCCTAAACCCTAAATCTACCTCCAGCACAACCCCCTACAATACACAAACACCACTGCACTACCCTAAACCCTAAAACACAACCCCCAGCACAACTCCCTATACTACACAAATACCACTGCACTACCCTAAACCCTAAAACACTACCCCCAGCACAACTCCCTACACTACACAAACACCACTGAACTACCCTAAAGCCTACAACAATGACCCCAGCACGACTCCAATTATACTCCCCAAACATCACTGCACTACCCTAAACCCTAAACCACTACCCCTAGCATGACCCCCTACACTACCCAAACATAACTGCAATACCCTATACCTTAAAAAACTACCACCAGCATGACTCTCTACACAACCCAAACATCACTGCACTACCCTAAACCCTAAATCTACCACCAGCAAAACCCCCTACACTACACAAACACCACTTCATTACACTAAACCCTATATCTTCCCCCAGCATGACCTCCCACACTACACAAACACCACTGCACTACCCTAAACCCTAAAACACAGCCACCAGCAAGACTCCCTACACTACCCAAACACCACTGCACTACACCAAACCGCTACATCTACCCCCAACATGACCTCCCACACTACACAAACACCACTGTACTACCCGAAACCATAAAAAACTACACCCTACACTACACAAACACCACTGCACTATCCTAAACCCTAAAACACTACCCACAGCATGACCCCCTACACTTCACAAACACCACTGTGCTACCCGAAACCCTAAAAATTCTACACCCTACACTACACAAACACCACTGCACTACCCTAAACCCTAAAACACAACCACAGCGCTACCCCCTAAACTACCCAAACACAACTGCATTACACTAAACCCAAAAACACTACCCCCAGCACGACCCCCTACACTACCCAAACACACCTGCACTACACTAAACCCTAAAACACGACCCCCTACACTACACAAGCGCCACTGCACTATCCTAAACCCTAAAACACTACCCCGAGCACGACACCCTACACTACACAAACACCACTGCACTACCCTAAACCCTAAAACACTACCCCAGCACTACCCCTACACTACACAAACACCACTGCACTACCCTAAATCCTAAAACTTTACCCCCAGCACGACCCCCTACACTACAAAAAACACCACTCCACTACTCTAAAATCTAAAACACTACCCCCTACACTACACAAACACCATTGCACTACACTAAACCCTAAAACACTACCCCCACCATGAACTCCCACACTACCCAAACACCACTGCACTACCAGGCCTAAACCCTAAAACACTAACCCTAGCATGACCCCCTACACTTCCCAAACACCACTGCACAACCCTATACACTAAAATATGACCCCCTACACTACATAAACACCACTGCACTTCCTTAAACCCTAAATCTACCCCCAGCACAACCCCCTAGACTACCCACACACCACTGCACTACCCTAAACCCTAAAACACTGCCCCCAGCATGAATCCCTACACTACCCAAACACCACTGCTCTACCATAAACCCTAAAACACTACCCCAGCACTGCCCCCTATACTACACAAACACCACTGCACTACCCTAAACCCTAAAACACTACACCAGCACTATCCCTACACTACCCAAATACCACTGCACTACCCTAAACCTAAATCTACCCCCAGCACAACACCCTACAATACACAAACACCACTGCACTACCCTAAACCCTAAAACACAACCCCCAGCACAACTCCCTATACTACACAAATACCACTGCACTACCCTAAACCCTAAAACACTACCCCCAGCACAACTCCCTACACTACACAAACACCACTGCACTACCCTAAAGCCTACAACAATGACCCCAGCACGACTCCAAACACTCCCCAAACACCACTGCACTACCCTAAACCCTAAACCACTACCCCTAGCATGACCCCCTACACTACCCAAACATAACTGCACTACCCTAAACCTTAAAAAACTACCACCAGCATGACTCTCTTCACAACCCAAACACCACTGCACTACCCTAAACCCTAAATTTACCACCAGCAAAACCCCCTACACTACACAAACACCACTTCATTACACTAAACCCTACATCTTCCCCCAGCATGACCTCCCACACTACACAGACACCACTGCACTACCCTAAACCCTAAAACACAGCCACCAGCAAGACTCCCTACACTACCCAAACACCACTGCACTACACTAAACCCTACATCTAACCCCAGCATGACCTCCCACACTACACAAACACCACTGTACTACCCGAAACCATAAAAAACTACACCCTACACTACACAAACACCACTGCACTACCCTAAACCCTAAAACACTACCCACAGCATGACCCCCTACACTTCACAAACACCAGTGCGCTACCCGAAACCCTAAAAATTCTACACCCTACACTACACAAACACCACTGTACTACCCTAAACCCTAAAACAATACCCCAGCATGATCCCCTTCACTACCCATTCACAACTGCACTAGGCTAAACCCCAAAACACTACCCCCAGCACGACCCCCTATACTACCCAAACAGCACTGCACTATGCTAAACGCTAAAACACGAATGCCTACACTAGAGAAACACTACTGCACTACCCTAAACCCTAAAACACTATCCCCAGCAAGACCCTCTATACTACACAAACACCACTGCACTACCCTAAACCCTAAAACACTACCCCATAAATTACACAAACACCACTGTACTACCCTAAACTCTAAAACACTATCCCCAGCACAAACCCCTACACTACCCAAACACCACTGCACTACCCTAAACCCTAAAACACTAACCCCAGCATGAACCCCTAAACTACCCAAACACCACTGCACTACCCTAAACCCTAAAACACTACCCCCAGCATAACCCGCTACGCTACCCAACACCACTGCACTACCCTAAACCCTAAAACACTACCCCCAAGCATTACCCCGACACTATACAAACACCACTGCACTTCCCTAAACCCTAAAACACTACCCCCAGCACGACCCCCTGACAACACAAACACCACTGTACTACCCTAAACCCTAAATCTACCCCCAACATGACCCCTACACTACCCCAACACCACTGCACTATCCTAAACCCTTAAACACTACCCCCAGCACGAACCCCTACACTACCCAAACAGCACTGCACTACCCTAAACCCTATAACACTACCCCCAGCACTACCCCTACACTACTCAAACACCACTGCACTACCCTAAACCCTAAAACACTACTCCAGCACTAACCCCTACACTACCCAGACACCACTGCACTACCCTAAACCCTAAAACACTAACCCTAGAATGACCCCCTACACTACCCAAACATAACTGCACTACCCTAAACCCTAAATTACTACTACCAGCATGACTCCCTTCACTACCCAAACACCACTGCACTACCCTATACCCTAAAACTCTACCCCCAGCACGACCCCCTTCACTACCATACACAACTGCACTGCACCACCCTAAACCCTAAAACACTACACCCTACACTAAACAAACACCACTGCACTACCCTAAACCCTAAAACACTACCCTAGCACTACCCCCTACACTACCCATGCACCAATGCACTACCCTAAAACATAACCCCAGCACGACCCCCTACTCTACACAAACACCACTGCACTACCCTAAACCCTAAAACACTACCCCCAGCACGACACCCTAAACTACACAAACACCACTGCACTATACTAAACCCTAAAACAAAACCCCTAGCATGACCCCCTACAATTCCCAAACATAACTGCACTAAACCAAACCTAAAACACTACCACCAGCACGACTCCCTACACTACCCAAACACCACTGCACTAACCTAAACTCTAATTCTACCACCAGCACAACCCCCTACACTACACAAACACCACTGCACTACTCTAAACCCTAAAACACTATCCCCAGCATGACATCCTACACTACACAAACACCACTGCACTACATTAAATCCCACATCTACCACCAGCATGACCTCCCTCACTACACAAACACCACTGCACTACACTAAACACAAAAACACTACCCCCAGCATGAACCCCTAAGGTACCCAAACACCACTGGACTACCCTAAACCCTAATTCTCTAACCCCAGCATGACACCATACACTACCCAAACACAACTGCACTATCCTATACCCAAAAATATGACCCCATAAACTACACAAACTTCACTGCACTATCCTATACCCTACAACACAACCCACAGCATGACCCCCTACACTTCACAAACACCACTGCACTACCCGAAACCCTAAAAAACTACACCCTACACCACACAAACACCACTGCACCACCCTAAACCCTAAAACACTACCCCCAGCATGACCCCCTACACTACCCAAACACCACTGGACTTCCCTAAACCCTAAAACACTACCCCCAGCACGACCCCCTTCACGACCCAAACACAACTGCACTAGGCTAAACCCAAAAACACTACCCCCAGCATGACCCCCTACACTACACAAACACTACTGCACTACCCTAAACCCTAAAACACTATCCCCAGCACGAACCCCTACTCTACACAAACACCACTGCACTACCCTAAACCCTAAAACACTATCCCCAGCAAGACCCACTACTCTACACAAACACCACTGCACTACCCTAAACCCTAAAACACTACCCCCTACATTACACAAACACCACTGCACTACCCTAAACCCTAAAACACTACCCCCAGCACAACCCCTACACTACACAAACACCACTGCACTACCCTAAACCCTAAAACACTACACAAGCACTACCCCCTATACTACCCAAAAACCACTGCACTACCCCAAACCCTAAGACTCTATCCCAACACGACCCCATACACTACACAAAACCACTGCACTACCTGAAACCCTAAACAACTACATCCTACACAACACAGACACCACTGCACTATCCTAAACCCTAAAACACTACCCCCAGCATGATCCCCTACATACCCAAACACCACTGGATTACCCTAAACCCTAAAAAACTACCCCCAGCACGACCCCCTTCACTACCCAAACACAACAGCACTAGGCTAAACCCCAAAACACTACCCCCAGCATGAGCCCCTACACTACACAAACACTACTGCACTACCCTAAACCTTAAAACACTATCCCCAGCAAGACCCCCTACTCTAAACAAACACCACTGGACTACCCTAAACCCTAAAAAACTATCCCCAGCAAGACCCCCTACTCTACACAAACACCACTCCACTACCCTAAACCCTATAACACTACCCCCTACATTACACAAACACCACTGCACACACTACCCCCAGCACAACCCCTACACTACACAAACACCACTGCACTACCCTAAACCCTAAAACACTACCCAAGCACTACCCCCACACTACCCAAAACCACTACACTACCCCAAACCCTAAAACACTACCCCAACACGACCCCATACACTACACAAAACCCACTGCACTACCCTAAACCCTAAAACTCTATCCAATGCATGACCCCCTTCACTACCCAAACACCACTGCACTACCCTAAGCCCTAAAACATGACCGACTACACTACACAAGCACCACTGCACTACCCTAAACCCTACAACACTACACACAGCACAATACCCTACACTACCCACACATAACTGCACAAGCCTAACCCCTAACACACTACCACCAGCACAACTCTCTACACTACCCAAACACCAATGCACTACCTTAAACACTAAATCTACTCCAGCACAACCCCATAGACTACTCAAACACCACTGCACTACCCTAAACCCTAAAACACTACCCCCAGCATGACCCCCTTCACTATCCAAATACAACTGCACTACACTAAACCCAAAAACACTACCCCCAGCACGACCCCCTATACTACACAAACACCACTCCACTACCCTAAACCCTAAAACACTACACCCTACATTACACAAACACCACTGCACTACCCTAAACCCTAACACAATACCCCCAGCACAACCCCCTACACTACTCAAACACCACTGCACAACCCTATACCCTAAAATATGACCCCCTACACTACACAAACACCACTGCACTACCCTAAACCCTAAAACACTACCCCAGCATGATCCCGTACACTACACAAGCACCACTGCACTACCCTAAACCCTAAAACACTACACACAGCACAACACCCTACACTACCCAAACATAAATGTACTAGCCTAACCCCTAAAACACTACCACCAGCACAGCTCTCTACACTACCCAAACACCAATGCACTACCTTAAACCCTAAATCTACCCCAGCACAACCCCATAGACTTACGAAGCGAAAGGACCCTCAAGGACGCCAAGCTGCATCAGGGGGAAAGCTGCTGAATCGCCCAGTTTCGGGACTGCGAGGACCACGGTGCTCAGCGCCAAATCAAATCGCCTCACCTGGCTCCTCTTTCCGACCCCGCCCCCTCTCGCCCTCGCTACCATTGATATTATTCTTCCCTAACGTGCTAGCGGAACGCGCGCGGGTCGTAGCCCGGGGCGAAGACCGGGCAAAGAGCGTGCCGTTTGTGGCCGTTCGTGGACGGCCGAGGACGGGACGGGCCACCCCCCTAAGTGTGACTCTGAACCTGTGAATCAAACATTTGCGCATTTGTGAGTTTAAGTTTTATCGCTATCGGGTTGATAGCCTTATGTTGTAGCTGTTACCCTTTTTCAGCATTTTAGTGTTTTAATCTTTATGTGTTCTTAGGTGTATTATCCTGTATTCTTTGGTCCTTTGTTACTTCTTCTGGCTATCCCCCTACTGCTTGCTCTTTATTTCTGAGTATGACTTCCCTAAGGTCCGGTAGGAAGATTGCTCAGAGTAGTAATGGGAGTGGTGTAACAGGGACTCTTGACAATTTTATTACAAGAGCAACCCGGGTCCTTGAACAAGAAATTATATTAACTGAAAAAAGACTGTCCCTAGAAATTTCTGCTAAGAGATCGTCTCTTGGCAATATTTTGGCAGCCATTTCTCCTGATGGTAGGCAGCCTCAACCAATTTTAGATAGACCACTTAATGACTCGCAAGGGTCGCCGGACATATTAGCACAGAGTCCGCTGGATAACTTACCCGATACTATAAACATTTCTGAATCAAGCGGTCTACCCCTAAATACTAGTGTGATCCCTTCACAGCCCATTACTGTGCAGCCTTGTATTGATACTCTGAGTCTGGGCAGTAAGTCCAAGCCCATTCCTGTGAAAAGAAAACAAATGGGAGTGTTCTCTAAGGGCAGACGCGCTAAAGTGTCTAAAGTGTCGAAATTGCCCAAATCTGTAATTCAATGTGACGCTCCTAACTCTTATCCGCCCCATAGTTCAATTCCCGTTAATGGGAGTCCCAGGTCCTCTCATCCTCCCACTACTCTGCCTACTGCCAACCCCATGCCCTCTGGCCTTTTTGAGCTCGTAGAGCAATTACTTAAATCCTTTTTCCTACCCTTATATGAAAGAGTCAACAGACTCTCTACTTCCATAGGGAAAATTGAGAGTATGGTGCTTACCAATACGTCTCTATTGGAGAAGATTTTAGCGACCCCAACTGGCCTAAAGATTCCACCAACCTCCGATGTTGCAGTTAAAACGGGGATTGTTCCTAATGGCAATACTCCTTTGGCCAGTGCATCCTCCAATTCCCTTGTTCACAAAGATCATGCTGTGGAGGTTTCTCATCCTCATGTTAGCACTGTTATTTCAAAGGATCCAGCTTGTTATGCTACTTCTGATAAGAGTAATACCATAATCTGCCAGCCTATAACAGAGGGTGATGGTCATCTCTATAAACCTCCATGTATTAACCTTCCTCCTGAGTCGCAGCCATACACTATCATCATGGCAGGTGTTCCACGGCTCCCCTAGGCTAAGCCTGAGTCTCATAGCGAGCTGAAGAATTAAGTAATACATTGGTTAAATGGAAATAGGCCATTACCGGCTAGATTAAGTGCCGAGATACTGACTGTTCGTAGGGTGAGTTGGGTGGGAAACAGGGCTAAGAAAGTGGAGGGAGATTGTGTGATAATAAATTTTCGAGACCCAAGGGTAGTGAGACATATATGTTCCTACCCCAATATTTTGAGCGACACTGGAATATCCACTCTGGATTTGTCATATTTTTATCCTCACAACCCCTGTGCTATATCCAGTGACATGTCTACAGGCTGGGAAAGGGTCAATAGGAGTTTCCTTCCCCAGCCAAGATTCGATTTCCATCTCCCACTGTCTAATTTCTTTGCACCATTGAACACACTAGAAGGGGTAGATTGACTGCCTTCAAATCTAATAAAAAAAAATATGGGTTGTGTTTATGAGGCTCTTGTTGGCCCTGAAAGTGTCGGGTTAGTAAGCAGGGGCGGGTTCAGGGGGATATATATGGATACGGGCATTATATTCCCCAATTATGCTCGTGTTCCTCAAATAGCCCCCCTTATTAATTCCGATCCCTTATTACCAGTTCTGGAGTGTCTAGATATGAAGGCCACCAGTCCTGTTATCCCAAATCAACCGAGAATTGAGACGGTATTCCGTACTCGTACGTCATACAGTGACAGCTCATTGACTACTTACACTGTTCCCTGCGCCCCTGTGCTTGAGTATAAGGGCCCTGGCATTATCGTTACCCATCCAGCCGTTCTGGGTTCTTTACCTGTTCCTCTGCTGACTGACTCTTCTAGCTCTCCCCTACTCACTTTGGCCTCTTGGAATATTGCTGGTCTCCGTAGTAAAATAACTAACGAAGACTGGTCCGCCTGGGTAATCACCCAAGATATCCTTGTCTTCCAGGAAACCTGGGCCGTGGACCCTATTTATTTCTTAGGATATGTAAACTTTTATAAGGGGGCTTCCAGTGGAACAAGGGGCCGCCCTTCGGGCGGTCTCTGTATATGGGTAAGGCAAACCCTCAAGTGTAGTCTTAGTGAACTGGTCATTGACAGCCCTGATATACAGATTATCTCATTGCAAATCAATGATGACCCAGAAATCTTGATTATAAATGTATATAATAGGGGCCTCCCTGGTGGGCGTGGTACAAACACCTTCTTGCAATTGGATGGGTTTTTGGACACCGTCAACATATGTACTAATGTGGTAATACTGGGTGACCTAAACTGCTGTTTTGAGTCTCTGCATACTGCTCGGGATTCACTCACATTGGAAGTGGATGAAATCTTGAACATTCCTCCTCTTGATCTCCCCCCTATCAGGAGGTGGACCGAATCAGCTATCCAGTGGATGAGCTTATGTATGGAGCGTGGCTATAGGGCTGCCAACGGACGGACTCCGTCCGATAAAAATGGCAAGTCGACTTTTTCCGATGGTCGACGTTGTAGTAGCAGAATCGATTATGCCCTAATCAAAGTGGAGTTTTGGCCCACACTTTGTGACATGGTGGTTTTAGACCGCCCAGAGAGTGACCATAACCCATTAGTTTTGAGTTTCATATTTTCCCTAGCCCATAGAAATAAACCCTCAGAGATAGTGACTGCCGACGCACTCCTTACTAACAACCAACGGAGAGTGCGCTGGGCCAAGGTCGCCATCGACAGTGTTGTACTATCTGAGATCAGCTCTAAGGTTTCTTGTGCATTGATGGACTTAAAGGCTCTTCGGAGCCCAGAGGATGTTGTCGGTGAGTCTACCCAAATACATGAAAATCTATTCTATGGCCGCAAGTCTCTCTTTTCTAAACCTTGTAAGGCTAAGAAATCACTTACCTTAAAACCAACTTCTTGGTATAATAAAGCTTGCCGTGAGTCTTATGGCAAACTGAGATCTGCTATCACTACTAGAAATCAGCTTGCCATTAGACTAGCCAGAAAAGACTACAGCAAGGCTAAAGTCATGGCCAAACAAGATTGGGACAATGACCATTGGAATTACCTTTTGGCTGCTAGTAAACATAGGAATTTAACCCTGTTTTGGCATATTGTTAAGTGGGGCAATTCCCCGAGCACCCAGGTCCCTACAAATCATGTACTCCCGGACACCTGGGTGTCGCACTTTGAATCTCAGTTTTCGGATACCAACTTGGCTGAGGGGATCGTCCCCCCATTATCCAGGGATTTGTTCACCTCCCCGACTTTTAAATTTGATTGTGAAGAGGTTGTGTCAGCTTTAAGTAGGGTACCTAGTGGTAAGGCACCAGGCATAGATTGTGTTCCCGCGGACCTCTTCAAATCCGACCTTGGCAACTGGGTGCCTTACATCGCACTCTTAGCAAATGCTGTTGCTAAGGGGGCTGCCATTCCGGATTCTTGGAGGGGTGCTGAGATTTTGCCCATCTTTAAAAAAGGTGACCGCTCCTGCCCGGGGAACTACCGCCCAATTAGTCTAATTGACTCTGTTCAAAAAATTATTGCAAGAATGATCCTGGCAAGAATCCAGCTCTGGATCGAGCAGGAGGACATCATCTTGCCCCTGCAGGCCGGTTTCAGATCTTGCACAAGTACCATCGACCAGGCGTTCAAGTTTCAACTGATCGTCTGGAAAACGGTTTATTTATGTGGTGGTACACTATATGCTGCCTTTGTAGATCTGCGGTCAGCATTTGACTTAGTCAATAGGACTAAACTTTGGGGTGCATTAGAGGAGCTAGGGATGCCGACAGATCTCTTGAACATCGTCATCAGGCTGCATGAAAACAACTTTGCGCAAGTTCGATGGGGGAAACAGGGGCAGGTTACCGACAGATTCAAAGTTAGTAGGGGTGTCAGGCAAGGGTGCGTCCTTGCGCCTACTTTATTTCTGTTATTCATAAATAGAGCTGTGCAGTACTTTTCATCTACACCTACGGACGCCCCCATGTTGGGAGGTATTAAAATCCCACTCCTCATGTTTGCCGATGACACCCTACTCCTATCCCAGACCTTGTCTGGGTTACAGCTGGCTTTGAATGTTTTTGTTAACTTCTGCTCCGACTTTGACCTGTCAGTAAATGTTTCAAAAACCAAATACATGGTCTTTAATAAAGGGAGACGTGTGAAAGGCCATGTGTCCATGAATAACAATTTACTCGAACGAACTAATGTCATGACTTATTTGGGGGTGGTTTTTGAAAATAAGTTGCACTGGAGGCCGCAAATAGATGTTTTAACTCTTAAATTTGTCCAGCTTTCTGGGTGCCTGATTAAAGAACAAAAGCAATCCCAGTCGAAAATGATAGGCCCTCCTATTAAAATCTATAATGGAAGGGTTAATTCAGCGATTCTATACGGCGCTGAACTTTGGGGTTTTGCTGATCTTTCTCCCTTGGTTAAGGCACAACGTAAATTTTTCAGAATGCTTACGGGCCTCCCCTGCTCCACTCCAGTGAAACCGCTCCTGCTGGACCTTGGCTGTCATTCCTTTGACGACATTGCTAGGTTTAAACCACTGGCCTATTGGAGGAGACTATGGACGGTCCCGGAGTTAGGCCCCTATGCTAAGGCATTTCTCGATGTCCGGTCCATTATGGGAGCCGGTAACATTACTTGGTTTAGGCAAGTTAGTCAACTTTTGGAATCTATGGGTCTGGTAATCTTATGGACCAACCCGGCTACTAACCCTTTTCCCCCCAAGAAACATTTCAAAAGCCTTTATTGGTCAATGGTGCTACAAAAACATTTATCCTTAGTTTCAGCTGAGTCCTTGTCAGGTAGGTTTCTAGAGCATAAAGACACCCCTCTGCTAGAAGCCTACTGGGACATTATTACCAGGCCCAGAGACAGGAAACTATACCACCAATTTAGAGTTGGCACCTTACCGACTAAATCATTTACAAAAAAATGGAAGGGTGCAACCTGTGATTCTTGTAGCTGGTGTACTGATTGTGCTGACTCAGTTGGGCACATATTTTTTGTTTGCCCGGCCTATGCTGCTCCCCGGGCTAAGTGGCTTAAACCCTTATGTCGCACATTGGGAACTAGACTGGGGTTTGTAGCCCTACAAATTCTGAGATTCGATACTGGTGAATGTGTTGTAGTTGCTGTGGCTAAATTTCTGGCCTGGGTATGGTTTATTAGAAACAGGAGTCATTAGATTTTTGTGTTATTTACGAATTTATTTTAATTGTGTAAACTGGATTTATTGTATTACCTAGTATGTTTGCATTTTTATTCTGTAACTGTCTTTCTTGATGAAATATATCGATAATAAAGACTAATGAAATGAAATGAAATAAAATGACTACTCAAACACCACTGCACTACCCTAAACCCTAAAACACTTACCCCAGCACGACCCCCTACACTACAAAAACACCACTGCACTGCACTAACCTAAAACCTAAAACACTACCCCATACACTACACAAACACCATTTCACTACCCTAAACCCTAAATCTTCCCCCATGACACCTACACTATCCAAACACCACTGCACTACCTTAAACCTTAAAACACTAACCTCAGCATGACCCCCTACGCTTCCCAAACACCACTACACTACCATAAACCCTAAAACACTACCCACAGCATGACCCCCTACAATAAACAAACACCACTGCACTACACTAAACCCTAAATCTTCCCCCATGACACCTACACTATCCAAACACCACTGCACTACCTTAAACCTTAAAACACTAACCTCAGCATGACCCCCTACGCTTCCCAAACACCACTGCACTACCATAAACCCTAAAACACTACCCCCAGCATGACCCCCTTCACAACCCAAACGCAACTGCCCTACGCTAAACCCTAAAACACTATCCCCAGTAAAAACCCCTACACTACCCAAACGCCACTGCACTAACCTAAACCCTAAATCCACCCCCAGCACGTCCTCCCACACTACACAAACACCACTGCAGTACCCTAAACCCTAAAACACTACCCCCAGCATGACCCTCTACACTACCCAAACACCACTGCACTACCCTAATCCCTAAAACACTACCCCCAGCATGACCCCCTACAATACCCAAACACAACTGCACTACCCTAATCCCTAAAACACTACCCCCAGCATGACCCCCTACAATACCCAAACACCAGTGCAGTACCCTAAACCCTAAAATATGACCCCAAACACTACACTAACACCCCTGCACTACTGTTAACCCTAAAACACTACCCACAGAATGACCCCCTACACTACAAAAACACAACTGCACTACCCTAAACCCAAAAACTCTACCCGCAGCATGAACCCCTACACTACCCAAACACCACTGCACTACCCTAAATGCTAAAACACTAACCTCAAAATGACCCCCTACACTACCCAAACACCACTGCACTACCCTATACCCTAAAACAATACCCCAGCACTACCCCTACACTACCCAAACACCACTGCGCTACCCTAAACCATGAAACACTACCCCCAGCACGACCCCAACACTACACAAGCACCACTGCACTACCCTAAACCATAAAACACTACCCCAAGAACGACCCCTTCACAACCCAAACACAACTGCACTATGCTAAACCCTAAAACACTATCCCCAGCAAAAAACCCTACACTACCCAAACACCACTGCACTAACCTAAACCCTAAATCTACCCCCAGCATGACCTCCCACACTACACAAACACCACTGCACTACCCTAAACCTTAAAACACTATTCACAGCACAAACCCCTAAACTACCCAAACACCACTGCACAACCCTATTCAAAAAACCTAACCCCCCAGGCATGACCCCTACACTACCCAAACACCACTGCACTACCCTAAACCCTAAAACACTATCCCCAGCACGACCCCCTAAACTACACAAAAACCACTGCACTATCCTAAACCCTAAAACACTAACCCAAGCACGACCCCCTACACTACACAAACACCACTGTACTACCCTAAACCCTAAAACACTACACCCAGCACGACCCCCTTCACTACCCAAATACAACTGCACCATGCTAAACCTAAGAACCCTACCCCCAGCATGAACCCCTACACTACCCAAACACCACTGCACTACCCTAAACCCTAAAACACAACCCCCTACACTACACAAACACCACTGCACTACCCTAAACCCTAAAACACTAACCTCAGCATGACCCCCTACACTACACAAACATCACTGCACTACCCTACACCCTAAAACACTACCCCCTACACTAAATAAACACGACTGCAGTACCCTAAACCCTAAAACAGTACCCCCAGCACGATGATGCCCTACACCACACAAACATCACTGAACTACCCTAAACCCTAAAACACTACCCCAGCACTACCCCCTACACCACCTAAACACCACTGTACTACAACAAATCCTAAAACAGTATCCCCAGCAGGACCCCCTATACTATACAAAAAACACTGCACTACCCTAAACAATAAAACACTACCCCCAGCAGGACTCCGTACACTACAAAAATACAACTGCACTACGCTAAACCCAAAAACACGACCCCCTACACTTCACAAACACAACTGCACTACCCTAAACCGTAAAACACTACCCAGCATGACCCCCTACACTACACAAACTCCGCTGCACTACCCTAAACCCTAAAACACTACCCTCTACACTATACAAACACCACTGCAATACCCTAAAACCTAAAAGACTACCCCCAGCACGACCCCCTACACAACACAAACAACACTGCACTACCCTAAACCCTAAAACACTACCACTGCACTACCCCTACACTACCCAAACACCACTGCTCTACCCTAAACCCTAAAACACTACCCCCAGCACGACACCCCACACGACACAAACACCACAGCACTACCCTAATCCCTAAAACACTACCCCACCACGATCCCCTACACTACCCAAACACCACAGCACTAACCTAAACCCTAAAACAATACCCCCAGCATGACTCCCTACACTACACAAACACCACTGCACTACCCTAAACCCTAAACAATACCCCCAGCATGACTCCCTACACTATCCCAACACCTCTGCACTAAGCTAACCCCTAAATCTACCCCCAGCATGACCTCCCACACTACACAAACACCACTGCACTACCCTAAACCCTAAAACACTATCCACCGCACAAACCCCTACACTACCCAAAGAACACTGCACTACCCTAAACCCTAAAACACTAACCCCAGCATGACCCCCTACACTACCCAAACACCACTGCACTACCCTATACCCTAAAACTTGACCCTCTACACTACAGAAACCCCACTGCACTACCCTAAACCCTAAAACTATACCCCCAATATGACCTCCCACACTACACAAACACCACTGCACTACCCCAAACCCTAAAACACTACCCCCAGCATGAACCCCTACACTACCCAAACATCACTGTACTACCCTGAACGCTAAAACACTAACCCCAGCATGACCCACAACACTACCCAAACACCACTGCTCTACCCTAAACCCTAAAACACTACCCCAGAACTACCCCTACACTACCCAAACACCAATGCGCTACCCTAAACCCTAAAACACTATCCCCAGCATGACCCCCTAAATTACACAAAAACCACTGCACTACCCTAAACCCTAAAACACTAACCCAAGCACGACCCCCTACACTACCCAAACACGACAGCACTACACAAAACCCTAAAACAATACCCCTGCACGACTTCCTACACTACCCAAACACCACTGCACTACTCTAAACCCTAAATCTACCCCCAGCATGACCCCCTACACTACCCAAACATCACTGCACTACCCTAAACCCTAAAGCACTACCCCCAGCATGAACCCCTACACTACCCAAAAACAAATACACTACCCTAAGCAATAAAACACTACCCCCAGCATGGCCCCCTATGCTACACAAGCACCACTGCACTACCCTTAACCCTAAAACACTACCCCAGCACAACACCCTACATTACCCAAACATAACTGCACAACCCTAAACCCTAAAACAATACCACCAGCACGACTCCCTACACTACCCAAACACCACTGCACTATCCTAAACCCTAAATCCACCCCAGCACAACCCCCTAGACTTCTCAAACTCCACTGCACTACCATAAATCCTTAAACACTGCCCCCAGTATGACCCCCTACTCTACACAAACAACACTGCACGACCCTAAACCCTAAATCTACCCCCAACATGACCCTCTACACTACACAAACACCACTGCACTACCCTAAACCCTAAAACACTACCCGAAGTAGAACCCCCTCAGAACACTAACACCACTGCACTACCCTAAACCCTAAATCTATCCACAGCATGACCCCCTACACTATCCAAACACCACTGCACTACCCTAAACCATAAAACTCTACCCCAGCACAAACCCCTACACTGCCCAAACACCATTGCACTATCCTAAACCCTAAAACACTACCCTAGCATGACACCCTACACGACCCAAACACTACTGCACTACCCTATACCATAAAACATGACCCCCTACACTACACAACCACCACTGCACTACCGTAAACCCTAATACAATACCCACAGCATGACCCCCTACACTACACAAACACCACTGCACTACCCTAAATGCTAAAACACTACCCCAAGCACGACCCCCTCACAACACTAACACCACTGCACTACCCTAAACCCTAAATTTACCCACACCATGACCCCCTACACTACCCAAACACCACTCCACTACCCTAAACCCTAAAACTCTACCCCTAGCATATACCCCTACACTACCCAAACACCACTGCACTACCCTAAACAATAAAACACTACCCCCAGCAAGACCCCCTTCACTACACAAGCACCACAGCACTACCCTAAACCCTAAAACATTACCCCCAGCATGACACCCTACACGACCCAAACATAACTGCACTACCCTAAACCCTAAAACACTACCACCAGCACGACTCCCTACACAACCCAAGCACCACTGCTTTACCCTAAACCCTAAATCTACCGCCAGTACAACCTCCTAGACTACTCAAACACTACTGCACTACCCTAAACCCTAAAACACTACCCCCAGCAAGACACCCTACACTACACAAACACAACTGCACTACCCTAAACCGTAAAACACTACCCCCAGCAAGACCCCCTACACTACACAAACACACCTGCACTACCCTAAACCGTAAAACACTACCCCAGCATGACCCCCTACACTACACAAACTCTGCTGCACTACTCTAAACCCTAAAACACTACCCCCTACACTACCCAAATACCACTGCTCTACCCTAAACCCTAAATCCACCCCCAGCACAACCCCTTAGACTACTCAAACACCACTGCACTACCATAAATCCTTAAACACTGGCCCCAGTATGACAACCTACACTACTCGAACAACACTGCACGACCGTAAACCCTAAATCTACCCCCAACATGACCCTCTACACTACACAAACACCACTGCACTACACTAAACCCTAAAACACTACCCCAAGTACTACCCCCTCACAACACTAACACCACTGCACTACCCTATACCCTAAATCTACCCACAGCATGACCCCCTACACTATCCAAACACCACTGCACTACCCTTAACCCTAAAACACTAACCCTAACATGACACCCTACACTACCCAAACACTACTGCACTACCCTATACCATAAAACATGACCCCCTACACTACACAAACACCACCGCACTACCCTAAACCCTAAAACACTACCCACAGCATGACCCCCTACACTACACAAACACCACTGCACTACCCTAAATGCTAAAACACTACCCCAAGCACGACCCTGTCACAACACTAAAACCACTGCACTACCCTAAACCCTAAATCTACCCACACCATGACCCCTATACTAGCCAAACACCACTGCACTACCCTAAACCCTAAAACTCTACCCCCAGTATGAACCCCTACACTACCCAAACACCACTACACTACCCTATTCCATAAAACACTACCCCGGCATGACCCCCTACACTACACAAGCACCACTGCACTACCCTAAACCCTAAAACATTACCCCCAGCATGACACCCTACACGACCCAAACATAACTGCACTACCCTAAACCCTAAAACACTACCACCAGCACGACTCCCTACACAACCCAAGCACCACTGCTCTACCCTAAACCCTAAATCTACCGCCAGCACAACCCCCATGACTACTCAAACACCACTGCACTACCCTAAACCCAAAAACACAACCCCCAGCAAGATCCCCTTCACTACACCAACACCACTGCACTGCCTTAAACCCTAAAACACTACCCCCAGCACGACCCCCTATACTACACAAACACCAATGCACGACCCTAAACCCTAAATCTACCTCAGCATGACACCCTACACTACACAAACACCACTGCACTACCCTAAACCCGAAAACACTACCCAAAGAATGACCACCTACACTATACAAACACCACTGTAGTACCTTAAACCCTAAAACACTACCACCAGCGTTACCCGCTTCACTACCCAAACACAATTGCACAATGCTAAACCCTAAAACACTACCCCCAGCAAGACCCCCTACACTACACAAACACAACTGCACTACCCTAAACCGTAAAACACTACCCCAAGCAAGACCCCCTACACTACACAAACACAACTGCACTACCCTAAACCGTAAAACACTACCCCAGCATGACCCCCTACACTACACAAACTCTGCTGCACTACTCTAAACCCTAAAACACTACCCCCTACACTACACAAACACCACTGTAATACCTTAAACCCTAAGACACTACCCCCAGCACAACCCCCTACACAACACAAACATCACTGCACTACCCTAAACCCTAAAACACTACCCCAGCACTACCCCCTACACTACCCAAACACCACTGCCCTACTCTAAACCCTAAACACTACCCCCAGCACAACCCCCCATACGACACAAACACCACAGCACTACCTTAAACCCTAAAACACTACCCATCACGACCCCCTACACTACCCAAACACCACTGCACTACCCTAAACTCTAAAACAATACCCCCAGCATGACTCCCTACACCACACAAACACCACTGCACTACCCTAAACCCTAAAGCAATACCCCCAGCATGACTCCCTACACTACCCAACACCTCTGCACTAACCTAAACCCTAAATCTACCCCCAGCATGACCTCCCACACTACACAAACACCACTGCATTACCCTAAACCCTAAAACACTATCAACCGCACAAACCCCTACACTACCCTAACACTACTGTGCTACCCTAAGCCCTAAAACACTATCCCCAGCATGACCCCCTTAACTACACAAAAACCACTGCACTACCCTAAACCCTAAAACACTAACCCAAGCACGATCCCCTACACTACCCAAACACGACTGCACTACCCTAAACCATAAAACACTACCCCAGCACGACTCCCTACATTACACAAATACCACTTAACTACCCTAAAACACTAACCCAGCACGACTTCCTACACTACCCAAACACCACTGCACTACTCTAACCTCTTCGCTGCGGCGCAAATTCCGCCGCAGCCCTACCGCAGTGCTGCCATTCCAATCACGGGCGTGGTCTTGACGTCTCCCGGCTGTCGTCCGCACACGCCCATCGTGACTCATGACGGCCGGGAGACGTCATGAGCATGGAAGAGGTTAAACCCTAAATCTACCCCCAGCATGACCCCCTACACTACCCAAATATCAATGCACTACCCTACACCCTAAAGCACTACCCCCAGAATGTACCCCTACACTACCCAAACACCACTACACTACCCTAAGCAATAAAACACTACACCCAGCATGGCCCCCTACGCTACACAAGCACCACTGCACTACCCTTAACCCTAAAACACTACCCCCAGCACAACACCCTACATTACCCAAACATAACTGCACGACCCTAAACCCTAAAACAATACCACCAGCACGACTCCCTACACTACCCAAATACCACTGCTCTACCCTAAACCCTAAATCCACCCCCAGCACAACCCCTTAGACTACTCAAACACCACTGCACTACCATAAATCCTTAAACACTGGCCCCAGTATGACAACCTACACTACTCGAACAACACTGCACGACCGTAAACCCTAAATCTACCCCCAACATGACCCTCTACACTACACAAACACCACTGCACTACACTAAACCCTAAAACACTACCCCAAGTACTACCCCCTCACAACACTAACACCACTGCACTACCCTATACCCTAAATCTACCCACAGCATGACCCCCTACACTATCCAAACACCACTGCACTACCCTTAACCCTAAAACACTAACCCTAACATGACACCCTACACTACCCAAACACTACTGCACTACCCTATACCATAAAACATGACCCCCTACACTACACAAACACCACCGCACTACCCTAAACCCTAAAACACTACCCACAGCATGACCCCCTACACTACACAAACACCACTGCACTACCCTAAATGCTAAAACACTACCCCAAGCACGACCCTGTCACAACACTAAAACCACTGCACTACCCTAAACCCTAAATCTACCCACACCATGACCCCTATACTAGCCAAACACCACTGCACTACCCTAAACCCTAAAACTCTACCCCCAGTATGAACCCCTACACTACCCAAACACCACTACACTACCCTATTCCATAAAACACTACCCCGGCATGACCCCCTACACTACACAAGCACCACTGCACTACCCTAAACCCTAAAACATTACCCCCAGCATGACACCCTACACGACCCAAACATAACTGCACTACCCTAAACCCTAAAACACTACCACCAGCACGACTCCCTACACAACCCAAGCACCACTGCTCTACCCTAAACCCTAAATCTACCGCCAGCACAACCCCCATGACTACTCAAACACCACTGCACTACCCTAAACCCAAAAACACAACCCCCAGCAAGATCCCCTTCACTACACCAACACCACTGCACTGCCTTAAACCCTAAAACACTACCCCCAGCACGACCCCCTATACTACACAAACACCAATGCACGACCCTAAACCCTAAATCTACCTCAGCATGACACCCTACACTACACAAACACCACTGCACTACCCTAAACCCGAAAACACTACCCAAAGAATGACCACCTACACTATACAAACACCACTGTAGTACCTTAAACCCTAAAACACTACCACCAGCGTTACCCGCTTCACTACCCAAACACAATTGCACAATGCTAAACCCTAAAACACTACCCCCAGCAAGACCCCCTACACTACACAAACACAACTGCACTACCCTAAACCGTAAAACACTACCCCAAGCAAGACCCCCTACACTACACAAACACAACTGCACTACCCTAAACCGTAAAACACTACCCCAGCATGACCCCCTACACTACACAAACTCTGCTGCACTACTCTAAACCCTAAAACACTACCCCCTACACTACACAAACACCACTGTAATACCTTAAACCCTAAGACACTACCCCCAGCACAACCCCCTACACAACACAAACATCACTGCACTACCCTAAACCCTAAAACACTACCCCAGCACTACCCCCTACACTACCCAAACACCACTGCCCTACTCTAAACCCTAAACACTACCCCCAGCACGACCCCCCATACGACACAAACACCACAGCACTACCTTAAACCCTAAAACACTACCCATCACGACCCCCTACACTACCCAAACACCACTGCACTACCCTAAACTCTAAAACAATACCCCCAGCATGACTCCCTACACCACACAAACACCACTGCACTACCCTAAACCCTAAAGCAATACCCCCAGCATGACTCCCTACACTACCCAACACCTCTGCACTAACCTAAACCCTAAATCTACCCCCAGCATGACCTCCCACACTACACAAACACCACTGCATTACCCTAAACCCTAAAACACTATCAACCGCACAAACCCCTACACTACCCTAACACTACTGTGCTACCCTAAGCCCTAAAACACTATCCCCAGCATGACCCCCTTAACTACACAAAAACCACTGCACTACCCTAAACCCTAAAACACTAACCCAAGCACGATCCCCTACACTACCCAAACACGACTGCACTACCCTAAACCATAAAACACTACCCCAGCACGACTCCCTACATTACACAAATACCACTTAACTACCCTAAAACACTAACCCAGCACGACTTCCTACACTACCCAAACACCACTGCACTACTCTAACCTCTTCGCTGCGGCGCAAATTCCGCCGCAGCCCTACCGCAGTGCTGCCATTCCAATCGCGGGCGTGGTCTTGACGTCTCCCGGCTGTCGTCCGCACACGCCCATCGTGACTCATGACGGCCGGGAGACGTCATGAGCATGGAAGAGGTTAAACCCTAAATCTACCCCCAGCATGACCCCCTACACTACCCAAATATCAATGCACTACCCTACACCCTAAAGCACTACCCCCAGCATGTACCCCTACACTACCCAAACACCACTACACTACCCTAAGCAATAAAACACTACCCACAGCATGACCCCCTACACTACACAAACACCACTGCACTACCCTAAATGCTAAAACACTACCCCAAGCACGACCCTGTCACAACACTAAAACCACTGCACTACCCTAAACCCTAAATCTACCCACACCATGACCCCTATACTAGCCAAACACCACTGCACTACCCTAAACCCTAAAACTCTACCCCCAGTATGAACCCCTACACTACCCAAACACCACTACACTACCCTATTCCATAAAACACTACCCCGGCATGACCCCCTACACTACACAAGCACCACTGCACTACCCTAAACCCTAAAACATTA
This sequence comes from Triturus cristatus, assembly GCF_964204655.1. NCBI lineage: Eukaryota > Metazoa > Chordata > Amphibia > Caudata > Salamandridae > Triturus > Triturus cristatus. The sequence continues at coordinate 522,394,721 of NC_140579.1, read as the reverse complement.
CCCCCAGCATGACACCCTACACGACCCAAACATAACTGCACTACCCTAAACCCTAAAACACTACCACCAGCACGACTCCCTACACAACCCAAGCACCACTGCTCTACCCTAAACCCTAAATCTACCGCCAGCACAACCCCCTAGACTACTCAAAAACCACTGCACTACCCTAAACCCAAAAACACAACCCCCAGCAAGATCCCCTTCACTACACAAACACCACTGCACTGCCTTAAACCCTAAAACACTACCCCCAGCACGACCCCCTATACTACACAAACACCAATGCACGACCCTAAACCCTAAATCTACCTCAGCATGACACCCTACACTACACAAACACCACTGCACTACCCTAAACCCGAAAACACTACCCAAAGAATGACCACCTACACTATACAAACACCACTGTAGTACCTTAAACCCTAAAACACTACCACCAGCGTTACCCGCTTCACTACCCAAACACAATTGCACAATGCTAAACCCAAAAACACTACCCCCAGCACGACCCCCTACACTACCCAAACACCACTGCACTACCCTAAACCCTATAACATGACCCTCTACACTACCCAAGCACCACTGCTCTATCCTAAACCCTAAATCTACCGCCAGCACAATCCCCTAGACTACTCAAACACCACTGCACTACCCTAAACCCAAAATAACTACCCCCAGCAAGACCCCCTTCACTACACAAACACCACTACACTGCCTTAAACCCTAAAACACTACCCCCAGCACGACCCCCTATACTACACAAACACCACTTCACTACCCTAAACCCTAAAACACTACCCCAAGAATGACCACCTACACTACAAAAACACCACTGTAGTACCTTAAACCCTAAAACACTACCACCAGCGTGACCCGCTTCACTACCCAAACACAATTGCACTATGCTAAACCGAAAAACACTACCCCCAGCACGACCCCCTACACTATCCAAACACCACTGCACTACCCTAAACCCTATAACACGACCCTCTGCACTACACAAACACCACTGCACTACCCTAAACCCTAAAGTACTACCCACAGCATGACCCCCTACACTTCACAAACACCACTGAACTACCCTAACCCCTAAAATACTACTCCCTACACTACACAAACACCACTGCACTACCATAAACCCTGAAGCACTACCCCCAGCACGACCCCCTACACTACACAAACACCACTTCACTACCCTAAACCCTAAAACACTACCCCAAGAATGACCACCTACACTACACAAACACCACTGTAGTACCTTAAACCCTAAAACACTACCACCAGCGTGACCCGCTTCACTACCCAAACACAATTGCACTATGCTAAACCCAAAAACACTACCCCCAGCACGACCCCCTACACTACCCAAACACCACTGCACTACCCTAAACCCTATAACACGACCCTCTACACTACATAAACACCACTGCACTACCCTAAACCCTAAAGTACTACCCACAGAATGACCCCCTACACTTCACAAACACCACTGCACTACCCTAACCCCTAAAATACTACTCCCTACACTACACAAACACCACTGCACTACCATAAACCCTGAAGCACTACCCCCAGCACGACACCCTACACTACACAAACACAACTGCACTACTCTAAACCCTAAACCACTAACCCAGCACTACCCCCTACACTACCCAAACATGACTGCACTACCTAAAACCCTAAAACACTATCCCCAGCATGACCTCCTACACTACACAAAGACCATTGCACTACCCTAAACCCTAAAACACTACCCCAAGCACGACCCCCTACACTACCCAAACACGACTGCACTACCCTAAACCCTAAAACACTACCCCCAGCACGACTCCCTAGATTATACAAACACCACAGCACTACCCTAAACGCTAAAGCACTACCCCAAGCACGACTCCCTACACTACCCAAACACCACTGCACTACACTAAACCCTAAATCTACCCCCAGCATGACCTTCCACACTGCACAAACACCACTGCACTACCCTAAACCCTAAAACACTAACCCAAGCATGACCACCTACACTACCCAAACACCACTTGTGAGAAGTTGGTCTGGCATATGCTGGTCACTAGTTCTAGTGGCCACCTTGTACCAGTCCAATTCGACTCTTATGGTGATAGGTTAAAGACAACCTTTAAAGAAAGCTATCCTAGTGGTAGCTGTGGAGAGCATCCTTCAGGCTAAGTCTTGAAGGAGTGTTAAGCTTATTGTTTTACCATAGATAACCTCTTGAATAACCAAATGAAAGAGTAGTCCACACAGGTATTTATATAAAATATATGTATTTATTCTAAACAGAATCCCACAAGTCTCTTTATGAGGCTAGAGGTAAAGTTACATTTCAAACAAGCATTGATAGATACAATAAATAGCACTGGAATCACAGGGCCCCAGGGGTGACAAACCATATATTAAAAAAGTGGTATAAGAACCACGACAATTCTACAGACAATGCCTAGGGCATTTAGGATCGCTGGCCCCTTAAGAATCCACCCCAGGTGATGAGGAAGGGGACCCACTGGAGACGCGTTCAGTGGTAATAGCTGCTATCGGGATCTCTATTAAAGCCTATGGAGAATGTCGCGTTTGAATTTTAAAAGATTAAAGACACTTCTAGCAGGAGTTCAATGTTAGGAGCTTAGAGTTAAGCTTTTGAGGAGCCCACTACCACGAGAGTAACGAGGTACCACTGTTACCTGCCCCAGGGAAGCCGGGTGCATAGGTCGTTTTCGATGTCGGGTCGCGGGCTGATTTTCAATGGGAAAATGTACAAAACTGCTGCTAGCCAAAAGCGTCGATGATGTCGTGAAGAATGAAGTTGTAGATCTTGAAGAGAGGAACCTGAAAGCAGAGGGGACATAGTCTGGGTCACGGCACAGTGACTAGGGAGCTCAAGGAAAAGAGCCCTTCAATGTCGGGTGCTTCAAGTAGAAAAGGTGTAGCTTGGATCTGCAGCCACGGGCTCCGGGAGGCTTCAAGGAAGGCCAGATTCTGGAGGGCAACTGTCCCACAAAGGAGGAGGGTCGCTGCGGTGTTAGTGTCCGGATTGGATCCACTAAGCCTTGGCAACTGCAACCCACGCAAGATGAACAAATCAGCTACTGGTGCAGACCCACGAGGTCTGAGAGAGGTCTCCTTCAAGGAGACTGTAGAGCAGGCCTGGAGCAACCAGGGGAACTCTTAAATGTAAAGATTGACCTCCGCTAGGGCCCACAAGTCGAGAGACAAGGGACCGTGGGAGGCAGCAATTTGGCGTTTGTAAAAGGGTGCCCATGGGCCACAGGCGTGGGCTAGGGCGCTGATCTTTGGCACAGTTGCTGCTTAGAGGTTGGCTCAATATTGGGCCAAAGCACAACTTCCCCACAGGTCAGGGTCGTGTGCTATGCAAGAGGTGGCCTGTGTCCTGGGGTATTGGGGATCTCGGCACCCAGGGATGCTACGAAACCCACCTCAAGGTCGAGAGGAGTTGTCGATGTCCAAAGGAGCAGTGAAGTTCCAACTGGGTCACTTGCAGTGTTTCAGGTGCCTGCCAAGCAGGGGGGTGACTCCTTTACCCCAAGGGAGATTTCTTCAGGTAGCTGTGCGGCAGCAAGTCGAAGGTCAAGACTGTGAAGTTCAAGAATAATCTGAGGCTCTGGGGACCCAGTATTCACCTTTATCCAAAGATTAGGGGAGTGTCCAGATCAGGGTCCACCAATGAGAGGTCAGGCGGGAAAGGGTGGCTACACCCTCTACCCTTTGTGTGTTTCCCGCCTGGGCAGGGGACAGGATGCCCCTAAACCGGTTCCAGGCGGTGTATGCAGAATGTAGGCACTGGAGAAGCCTACGTGCAACTCTGAAAGGCATCCTATGGTGCACCCACCCAGTTCCAACCCACATAGTCTGTCTGGGGAGGTGGGAACACCTCCTTGCAACAGGATCCCTATTGTCCAGCTGCCGTGGCTGGAGTTCTGCCCAGCAACAGGCAGCCAGAGTCGTGTGGGTGGCGGGTAGCATCCATTTTCTACTTTGCGTGCACTTTTAAATTGGTGTCTAAATTCTGCCGCTTTTCCCATATCGCCCCTCTAGGAGGGGGGAATCATGCCCTCAGTCCCATGGCTGGATTGGGGGTATGATTCCTACATGTTTGACACCAAACACGATATGGTTCTGTGTAGCCATTCTCAAGTTATCACGCTATCGCGATAGACTTATAATGCGGTTAAGAGTATATGGTATGGCTACACTACAAACAACCCAGTAATGATTTTACGAAGGTTGCAGAGGGGCCCTACTCAGGTAGGGGTCCCCCCTCACACATATCTCAGCACCCTGCCTTGTAGGATTAGCAAGGCCTGCTCTAGGGGTGACCTATGAGGATATATGTGTTGTATTAAGTGGGATACAGGATACCTATATCCCTGTAAGGGGTGCAAGCACCAACTTACCCAGACTACAGTAGTGGTCTGGTGGTGTCATTTGGTATGGCTGTCCCAGGGGGGGCACAATAGGTTCTGCAGCCCCTGGTAGGCCTCTGAGGGACCCATGCCCTGGGTACCTAGGGTAACATCTACAAGGGTCTGGTAGGGTGTCCTCAGTATCCAATTGTAAGGTACCTAGGGTACTCACATCAGTTTAGAGAAGAAGCAGATAGGCTGGGTTCCTGGATAGCAGGGCCACAGCCTGGCTAGTGTCATAAAACAGTCAAAACATCCGCAAAAAGTTGGGGGCAACTATGCAGTCGACGCCACTCTCCTACATAACCCCCCCCCCCCCGAACGCCGGGACATTAAACTAATCTTGACCAGTTGAGTCTTCATGTTCTAAGTGGAAATATCTGGAGAGGCCATCTGCATTGGCATGGTTGCTCCCAGGTCTATGTTCCACTGTATAGTCCATCCCCCGTAGGGAAATGGACCACCAGAGTAATTTGGTGTTTTCACCTTTCATCTGTTTTAGCCATAGGAGTGGCTTATGGTCGGTTTGAACAATGAAGTGAGTGACAAACAAGTATGGTCTAAGCTTCTTCAAGGCCCAGACCACAGCAAAGGCCTCCCTCTCTATAGCTGACCAATTTTTCTCTCTGGGGGTCAACCTTCTGCTAATTAAAGCTACTGGTTGATCCTGGCCCTCTTCATTCAGTTGTGATAATACAGCACCTACCCCCACCTCAGAAGCATCAGTTTGAACTATGAATTCTTTGGAGTAGTTGGGGCTTTGGAGCACTGGAGCAGAGCACATTGCCTGTTTTAGGTCATCAAAAGCTTTCTGACAGCTGACAGTCCACTGAACTTTCTTGGGCATCCTCTTAGAGGTTAAGTCATTTTAGGGGTTCACAATGGATCCATATCCCTTGACAAATCTTCTGTAATAACCAGTCAGGCTTAAGAAAGCTCGGACCTGAGTCTGGGTGGTTGGAGCAACCCAGTCCATGATGGTCTGGATTTTGCTCTGTAGTGGTTGAACCTGGCCTCCACCTACAAGGTGGCCCAGGTACACAACCTGACTCTGCCCTATCTGGCACTTAGTAGCCTTGATAGTGAGTCCTGCCTTTTGCAGGGCTTCCAAAACTTTCCTCAGTTGGATCAGGTGATCCTCCCAGGTGGAGCTGAAGACAGCAATATCATCTAGACATGCTGTACTAAAGTCATCCAGGCCTGAGAGGACTTGGTTCACCAACCTTTGAAAAGTGGCAGGTGCATTCTTCAAACCAAAGGGCATCAAAATTTAATTGATAATGCCCACCAGGGGTAGAGAATGCTGTTTTGGCTTTTGCAGTTTCAGCTAACCTTATCTGCCAGTAGCCTGCTGTCAGATCAAATGTGCTCAGATACTTGGCTGAGGCCAATTTATCTATGAGCTCATCTGCTCTGGGAATGGGATGTGCATCAGTCCTAGTGACTGCATTGAGTCATCTGTAGTCAACACAGAACCTCATCTCTCTCTTACCGTCTTGGGTGTGAGGTTTTGGTACAAGGACTACTGGGCTAGCCCAGGGGCTATCTGAGGGCTCAATTACTCCCAATTCCAACATCTTTTGGACTTCTGTCCTTATGCAGTCCCTGACATTGTCAGGTTGCCTGTAGATTTTATTCTTCACAGGCAGACTGTCCCCAGTGTCCACTTCATGAGTGCACCAGGAGGTCTGACTTGGAGTCAGAGAAAACAGATGCCTGAATGACTGTAGAACTTGTCTGCAGTCAGACTGTTGCTGATCAGTGAGGCTGCCTGCCAAGGCTACTCCATCAGTCATTTCTCCTGAGGCGGAAGCCGGGAGCTCATACCCTCGCACTCTGATCATTTTTAAAATTGTTTGAATTGTCACGAATTACTTTGTATTTTAAAAACATTTATCACCCACCTTCCAGCGAGGCCACTTCAGAGCAGTCGCTCCTACGGGACAGGCACGCACAGCGGATCTTAACGCTGCCACGTAGCCTCCCACATACTCTTCCCCTGACGCCATTGCCGACACGAGAGAGGCCAGGCCCCTCCTAGGCCACGCCCACCGCTGCCGAGCATAAATACGCTGATCTCTATCGACTTTCAGACAGTCATTTCTCCTGAGGCGGAAGCCGGGAGCTCATACCCTCGCACTCTGATTATTTTTAAAATTGTTTGAATTGTCACGAATTACTTTGTATTTTAAAAACATTTATCACCCACCTTCCAGCGAGGCCACTTCAGAGCAGTCGCTCCTACGGGACAGGCACGCACAGCGGATCTTAACGCTGCCACGTAGCCTCCCACATACTCTTCCCCTGACGCCATTGCCGACACGAGAGAGGCCAGGCCCCTTCCTAGGCCACGCCCACCGCTGCCGAGCATAAATACGCTGATCTCTATCGACTTTCAGACAGTCATTTCTCCTGAGGTGGAAGCCGGGAGCTCATACCCTCGCACTCTGATTATTTTTAAAATTGTTTGAATTGTCACGAATTACTTTGTATTTTAAAAACATTTATCACCCACCTTCCAGCGAGGCCACTTCAGAGCAGTCGCTCCTACGGGACAGGCACGCACAGCGGATCTTAACGCTGCCACGTAGCCTCCCACATACTCTTCCCCTGACGCCATTGCCGACACGAGAGAGGCCAGGCCCCTTCCTAGGCCACGCCCACCGCTGCCGAGCATAAATACGCTGATCTCTATCGACTTTCAGACAGTCATTTCTCCTGAGGCGGAAGCCGGGAGCTCATACCCTCGCACTCTGATTATTTTTAAAATTGTTTGAATTGTCACGAATTACTTTGTATTTTAAAAACATTTATCACCCACCTTCCAGCGAGGCCACTTCAGAGCAGTCGCTCCTACGGGACAGGCACGCACAGCGGATCTTAACGCTGCCACGTAGCCTCCCACATACTCTTCCCCTGACGCCATTGCCGACACGAGAGAGGCCAGGCCCCTCCTAGGCCACGCCCACCGCTGCCGAGCATAAATACGCTGATCTCTATCGACTTTCAGACAGTCATTTCTCCTGAGGCGGAAGCCGGGAGCTCATACCCTCGCACTCTGATTATTTTTAAAATTGTTTGAATTGTCACGAATTACTTTGTATTTTAAAAACATTTATCACCCACCTTCCAGCGAGGCCACTTCAGAGCAGTCGCTCCTACGGGACAGGCACGCACAGCGGATCTTAACGCTGCCACGTAGCCTCCCACATACTCTTCCCCTGACGCCATTGCCGACACGAGAGAGGCCAGGCCCCTCCTAGGCCACGCCCACCGCTGCCGAGCATAAATACGCTGATCTCTATCGACTTTCAGACAGTCATTTCTCCTGAGGCGGAAGCCGGGAGCTCATACCCTCGCACTCTGATTATTTTTAAAATTGTTTGAATTGTCACGAATTACTTTGTATTTTAAAAACATTTATCACCCACCTTCCAGCGAGGCCACTTCAGAGCAGTCGCTCCTACGGGACAGGCACGCACAGCGGATCTTAACGCTGCCACGTAGCCTCCCACATACTCTTCCCCTGACGCCATTGCCGACACGAGAGAGGCCAGGCCCCTTCCTAGGCCACGCCCACCGCTGCCGAGCATAAATACGCTGATCTCTATCGACTTTCAGACAGTCATTTCTCCTGAGGCGGAAGCCGGGAGCTCATACCCTCGCACTCTGATCATTTTTAAAATTGTTTGAATTGTCACGAATTACTTTGTATTTTAAAAACATTTATCACCCACCTTCCAGCGAGGCCACTTCAGAGCAGTCGCTCCTACGGGACAGGCACGCACAGCGGATCTTAACGCTGCCACGTAGCCTCCCACATACTCTTCCCCTGACGCCATTGCCGACACGAGAGAGGCCAGGCCCCTTCCTAGGCCACGCCCTTCCAATCTCCCCTCTCAGCATAAATCATGTGCACCAATCGGAAGCGCAGCGGACGAGCGCAGCGGGCGCGCCGCTTGCGCGCCGAAGGCGCGCCTAAGGCAAGCCCGTCTGCGCCCGTCCGCGCACGACCGGGCCTAGGGCCAGACTATATGCCGGTCCCAGCCGCCTCTAAGGTAAGCTATTCCCGCAGAGAGCTCCTTAGCCTTAGACCCACTAAAAACAGCTCATGTCTGGCACTACACGACCCCACTGTCCCTTTTCGCCGCTGTGACAAATGCAAACCAGGCAATCTCTCCCTTCCAAAACCCCCCGTCCCTCCCCCTGTCCTTAAAATCTCGACCCTTAACTGCAGATCACTTCCCAAACATGCCCTGCTCATCAACCATCTTATTGTCGACCTTAAACTGGACATACTTTTCCTCACAGAAACCTGGATTACGGAGCATTCCAACGCTGACGTCGTCCTAGCTCTCCCCCCGGGCTTCCTCATCATGTCTCAACCCCGTCCCCTAGGCAGAGGAGGTGGATTAGCCATTATCCACAGGGACCACTTTATCTGTCGATCCAAAGACTGCGCGATCCTAGACTCAGAGAGCTGCCTCTTCACGATTCAGCTGTCTTCGACGAACTCCCTGTCAGGCCTGCTGGTGTATCGGCCGCCCGGCCACTCTGGCCCCTTTACAGCCGCCCTCCTGGAAACCGTTTCCTCCGCGGCATACCTGACTCCTAACTTCCTTATAACAGGCGACCTAAACATTCATCTCGAGGATCCCCTTGACACTGGGGCAACCGACCTTATTGACGACCTAGCGGCCTTGGGTCTGCTTCTCGCCAACTCTGAACCAACTCACACGAAAGGGCACCTTCTCGACCCGGTGTTTTCCAACATCTCTTCCCTCCTTTTCATTAACTCCCAACCCCTCCCGTGGACGGACCACTTTCTAGTCACGACCCATCTCCCTGGAGCTTTCAAAAAGCCTCAAAAACCCCCCACCTTCACCAGAGACAGAGCGTGGGCCAGACTCCCGGTGGAGGATTGGTCCACAGCCCTGGACGCTTCGATCCCCAGTCTTTCTGAGGACCCCTCCACCGCCGACTCCCAAGTCAGAGACTGGATATCCTCCACTCTCGATAATCTTATCCCCATAAAAAATCGGGAGATCAAAAACAGGATAAAAGGCCAGGCCCCCTGGTATACTCCTGACCTCAGGGATCTACGCAAAGAGTGCAAAAAGGCCGAGAGGCAGTGGAGAAAGGACTGGCTCCACAGTAACAAAGACCTCTACAATAGTGCAGTTAGACGCTACAAATCAGCTCTCAAACTTGCTAAGGCAGGATTCTATGACAACAGAATACAAAACGCCACCAATTCCACAAAAGAAGCGTACCTGATTGTCAAAGAACTCCTCAACATTCCATCAGCACCCACCGTTTCCCATGCCCCCCCAGACAGAAGTAATGACTTTGCCTCCTTCTTCGACTCTAAAATTGCGCGAATATTGGACTCTCTCCCCAGCATCACCCCCCACATCTCCACTGATACTGAGGTCTGTATCAACAGCCCGCGGCTGTCCTCCTTTAGAGCAACCTCCCTCATTGAGGTCTCCGCCACGTTAGCCAAAATGAAAAGCGGCTCTCCTCTTGACCCAGCCCCGGCCAGACTATTAAAAGCTGCCGCCCCCAGCATAGCCTCCACCATCCGGGATCTCATTAACATCTCCTTGCGCCAAGGCATAGTGCCGCCCAACTGGAAATATGCGGTTGTCAAAGCCCTGCTAAAGAAACCCCATCTGAATCCTGACGATATGTCTAACTATAGACCCATATCACTCCTTCCCTGCATCAGCAAGATGGCGGAGAAACTAGTTAATTCCCAACTCTCCCAATTCCTTGAGACCAACAAAATCCTGCGCCCATCTCAAACTGGCTTTAGGCCCGGCCAGGGCACGGACACAGCCCTCCTCTCCGTCATTGAGGAATCAAGGCGCATTCTGGACTCAGGAGGATCAGTGGCAGTGATCCTCCTGGACCTCAGTGCCGCCTTTGACACGGTGGATCACCGTGTCCTTCTACATCGCCTGGCCAGGGCAGGAATTGTGGGCTCAGCACACGCCTGGATTAACTCCTTCCTATCAGGCCGCTCATTTCAGGTGTGGGACGGCAACTCTCGCTCAGACCCCCTCCCACTGACTTGTGGAGTCCCGCAGGGGTCCTCGCTTAGTCCCACCCTGTTTAATGTCTACATGGCCCCCCTGGAAGACGTCGTGACCCCCTATGGGATCAAAATTGTCAACTACGCTGACGACACCCAACTTGTCGTCTCCCTCTCCCAGCTGGACAAACACCCAGACAGCCTGCGGAACTGCCTCCAAGACATCTACTCCTGGATGTGCGAATCTTCCCTAAAATTGAACGGTTCTAAAACCGAAATTATGCTCCTGGGCAACAAATGGTCATCAATCCCCGCCTCGGTGTGGCCGGACACCTTTGGTGAGATACCCACTCCAAAGTCAGAAGTTAAAACGCTAGGCGTTTGGCTGGAACCAAGCCTCACCATGAAGACCCAGGCAACCAAGACCGCTGGATCATGTTTTGGCCTCCTGCGGTCAACCCGAAAAATTCTCCCTCTCCTTCCTCCAATATCCAGGAAACTGCTGGTTCAAGGGCTCATCCTAGCCAGACTCGACTATAGCAACGCCGTCTACCTCGGTGCACCGGAGTTTACCTTAGCCAAACTCCAACGGGCACAAAACGCCGCGGCAAGGATTATAATGGACCTCCCCCCCAGAGCCTCTGCCAAATCAGCCCTCAATGCCCTGCACTGGCTCCCTGTCCGCCAACGAGTTGAGTTTAAGGCAATGTGCACCAGTCACAAACTCATTAATGGTGCCGGCCCTGCCGCCCTGAAAGACCTTGTCGCCCCCTACAAAGCCCCTAGGGCACTGCGCTCGGACGACGAGCATTTGGCCATCGTCCCTAAATTTAAGAAGGCTCGGACCGGTGGCCGTCGCTTTTCGGTCAAAGCCTCCTCAGGCTGGAACGCACTGCCTCGCCACTTGCGTCTGGAACCCTGCCACGCCCTCTTCCGGAAAAAACTAAAAACTTTCTTATTCCCTAAATAATCTTCCGGTCCCCCCTCCTCTTGGGATATCACAGCTCTATAGCGCGGGGATGCCTCCGGGTCACCAGGCGCTTTATAAATTTATAAATAATAAATAATAATAATCAACTGACCCATCATCAGGGTTGTGAGAGAGCAGGTCTGGGAGAGGGTCACTCTCTTCCTCCTGTCCCTCATCTGTTGCCATGAGCAAGCCCATGTCAGCCCTGTCCACATATGGCTTTAATGGGCCCGATTCACAGAACTAACTTAAGACAAAATCCTAAACTTACTACTTTTGGTATTCAAGAAGTTAGGATTTTGTCTTAAGTTTGTCTTAAGACAAACTTAAGACAGACTTAAGACAGACTTAAGACAGACTTAAGACAGACATAAGACAAACTTAAGACAGACTTACGACAGACTTAAGTTAGGATTTTGTCTTAAGTCTGTGTTAAGTCTGTCTTAAGTTTGTCTTAAAACAAACTTAAGACAAAATCCTAACTTCTGTGAATACCAAAAGTAGTAAGTTTAGGATTTTGTCTTAAGTTAGTTCTGTGAATCGGCCCCAATCTGTTTACATGAAGTACCCTGTGGGGACTTCTGGGAGTGCCAAGGTCCACCAAGTAGGTGACCTCTCCTTTCTTTTCCAAAATGGTATGGGGTCCACTCCATTTGTCCTGGAGGGCTGCTGGGGCCACTGGCTCCAACACCCATACCTTCTGTCCTGGCTGGTACACCACCGGAACAGCCTTTTGGTCATGCCAGGCTTTTTGCAGTTCCTGGCTTGCCTCAAGGTTTTTAGTCGCCTTCTTCATATATTCAGTCATCCGGGAGCGGAGACCAAGTACATAGTCCACAATATCTTGTTTAGGGGGTTTGAGAGGTAACTCCCATCCCTCCTTCACTAGACAGAGTGGCCCTCTAACAGGGTGACCAAACAAAAGTTCAAAAGGGCTGTAACCAACCCTCTTCTGTGGCACCTCCCTGTATGCAAAGAGAAGGCAGGGCAGAAGAACATCCCATTTTTGCCTAAGCTTTTCTGGGAGCCCTTTGATCATACCCTTAAGGGTCTTGTTGAATCTCTCAACAAGCCTATTGCATTGTGGGTGATAGGGAGTGGTGAACCTATAGTTGACACCACACTCCTTCCACATTGCTTTGAGGTAGCTACTCATAAAGTTTGTACCTCTGTCTGACAAGACCACCTTAGGAAAACCCACCCTGGAAAAGATTCCCAGGAGGGCCCTTGCCACCACAGGAGCTGTGATGGTCCTGAGGGGAATAGCTTCTGGGTATCTGGTGGCATGATCCACTACCACCAGAATAAACCTGTGCCCAGATGCTGTTGGTGGGTCAAGGGGACCAACTATGTCAATCCCTACCCTTTCAAAGGGAACCCCCACCACAGGTAGTGGTATCAGGGGGGCCTTTGTGGATTTACCTGCCTTGCCACTGGCCTGGCAGGTAATGCAAGAGCTACAGAAACTCTTACAGTCCTCACTCATCTGAGGCCAATGAAAGTGAGGGACAATTCTGTCCCAAGTCTTGTTTTGTCCTAGGCGACCTGCCAAGGGAATATCATGGGCCAGTGTGAGTAGGAAACTCCTGAACTTCTGAGGTATGATTAACCTCCTGGCTGCACCAGGCTTGGGGTCTCGACCCTCAGAGTAAAGGAGCCCATCATCCCAATATATCTTACAGGTTCCACTGGCATTCCCGGCAGCCTCAGCAGCAGCTTGCTGTCTGAGGGGTTCAAGAGTGTGGCAGCTCTGCTGCTCCAGGCTCAAGTCTGCCCTGGAAGGTCCCCCTGTCCCCAAGAACATAACCTGAACAGGTTCAAGCTCATCTGGGACAGTTCCTTCTTCAGGTGTCAGATCCTCTTCTGCTAAAAGAGTCTCTTCAGACTGATCCTGGGGGGAAGGCACTGCCTTACCCCTGCTACTCCTCCTCTTGGAAGGTCCTTGGTCCATTCTTCCAGGATCCAAGGCCTGGTCAGTTTGTGTCAGCTTTGCTTTAGACCTTGTCAGGGCAAATACTTCTGCTGGGATACCCAGCATCGCTGCATGGGTAGTTAGCTCCACCTCAGCCCATGCTGAGGTCGCCAAATCATTCCCTAGCAAACATTCTACTGGTAGGTCTGCACTCACCACAACCTTCTTTAGGCCAGTTACCCCTCCCCAAGAGAAGTTAACAACTGCCAGAGCATGGTTAGTGCTGACATTGCTTGCATTGGTCACCTGGTAAGTTTCCCCAAGTATGATCTGGCTAGGGTCCACAAGGTCCTTAGTCACCATAGTGACACTGGCCCCTGTGTCCCTGTAAGCTAATGACTCCCTTCCATTTATTCTAGGCTGTTGCTTATATTTGCCCAGGCCACTGGGACTCACAAATAGGGACAGGTCCCCATCACAAATTAATACAGCCTGAGTAGGAGTTCTGACTAGGCCAGAGTCCTCTCCAGATCCCAGAGTTAACCCTACTATCCCTTTGTTCTGTGTACCACCACCTATGGCTGAACTAGGGGGAACAGGTGCCTTAGGGGCAGGTGTAGTGGTGCTTGTGGACTCTTTGGCCTTGTTACAATCTGACGTCCAATGGGTTTTCTGTTTACAGACTTTACACCATGGCTTCCTTGGTTGTTTAGCTTTAGTAGTTTGGGTATTATCAGATGTTGATTTTTGGGGGCCTGTTGAAGACTGCTGGTCTTTTCCCTTTTCCCCACCCTTCTCAGAGTTCTTGGCATCTTCCTTTTTAGTTTCACCCCCCAAGGGCTGGACCTTCTGCTTAATCCTGGTTCTGACCCATTTGTCTGCCTTCTTTCCCAATTCTTGAGGAGAGGTCAGATCTGAGTCCACCAGGTGCTGATGTAAGAGCTGATTCTGACAATTCTTAAGGATCTGCTCCCTCACAATGAGATTGTACAATCCTTGGTAATCATTTACTTTGCTGCCAGTTAACCAACCTTCCAGTGCCTTGGTAGCACAATCTACAAAGTCTACCCAATCTTGATTCTGTGCTTTCTGGGTGTCTCTGAACTTTAATCTATATTGATCAGTGGTTAAGCCAAACCCATCTATCAAAGCATCTCTCAAGATATAATAATCATCTGCATCCTCTTCTCTGACAGAGAGGAGCTTGTCTCTACCTTTGTCTGCAAAGGAGAGCCATAAGATTGCTGCCCACTGCTCTACTGGGACCCTCTGAACTTTACAGACCCTCTCAAGTGCAGTGATCCATTTATGGATATCATCTCCTGACTGATAGGGGGGCACAATCTTATGCAGGTTCCTATTGTCAGGAGCTTTCTCTCTAACTCTAGGGGTATTACTGCCACCAGGGGTCTCTAGACCCCATTTTCTTGAAGCTTTCTGAAGCTCCAGGGATTCCCTGTCTAATGCTAACTGTTCTCTCCTGAGCTGTAGTTTAGCCTGCTCAAACTGGATCAGTCTGCATTTCCTCTCCTTGGAGGATTCTCTTCACTGAGAAGAGGCAGAGGTCCCTTTGGATCTCCCAGAATGGTTGGACCCCTCTGAGGGGGATCTGTTCACTCTGTTTGGATCCACCATTCTCCCTTTAGGGATGGAGAGAGTGCCTCTTGGCCCATCATCTCCATGTTGTGAATGGTCTGAATCATCCAGGTCAAGTTCAACTTCCTCTTCCTGGTCCTCATCAGAGTCCACCACTGGGGTGTCCTCTTCAGCAGGATGCCCACCCAACCTGTCTACCCCTTCAGACACTAGAGTCTGCTTGAAGTCTGCTATGAGCAGGATTTCCCTGAGACGTTGAGTGTTGGCACCCTTGTTTGTCTTCAGTTGCCTAGCAGTTCACATCTCCCTAAGCTCTGCAAAAGAGAGGTGGTCATACTTGTCGACTGGGACCCTTGACAGTCTAAAACATGACCCCCTACACTACACAAACACCACTGAACTACTCTAAAACCTAAAACACTACGCCAGCATGACCTCCCACACTACACAAACACCACTGCACTACCCCAAACCCTAAAACACTACCCTCAGCATGAACCCCTACAGTACCCAAACACCACTGCACTGCCCTAAACGCTAAAACACTAACCCCAGCATGACCCCCCAACACTACCAAAACACTACTGCACTACCCTAAACCCTAAAACACTTCCCCAGCACTACCCCCTACACTACCCAAACACCACTGCACTACCCAAAACCCTAAAACACTATCCCCAGCATGCCCCCCTAACCAACACAAAAAACACTGCACTACACTAAACCCTAAAACACTAACCCAAGCACGACCCCCTACACTACCCAAACACAGCTGCACTACCCTAAATCCTAAAACACTACCCCAGCATGACTCCCTACAGTACACAAACACCACTGCACTACCCTAAACCCTAAAACACTACCCCCAGCACGAATACCTACATTACCCAAACACCACTGCACTACACTAAACCCAAAATCTACCCACAGCATGACCTCCCACATTTCACAAACACCACTGCACATCCCTAAACCCTAAAACAATATCCCCAGGACACACCCCTACACTACCCAAACACCACTGTACCACCCTAAACCCTAAAACACTAACCCCAGCATGATCCCCTACACTACCCAAACACCACTGCGCTACCCTATACCCTAAAACATGACCCACTACACCACACAAACACCACTGTACTACCCTAAACCCTAAAACACTACCCACAGCATGACCCCCTATACTACACAAACACCCTGCACCACCCTAAACCCTAAAACACTACCCCTACAAAACACAAACACCACTGAACTACCCTAAGCCCTAAATTTACCCCCAGCATGACCCCCTACACTACCCAAACACCACTGCTCTACCCTAAACCCTAAAGCACTACCCCCAGCATGAACCCCTACACTACCCAAACACCACTGCACAAACCTGAACCATAAAACACTACCCCCAGCATGACCCCCTACACTACACAAGAACCACTACACTACCCTAAACCCTAAAACACTACCCCAGGACGACACCCTACACTACCCAAACATAACTGCACTACCCTAAAACCTAAAACACTGCCACCAGCACGACTCCCTACACTACCTGAACACCACTGCACTACCCTAAACCCTAAATCTACCACCAGCACAACCCCCTAGACTACTCAAACACCACTGCACTACCCTAAACCCTAAAACACTACCCCCAGCACGACTCCCTACACTACCCAAACATAACTGCACTACTCTAAACCCTGAAACACTACCATCAGCACGACTCCCTACACTACCCAAACAACACTGCACTACCCTAAACCCTAAATCTACCCCCAGCACAACCCCCAAGACTAATCAAACACCACTGCACTACCCTAAACCCTTAAACACTGCCCCCAGTATGACCCCCTACACTAAACAAACACCACAGCATGAGCCTAACCCCTAAATCTACCCCCAGCATGACCCCTGCACTACACAAACACCACTGCATTACCCTAAACCATAAAACACGACCCTAAGCACGACCCCCTACACTACACAAACACAACTGTACTACCCTAAACCCTAAAACACTACCTCCAGCAAGACCCCCTTCACTACCCAAACACAACTGCACTACCCTAAACCCTAAAACACTAACCCATCACTACCCCCTACACCACCCAAACACCACTGCACTTCCCTAAATACTAAAACACTATCCCCAGCATGACCCCCTACAATACACAAAAAACACTGCTTTACCCTAAACAATAAAACAATGACCCTAAGCATGGCCCTCTACACTACCCAAACACCAGTGCACTACCCTAAACCCTAAAACGCTAACCCCAGCACGACCCCCTTCACTACCCAAACACAACTGCACTACGCTAAACCCCAAAACACTACCCCCAGCACAACCCATTACACTACCCAAACACCACTGCACTTCCCTAAACCCTAAAACACGACCCCCTAAACTACACAAACACAACTGCACTACCCTAAACTGTAAAATACTACCCCAGCATGACCCCCTACACTACACAAACTCCGCCGCACTACCCTAAACCCTAAAATACTACCCCTACACTACACAAATACCACTGCAATACCCTAAACCCTAAAACACTACCCCCAGCACGACCCCCTCCACAACACAACCACCACTGCACTACACTAAACCCTAAAACACTACCCCAGCACTAACCCCTACACTACCCAAACACGAATGCACTACCCTAAACCCTAAAACACTACCCCGAGCGCGACCGCCTACACTACACAAACACCACAGCCCTACCCTAAACCCTAAAACACTACCCGAAGCACGAACCCCTACACTACCCAAACACCACTGCACTACCCTAAACCCTAAAACACTACCCCCAGCATGACTCCTATACTACCCCAACACCACTGCACTAACCTAAACCCTAAATCTACCCCCAGCATGTCCTCCCACACTACACAAGTACCGCTGCACTACCCTAAACCCTAAAACACTATTCACAGCACAAACCCCTACACTACCCAAACACCACTGCACTACCCTAAACCCTAAAACACTAACCCCAGCATGACCCCCTACACTACCCAAACACCACTGTACTACACTATACCCTAAAACATGACCCACTACACTACACAAACACCACTGCACTACCCTAAACCCTAAAACACTACCCCAGCATGACCTCCCACACTACACAAACACCACTGCACTACCCCAAACCCTAAAACACTACCATCAGCCTGAACCCCAACAGTACCCAAACACCACTGCACTACCCTAAACGCTAAAACACTAACCCCAGCACGACTCCCCACACAACACAAACACCACAGCACTACCCTAAAACCTAGAACACTACCCCAAGCACGACCCCCTACACTACCCAAACACCACTGGACTACCCTAAACCCTAAAACCCTACCCCCAGCATGATCCCTACACTACACAAACACCACTGCACTACCCTACACCCTAAAACACTACCCCCTACACTACACAAACACCACTGCACTACCCTAAACCCTAAAACACTACCCCCAGCAAGACCCCCTACACTACACAAACACCACTGCACTACCCTAAACACTAAAACACAACCCCCTACACTACACAAGGACCACTGCACTACCCTAAACCTTAAAACACTACCCCAGCATGACCTCCCACACTACACAAACACCACTGCACTACCCCAAACCCTAAAACACTACCATCAGCCTGAACCCCAACAGTACCCAAACACCACTGCACTACCCTAAACGCTAAAACACTAACCCCAGCACGACTCCCCACACAACACAAACACCACAGCACTACCCTAAAACCTAGAACACTACCCCAAGCACGACCCCCTACACTACCCAAACACCACTGGACTACCCTAAACCCTAAAACCCTACCCCCAGCATGATCCCTACACTACACAAACACCACTGCACTACCCTACACCCTAAAACACTACCCCCTACACTACACAAACACAACTGCACTACCCTAAACCCCAAAACACTACCCCCAGCACAACCCATTACACTACCCAAACACCACTGCACTTCCCTAAACCCTAAAACACGACCCCCTAAACTACACAAACACAACTGCACTACCCTAAACTGTAAAATACTACCCCAGCATGACCCCCTACACTACACAAACTCCGCCGCACTACCCTAAACCCTAAAATACTACCCCTACACTACACAAATACCACTGCAATACCCTAAACCCTAAAACACTACCCCCAGCACGACCCCCTCCACAACACAACCACCACTGCACTACACTAAACCCTAAAACACTACCCCAGCACTAACCCCTACACTACCCAAACACGAATGCACTACCCTAAACCCTAAAACACTACCCCGAGCGCGACCGCCTACACTACACAAACACCACAGCCCTACCCTAAACCCTAAAACACTACCCGAAGCACGAACCCCTACACTACCCAAACACCACTGCACTACCCTAAACCCTAAAACACTACCCCCAGCATGACTCCTATACTACCCCAACACCACTGCACTAACCTAAACCCTAAATCTACCCCCAGCATGTCCTCCCACACTACACAAGTACCGCTGCACTACCCTAAACCCTAAAACACTATTCACAGCACAAACCCCTACACTACCCAAACACCACTGCACTACCCTAAACCCTAAAACACTAACCCCAGCATGACCCCCTACACTACCCAAACACCACTGTACTACACTATACCCTAAAACATGACCCACTACACTACACAAACACCACTGCACTACCCTAAACCCTAAAACACTACCCCAGCATGACCTCCCACACTACACAAACACCACTGCACTACCCCAAACCCTAAAACACTACCATCAGCCTGAACCCCAACAGTACCCAAACACCACTGCACTACCCTAAACGCTAAAACACTAACCCCAGCACGACTCCCCACACAACACAAACACCACAGCACTACCCTAAAACCTAGAACACTACCCCAAGCACGACCCCCTACACTACCCAAACACCACTGGACTACCCTAAACCCTAAAACCCTACCCCCAGCATGATCCCTACACTACACAAACACCACTGCACTACCCTACACCCTAAAACACTACCCCCTACACTACACAAACACCACTGCACTACCCTAAACCCTAAAACACTACCCCCAGCAAGACCCCCTACACTACACAAACACCACTGCACTACCCTAAACACTAAAACACAACCCCCTACACTACACAAGGACCACTGCACTACCCTAAACCTTAAAACACTACCCCCAGCATGACCCCCTACACTACACGAACACCACTACACTAACCTACACCCTAAAACACTACCCCCTACACTACACAAACACCACTGCACTACGCTAAACAATAAAACACAACCCCAAGCATGACCCCCTATACTACACAAACACCTGTGCACTACCCTAAACCCTAAAACACTACCCCCAGTACGACTCCCTAAACTACACAAACACCACTGTGCTACCATAAACCCTAAAACACTACCCCCAGCACGAACACCTTCACTACTCAAACACAACTGCACTACGCTAAACACAAAAACACGACCCCGTACACTACACAAACACAACTGCACTACCCTAAACCGTGAAGCACTACCCCAGCATGACCCCCTACACTACACAAACTCTGCTGCACTACCCTAAACCCTAAAACACTACCTCCTACACTACACAAACAACTGAAATCCCCTAAACCATAAAACACTAGCCCCAGCACAAAACCCTACACAACACAAACACGTCTGCACTACCCTAAACCCTAAAACACTACCCCCTGCACGACTCCCCACACGACACAAACACCACAGCACTACACTAAAACCTAGAACACTACCCCAAGCACGACCCCCTACACTACCCAAACACCACTGCACTACCCTAAACGCAAAAAAACACTATCCCCAGCACAGCCCCCTAAACTACACAAAAACCTCTGCACTACACTAAACACTAAATCTACCCCCAGCAAGACCCCCTACACTACACAAACACCACTGCACTACACTAAACCCTAAAACACTACCCCCAGCAAGACCCCCTACACTACACAAACACCACTGCACTACTCTAAACCCTAAAACACTGCCCCAGCACTACCCCCTACATCACCCAAACCACCACTGCTCTACCCTAAATACTAAAACACTATCCACAGCATGACACCCTACTCTACACGAAAAACACTGCACTACCCTAAAAAATAAAACATGACCCCAAGCATGACCCCCTACACTACTCTAACACCAGTGCACTACCCTAAACCCTAAAACACTACCCCCAGCACGACTCCCTACACTACACAAACACAACTGCACTACCCTGAACCGTAAAACACTACCCCAGCATGACCCCCTACACTACACAAACTCTGCTGCACTACCATAAACCCTAAAACACTACCCCCTACACTACACAAACACAATGGCAATACCCTAAACCCTAAAACACTACTCGCAACACGACCCCCACATGACACAAACACCACGGCAATACCATAAACCCTAAAACACTACCCCACCACGACCCCCTACACTACCCAAACACCACTGCACTACCCTAAACCCTAAAACAATACCCCCAGCATGACTCCCTACACTACCCCAACACCTCTGCACTAACCTAAACCCTAAATCAACCCCCAGCATGACTTCCCACACTTCACAAACACCACTGCACTACCCTAATCCCTAAACCACTATCCACAGCACAAACCCCTACACTACCCAAACACCACTGCACTACCCTAAAACCTAAAACACTAACCCCAGCATGACCCCATATACTACCCAAACACCACTGCACTACCCTATACTCTAAAATATGACCCTCTACACTACACAAACACCACTGCACTACCCTAAACCCTAAAACACTATCCCAATATGACCTCCCACACTACACAAACACCACTGCACTACCCTAAACCGTAAAACCCTACCCCTAGCATGAACCCCTACACTACCCAAACACCACTGCACTACCCTAAATGCTAAACCACTAACCCCAGCATGATCCCCTACACTACCCAAACACCAGTGCGCTACCCTAAACCCTAAAACACTACCCCAGCACTATCCATAAACTACCCAAACACCACTGCGCTACCCTAAACCCTAAAACACTATCCCCAGCACGATCCCCTAAACTACACAAAAAACACTGCACTACCCTAAACCCTAAAACACTAACCCAAGCACGACCCCCTACACTACCCAAACACGACTGCTCTACCCTAAACCGTAAAACACTACCCCAGCACGACTCCCTACATGACACAAATACCACTGCACTACCCTAAACACTAAACCACTACCCCAGCACGACTTCCAACACTACTCAAAAACCACTGCACTACCTTAAACCCTACATCTACCCCCAGCATGACCCCCTACACTACCCAAACATCACTGCACAACCCTAAACGCTAAAGCACTACCCCCAGCATGAACCCCTACACTACCCAAACACCACTACACTACCCTAAGCAATAAAACACTACCACCAGCATGGCCCCCTATGCTACACAATCACCACTGCACTACTCTTAACCCTAAAACACTACTCACAGCACAACACCCTACATTACCCAAACATAACTGCACAACCCTAAACCCTAAAACAATACCACCAGCACGACTCCCTACACTACCCAAAGACCACTGCACTACCCTAAACCCTAAATCCACCCCATCACTACCCCCTACACCACACAAACACCACTGCACTTCCCTAAATACTAAAACACTATCCCCAGCATGACCCCTACAATACACAAAAAACACTGCTTTACCCTAAACAATAAAACAATGACCCTAAGCATGCCCCCCTACACTACCCAAACACCAGTGCACTACCCTAAACCCTAAAACGCTAACCCCAGCACGACCCCCTTCACTACCCAAACACAACTGCACTACGCTAAACCCCAAAACACTACCCCCAGCACAACCTCCTACACTACCCAAACACCACTGCACTTCCCTAAACCCTAAAACACGACCCCCTAAACTACACAAACACGAATGCACTTCCCTAAACCGTAAAATACTACCCCAGCATGACCCCCTACACTACACAAACTCCGCCGCACTACCCTAAACCCTAAAACACTACCCCTACACTACCCAAACACCAGTGCACTACCCTAAACCCTAAAACGCTAACCCCAGCACGACCCCCTTCACTACCCAAACACAAATGCACTACCATAAACCCTAAAAAACTACCCCCAGCGCGACCCCCTACACTACACAAACACCACAGCCCTGCCCTAAACCCTAAAACACTACCCGAAGCACGACCCTCTACACTACCCAAACACCACTGCACTACCCTAAACCCTAAAACACTACCCCCAGCATGACTCCTATACTACCCCAACACCACTGCACTAACCTAAACCCTAAATCTACCCCCAGCATGTCCTCCCACACCACACAAGTACCGCTGCACTACCCTAAACCCTAAAACACTAACCCCAGCATGACCCCCTACACTACCCAAACACCACTGTACTACACTATACCCTAAAACATGACCCACTACACTACACAAACACCACTGCACTACCCTAAACCCTAAAACACTACCCCAGCATGACCTCCAACACTACACAAACACCACTGCACTACCCCAAACCCTAAAACACACCATCAGCCTGAACCCCAACAGTACCCAAACACCACTGCAGTACCCTAAACGCTAAAACACTAACCCCAGCACGACTCCCCACACAACACAAACACCACAGCACTATCCTAAAACCTAGAACACTACCCCAAGCACGACCCCCTACACTACCCAAACACCACTGGACTACCCTAAACCCTAAAACCCTACCCCCACCATGATCCCTACACTACACAAACACCACTGCACTACCCTACACCCTAAAACACTACCCCCTACACTACACAAACACCACTGCACTACCCTAAACCCTAAAACACTACCCCCAGCAAGACCCCCTACACTACACAAACACCACTGCACTACCCTAAACCCTAAAACACAACCCCCTACACTACACAAGTACCACTGCACTACCCTAAAACTTAAAACACTACCCCCAGCATGACCCCCTACACTACACGAACACAACTACACTAACATACACCCTAAAACACTACCCCCTACACTACACAAACACCACTGCACTACCCTAAACAATAAAACACAACCCCAAGCATGACCCCCTATACTACACAAACACCAGTGCACTACCCTAAACCCTAAAACACTACCCCCAGCACGACTCCCTAAACTACACAAACACCACTGTACTACCATGAACCCTAAAACACTACCCCCAGCACGAACACCTTCACTACTCAAACACAACTGTACTACGCTAAACACAAAAACACGACCCCCTACACTACACAAACACAACTGCACTACCCTAAACTGTGAAGCACTACCCCAGCATGACGCCCTACACTACACAAACTCTGCTGCACTACCCTAAACCCTAAAACACTACCTCCTACACTACACAAACAACTGCAATCCCCTAAACCATAAAACACTAGCCCCAGCACAAAACCCTACACAACACAAACACGTCTGCACTACCCTAAACCCTAAAACACTACCCCCTGCACGACTCCCCATACGACACAAACACCACAGCACTACACTAAAACCTAGAACACTACCCCAAGCACAACCCCCTACACTACCCAAACACCACTGCACTACCCTAAACGCAAAAAAACACTATCCCCAGCACAACCCCCTAAACTACACAAAAACCTCTGCACTACACTAAACACTAAATCAACCCCCAGCAAGACCCCCTACACTACACAAACACCACTGCACTACCCTAAACCCTAAAACACTACCCCCAGCAAGACCCCCTACACTACACAAACACCACTGCACTACTCTAAACCCTAAAACACTGCCCCAGCACTACCCCCTACACCACCCAATCCACCACTGCTCTACCCTAAATACTAAAACACTATCCACAGCATGACACCCTAATCTACACGAAAAACACTGCACTACCCTAAAAAATAAAACATGACCCCAAGCATGACACCCTACACTACTCTAACACCAGTGCACTACCCTAAACCCTAAAACACTACCCCCAGCACGACTCCCTACACTACACAAACCCAACTGCACTACCCTGAACCGTAAAACACTACTCCAGCATGACCCCCTACACTACACAAACTCCGCTGCACAACCCTAAACCCTAAAACACTACCGCCTACAATACACAAACTCCGCTGCACTACCCTAAACCCTAAAACACTACCCCCTACACTACACAAACACAACGGCAATACCCTAAAGCCTAAAACACTACGCGCAACACGACCCCCACATGACACAAACACCACGGCAACACCCTAAACCCTAAAACACTACCCCACCACGACCCCCTACATTACCCAAACACCACTGCACTACCCTAAACCCTAAAACAATACCCCCAGCATGACTCCCTACACTACACAAACACCACTGCACTCTCCTAAACCCTAAAACAATACCCCCAGCATGACTCCCTACACTACCCTAACACCACTGCACTAACCTAAACCCTAAATCAACCCCCAGCATGGCCTCCCACACTTCACAAACACCACTGCACTACCCTAATCCCTAAAACACTATCCACAGCACAAACCCCTACACTACCCAAACACCACTGCACTACCCTAAAACCTAAAAAACTAACCCCACCATGACCCCATATACTACCCAAACACCACTGCACTACCCTATACTCTAAAATATGACCCTCTACACTACACAAACACCACTGCACTACCCTAAACCCTAAAACACTATCCCAATTTGACCTCCCACACTACACAAACACCACTGCACTACCCTAAACCGTAAAACCCTACCCCTAGCATGAACCCCTACACTACCCAAACACCACTACACTACCCTAAATGCTAAACTACCAACCCCAGCATGATCCCCTACACTACCCTAACACCAGTGCACTACCCTAAACCCTAAAACACTACCCCAGCACTATCCATACACTACCCAAACACCACTGCGCTACCCTAAACCCTAAAACACTATCCCCAGCACGACCCCCTAAACTACACAAAAAACACTGCACTACCCTAAACCCTAAAACACTAACCCAAGCACGACCCCCTACACTACCCAAACACGACTGCTCTACCCTAAACCGTAAAACACTACCCCAGCACGACTCCCTACATGACACAAATACCACTGCACTAACCTAAATCCTAAACCACTACCCCAGCACGACTTCCTACACTACTCAAAAACCACTGCACTACCCTAAACCCTAAATCTACCCCCAGCATGACCCCCTACACTACCCAAACATCACTGCACGACCCTAAACGCTAAAGCACTACCCCCAGCATGAACCCCTACACTACCCAAACACCACTACACTACCCTAAGCAATAAAACACTACCACCAGCATGGCCCCCTATGCTACACAATCACCACTGCACTACCCTTAACCCTAAAACACTACTCACAGCACAACACCCTACATTACCCAAACATAACTGCACGACCCTAAACCCTAAAACAATACCACCAGCACGACTCCCTACACTACCCAAAGACCACTGCACTACCCTAAACCCTAAATCCATCCCATCACTACCCCCTACACCACACAAACACCACTGCACTTCCCTAAATACTAAAACACTATCCCCAGCATGACCCCTACAATACACAAAAAACACTGCTTTACCCTAAACAATAAAACAATAACCCTAAGCATGGCCCCCTACACTACCCAAACACCAGTGCACTACCCTAAACCCTAAAACGCTAACCCCAGCACGACCCCTTCACTACCCAAACACAACTGCACTACGCTAAACCCCAAAACACTACCCCCAGCACAACCCCCTACACTACCCAAACACCACTGCACTTCCCTAAACCCTAAAACACGACCCCCTAAACTACACAAACACGAATGCACTTCCCTAAACCGTAAAATACTACCCCAGCATGACCCCCTACACTACACAAACTCCGCCACACTACCCTAAACCCTAAAACACTACCCCTACACTACCCAAACACCAGTGCACTACCCTAAACCCTAAAACGCTAACCCCAGCACGACCCCCTTCACTACCCAAACACAAATGCACTACCCTAAACCCTAAAAAACTACCCCCAGCGCGACCCCCTACACTACACAAACACCACAGACCTACCCTAAACCCTAAAACACTACCCGAAGCACGACCCTCTACACTACCCAAACACCACTGCACTACCCTAAACCCTAAAACACTACCCCCAGCATGACTCCTATACTACCCCAACACCACTGCACTAACCTAAACCCTAAATCTACCCCCAGCATGTCCTCCCACACTACACAAGTACCGCTGCACTACCCTAAACCCTAAAACACTATTCACAGCACAAACCCCTACACTACTCAAACACCACTGCACTACCCTAAACCCTAAAACACTAACCCCAGCATGACCCCCTACACTACCCAAACACCACTGTACTACACTATACCCTAAAACATGACCCACTACACTACACAAACACCACTGCACTACCCTAAACCCTAAAACACTACCCCAGCATGACCTCCCACACTACACAAACACCACTGCACTACCCCAAACCCTAAAACACTACCATCAGCCTGAACCCCAACAGTACCCAAACACCACTGCACTACCCTAAACGCTAAAACACTAACCCCAGCACGACCCCCTACAGTACCCAAACACCACTGCACTACCCTACACATTAAAATACTACCCCCTACACTACACAAACACCACTGCACTACCCTAAACCCTAAAACACTACCCCCAGCAAGACCCCCTACACTACACAAACACCACTGCACTACCCTAAACCCTAAAACACAACCCCCTACACTACACAAGTACCACTGCACTACCCTAAAACTTAAAACACTACCCCCAGCATGACCCCCTACACTACACGAACACCACTACACTAACCTACAGCCTAAAACACTACCCCCTAAACTACACAAACACCACTGCACTACCCTAAACAATAAAACACAACCCCAAGCATGACCCCCTATACTACACAAACACCAGTGCACTACCCTAAACCCTAAAACACTAGCCCAGCACGACTCCCTAAACTACACAAACACCACTGTACTACCATAAACCCTAAAACACTACCCCCAGCACGAACACCTTCACTACTCAAACACAACTGCACTACGCTAAACACAAAAACACGACCCCCTACACTACACAAACACAACTGCACTACCCTAAACTGTGAAGCACTACCCCAGCATGACCCCCTACACTACACAAACTCTGCTGCACTACCCTAAACCCTAAAACACTACCTCCTACACTACACAAACAACTGCAATCCCCTAAACCATAAAACACTACCCCCAGCACAACACCCTACACAACACAAACACGTCTGCACTACCCTAAACCCTAAAACACTACCCCCTGCACGACTCCCCATACGACACAAACACCACAGCACTACACTAAAACCTAGAACACTACCCCAAGCACGACCCCCTACACTACCCAAACACCACTGCACTAACCTAAACCCTAAAACAATACCCCCAGCATGACTCCCTACACTACACAAACACCACTGCACTACCCTAAACGCAAAAAAAACACTATCCCCAGCACAACCCCCTAAACTACACAAAAACCACTGCACTACACTAAACACTAAATCTACCCCCAGCAAGACCCCCTACACTACACAAACACCACTGCACTACCCTAAACCCTAAAACACTACCCCCAGCACGACCCCCTACACTACACAAACACCACTGAACTACTCTAAACCCTAAAACACTACCCCAGCACTACCCCCTACACAACCCAAACCACCACAGCTCTACCCTAAATACTAAAACACTATCCACAGCATGACACCCTACTCTACACAAAAAACACTGCACTACCCTAAACAATAAAACATGACCCCAAGCATGACCCCCTACACTACTCTAACACCAGTGCACTAAACTAAACCCTAAAACACTACCCCAAGCACGACTCCCTACACTACAAAAACACAACTGCACTACCCTAAACCGTAAAACACTACCCCAGCATGACCCCCTACACTACACAAACTCCGCTGCACTACCCTAAACCCTAAAACACTACCCCCTACACTACACAAACACAACGGCAATACCCTAAACCCTAAAACACTACTCGCAGCACGACCCCCACATGACACAAACACCACGGTAATACCCTAAACCCTAAAACACTACCCCACCACGACCCCCTGCACTACCCAAACACCACTGCACTACCCTAAACCCTAAAACAATACCCCGAGCATGACTCCCTACACTACACAAACACCACTGCACTCTCCTAAACCCTAAAACAATACCCCCAGCATGACTCCCTACACTACCCCAACACCTCTGCACTAACCTAAACCCTAAATCAACCCCCAGCATGACCTCCCACACTTCACAAACACCACTGCACTACCCTAATCCCTAAAACACTATCCACAGCACAAACCCCTACACTACCCAAACACCACAGCACTACCCTAAAACCTAAAACACTAACCCCAGCATGACCCCATATACTACCCAAACACCACTGCACTACCCTCTACTCTAAAATATGACCCTCTACACTACACAAACACCACTGCACTACCCTAAACCATAAAACACTATCCCAATATGACCTCCCACACTACCCAAACACCACTGCACTACCCTAAACCGTAAAACCCTACCCCTAGCATGAACCCCTACACTACCCTAACACCACTGCACTACCCTAAAAGCTAAACCACTAAACCCAGCATGATCCCCTACACTACCCAAACACCAGTGCACTACCCTAAACACTAAAACACTACCCCAGCACTATCCCTACACTACCCAAACACCACTGCGCTACCCTAAACCCTAAAACACTATCCCCAGCACGACCCCCTAAACTACACAAAAAACACTGCACTACCCTAAACCCTAAAACACTAACCCAAGCATGACCCCCTACACTACCCAAACACGACTGCTCTACCCTAAACCGTAACACACTGCCCCAGCACGACTCCCTACATTACACAAATACCACTGCACTACCCTAAACCCTAAACCACTACCCCAGCACGACTTCCTACACTACCCAAACACCACTGCACTACCCTAAACCCTAAATCTACCCCCAATATGACCCCCTACACTACCAAAACATCACTGCACGACCCTAAACGCTAAAGCACTACCCCCAGCATGAACCCCTACACTACCCAACCACCACTACACTACCCTAAGCAATAAAACACTACCACCAGCATGGCCCCCTATGCTACACAATCACCACTGCACTACCCTTAACCCTAAAACACTACTCACAGCACAACACCCTACATTACCCAAACATAACTGCACAACCCTAAACCCTAAAACAATACCAAAAGCATGACTCCCTACACTACCCAAAGACCACTGCAGAACCCTAAACCCTAAATCCACCCCAGCACAACCCCCTAGACTACTCAAACACCGCTGCACTACCATAAATCCTTAAACTCTGCCCCCAGTATGACCCCCTACACTTCACAAACAACACTGCATCACCCTAAACCCTAATTCTACCCCCAACATGACCCTCTATACTACACAAACACCACTGCACTACCCTAAACCCTAAAACACTACCCCAAGCACGACCCCCTCACAACACTAAAACCACTGCACTACCCTAAACCCTAAATCTACCCAAAGCATGATCCCATACACTATCCAAACACCACTGCATTACCCTAAACCCTAAAACTCTACCCCCAGCATGAAACCCTACACTACCCAAACACCACTGCACCACCCTAAACCAAAAAACACTAACACCAGCATGATCCCCTACACTACCCAAACACCAGTGCACTACCCTAAACCCTAAAACACTACCCCAGCACTATCCCTACACTACCCAAACACCACTGCACCACCCTAAACCCAAAAACACTAACCCCAGCATGATCCCCTACACTACCCAAACACCAGTCCACTAGCTTAAACCCTAAAACACTACCCCAGCACTATCCCTACACTACCCAAACACCAGTGCACTACCCTAAACCCTAAAACACTACCCCAGCACTATCCCTACACTACCCAAACACCACTGCGCTACCCTATACCCTAAAACATGACCCCCTACTCTACACAAACACCACTGCACTACCCTAAACCCTAAAACAATACCCCCAGCATGACTCCCTACGCTACCCGAACACCTCTGCACTAACCTAAACCCAAAATCAACCCCCAGCATGACCACCCACACTTCACAAACACCACTGCACTACCCTAATCCCTAAAACACTATCCACAGCACAAACCCCTACACTACCCAAACACCACAGCACTACCCTAAAACCTAAAACACTAACCCCAGCATGACCCCATATACTACCCAAACACCACTGCACTACCCTATATTCTAAAATATGACCCTCTACACTACACAAACACCACTGCACTACCCTAAACCCTAAAACACTATCCCAATATGACCTCCCACACTACACAAACACCACTGCACTACCCTAAACCGTAAAACCCTACCCCTAGCATGAACCCCTACACTACCCAAACACCACTGCACTACCCTAAACGCTAAACCACTAACCCCAGCATGATCCCCTACACTACCCAAACACCAGTGCACTACCCTAAACCCTAAAACACTACCCCAGCACTATCCCTACACTACCCAAACACCACTGCGCTACCCTAAACCCTAAAACACTATCCCCAGCACGACCCCCTAAACTACACAAAAAACACTGCACTACCCTAAACCCTAAAACACTAACCCAAGCACGACCCCCTACACTACCCAAACACGACTGCTCTACCCTAAACCGTAAAACACTACCCCAGCACGACTCCGTACATTACACAAATACCACTGCACTACCCTAAACCCTAAACCACTACCCCAGCACGACTTCCTACACTACCCAAACACCACTGCACTACCCTAAACCCTAAATCTACCCCCAACATGACCCCCTACACTACCCAAACATCACTGCACGACCCTAAACGCTAAAGCACTACCCCCAGCATGAACCCCTACACTACCCAACCACCACTACACTACCCTAAGCAATAAAACACTACCACCAGCATGGCCCCCTATGCTACACAATCACCACTGCACTACCCTTAACCCTAAAACACTACTCACAGCACAACACCCTACATTACCCAAACATAACTGCACGACCCTAAACCCTAAAACAATACCACCAGCATGACTCCCTACACTACCCAAAGACCACTGCAGAACCCTAAACCCTAAATCCACCCCAGCACAACCCCCTAGACTACTCAAACACCGCTGCACTACCATAAATCCTTAAACTCTGCCCCCAGTATGACCCCCTACACTTCACAAACAACACTGCATCACCCTAAACCCTAATTCTACCCCCAACATGACACTCTATACTACACAAACACCACTGCACTACCCTAAACCCTAAAACACTACCCCAAGCACGACCCCCTCACAACACTAAAACCACTGCACTACCCTAAACCCTAAATCTACCCACAGCATGATCCCATACACTATCCAAACACCACTGCATTACCCTAAACCCTAAAACTCTACCCCCAGCATGAAACCCCACACTACCCAAACACCACTGCACCACCCTAAACCCCAAAACACTAACCCCAGCATGATCCCCTACACTGCCCAAACACCAGTGCACTACCCTAAACCCTAAAACACTACCCCAGCACTATCCCTACACTACCCAAACACCACTGCACCACCCTAAACCCAAAAACACTAACCCCAGCATGATCCCCTACACTACCCAAACACCAGTGCACTAGCCTAAACCCTAAAACACTACCCCAGCACTATCCCTACACTACCCAAACACCAGTGCACTACCCTAAACCCTAAAACACTACCCCAGCACTATCCCTACACTACCCAAACACCACTGCGCTACCCTATACCCTAAAACATGACCCCCTACTCTACACAAACACCACTGCACTACCCTAAACCCTAAAACACTACCCCCACCACGACCCCCTTCACTACCCAAACACCACTGCACTACCCTAAACCCTAATACACAACCCCCTACACTACACAAGTACCACTGCACTACCCTAAACCTTAAAACACTACCCCCAGCATGACCCCCTACACTACACAAACACCACTACACTAACCTACACCCTAAAACACTACCCCCTACACTACACAAACACCACTGCAATACTGTAAACCCTAAAACACTACCCCCAGCAAGACGCCCTAAATACACAAACACCACTGCACTCCTCTAAACCCTAAAACACTACCCCAGCACTACCCCCTACACCACCCAAACACCACTGCACTACCCTAAATACTAAAACACTATCCCCAGCACGACCCACTACACTACACAAAAAACACTGCACTACCCTAAACAATAAAACACGACCCGAAGCATGACCCCTACACTACCCAAACACAACTGCACTATGCTAAACCTAAAAACACCAGCCCCAGCATGACCGTACACTACCCAAGCACCACTGCACTACCCTAAACCCTAAAACACAACCCCCTACACGACACAAACCCCACTGCACTACCCTAATCCCTAAAACACTACCCCCAGTATGAACCCGAACACTACACAAACACCACTGCACTACCCTAAACCCTAAAACACTACCCCCTACACTACACAAACACCACTGCACTACCCTAAACCCAAAAACACTACCCCCAGCATGACACCCTACACTACCCAAACATAACTGCACCTCCCTAAACCCTAAAACACTACCACCAGCACGATTCGCTACACTACACAAACACAACTGCACTACCCTAATCCCAAAAACACTACCCCCAGCACAACCCCCTAGACTACTCAAACACCACTGCACTTCCCTAAACCCTAAAACACTACCCCAGCACGACTCCCTACACTACCCAAACATAACTGCACTACTCTAAACCCTGAAACACTACCATCAGCACGACTCCCTACACTACCCAAACAACACTGCACTACCCTAAACCCTAAATCTACCCCCAGCACATCCCCCTAGACTAAAAAAACACCACTGCACTACCCTAAACCCTTAAACACTGCCCCCAGTATAACCCCCTATACTACACAAACACCACAGCACAGCCCTAACCCCTAAATCTACCCCCAGCATGACCTCTGCTCTACACAAACACCACTGCACTACCGTAAACCCTAAAACACGACCCTAAGCACGACCCCCTACACTCGACAAACACCACTGTACTACCCTAAACCCTAAAACACTACCCCCAGCAAAATCCCCTTCACTACCCAAACACAGCTGCACTATGCTAAACCTAAAAACACTACCCCAGCACGACCCCTCACACTACCCAAACACCACTGCACTACCCTACACCCTAAAACACTACCCCTACACTACACAAACACCACTACACTACCCTTAACCCTAAAACACTACCCCCAGCACAACCACCTACACTACACAAACACCACTGCACTACCCTAAATCCTAAAACACTAACCCATCACTACCCCCTACACCACCCAAACACCACTGCACTACCCTAAATACTAAAACACTATCCCCAGCATGACCCCCTACAATACACAAAAACACTGCACTACCCTAAACAATAAAACAATGACCCTAAGCATGACCCCCTACACTACCCAAACACCAGTGCACTACCCTAAACCCTAAAACACTACCCCCAGCACGACCCCCTTCACCAGTCAAACACAACTGCACTATGCTAAACATCAAAACACTACCCCAGCACAACCCCCTACACTACGCAAACACCACTGCACTTCCCTAATCCCTAAAACACGACCCCCTAAACTATACAAACACAACTGCACTACCCTAAACTGTAAAATACTACCCCAGCATGACCCCCTACACTATACAAACTCCGCTGCACTACCCTAAACCCTTAAACACTACCCAGTCAGTCATAAAGTCTTTATTCGGTTTAAGTGCAAACCATAAAAGCATACTACAATAAATACATGTTAAAAACAAAAATTTCATTTTTAGGGAATTACCAAGCTTAAAAAGAAACACAATTACACCAATTGTTTTAACAAGGTGACGTGTCCAATTAAAAAACATTAAAAAGGGTACAGTTCATTTCTTCAAGGTACGAATTACCACAGTTAAAAAACTTGCAATGTTGAAAGTTTCCCAAACATTGTTTAAAAGCTGTAGGTACAAGAAAGCAGGTCTCACTTGAACAAAGCCTTTATCTCTTAACCCCTTCGGTGCTCATGACGGAATGGTTCCGTCATGACCCACGGTTGAGCTGTGCTCATGACGGAACCATTCCGTCATGAGCACACCCGCGCAAGATTCCGTCAGCACAGCGGCGGAATCTGCGCAGCATCGAAGGGGTTAAAATTGGGATTAAGAAACGTTTCCTAATGTCAATAAAGTGCTCACAGAAGAAGAAAAGGTGTATTATATCCTGGGGGGAAAAGTTATCACAGGAACAAGGGTCAGGGTCCAATGCCCTTTTCCAGTCTTTCTTAGCTCCAATCTATAGGTGTAGTTGATTCAATCTAAATCTGGTTAAAAGAAAACGGTCATTTGCATTTGTTACATATCCAAGATAAGGTTCCATGAAAGGTGTTGTTTTGCAGAGCTGATGTTTCCTAACAGAACCCTTAACCAGCTCCTTCACTTCCCTTGCCGAGGTAGATATGTACATATGAGTTTCTTTGCACCAATTAATGTCACCTTTTACCAGGGTCTCGGGAAAAAGAAACAGCTCTGGTCTACCAAGCTTTTTGGCCAGGTTCCGAATATATTTCAACCAGGGTATGTGCAAACCATGATCAAGCAAAAGACAGTCTCTCAAAATAGTGTGATTCAGGTGTAGATCCGGGTTAAGCCAAATGCTGATCCATTTAAGCATCGGGGCCAGAGCAATACTGTCTTCAAGAAAACCGATACCAAGTTCCTGATGGACAATATAGTTGGCAGTTGAGATCGGGACTGAGAGGAGGTTTTTTAAAAATCTATCCTCACCAGTCTGAATGCTTTTGGCGTTGTTAATGCCCCAGACCTCAGCTCCGTACAAGGCTATGGAGAGACACTTAGCTTTGTACACCTGGATAAGGGCCTTCATTGGTCCAGCACCCAATTTTCTGGCAAAGCCCAGAACACCTACTGTTGCTCTTGAAAACACAATCTTTTTAGCCATTATTTGGGTTACCCCGGAATCTCGATCATCAAAAAGAACACCCAAATAAGGAAAAGAAGAGACCCTGGATAATTGATGACCCCCACATAAAAAGGTTTTAGATTTAGCGGATTTAGGGCCAATGACCATAACATGTGATTTGACAAAGTTAACAGATAAGTCCAGAGCCTTCATAAAATCGGCAAATGAATTTAACAATAGCTGGAGGCCCACTCCCGTTCTAGCGATTAGAGCGGCATCGTCAGCATATAAAAGGGCAGGGACTGAATATTTCCCTGCACGGGGGATGTCTTTACATGAGGCGATAAGGGTATTGTCTAAATCATTTATATACAGTGTAAAAAGGAGAGGTGCCAAAATGCACCCCTGCCTAACCCCATAAGATATGGGTATATCTTTTGTGCAATTACCCTTTTGATCGTAGCGAACTGTAGCTATTAATTCTCTATGTAGGTCCGCTAAAAAGTGGACGATGTCTTTGTCTACGCCAAGTGCAAGGAGCATGGGCCATAGTTCTGATCTATTTACACGGTCAAAGGCCGAAGACAAGTCCATGAAGGCGACCAGCAAGGTTCCTTTCTTGGCCACCGTGTATTTTACCAATTAAGAGTTGTAGATTTAAACATTGGTCTATGGTACCCATCCCTTTCCTAAATCCATACTGGACCATAGAGAGTTTTCCAGATTCCTCTAGCCAACCGTTTAGTTGGGCGAGGACCACCCTCCCCAAAACTTTCACTGAGGAGTCTATGAGGGAAATTGGTCGATAACAGCTCGGGTCGCCTCTATCCCCCTTTTTAAAAATAGGAACGATGACCGATTTCGCCCACGTTGATGGGAGGCCCTGTTGACAAGCATTTGTAAAAACATTAAAAAGGATTTTGGACCAGAGTTTTATATCTGATTTAAAAAGATCAGCCGGGACTCCATCAGGTCCCGGCGCCTTATTACTTGTCATTTGCAAAATAGCATTTGTCACCTCTAATTCTGTAAAGGTCAAAGTATAACTGTCAGAGTTAAATAAGGGCCCCGCCCTCGAACCATCTCCATCATACACCTGTTTAAAATGAGTATACCAGACGTCCTCTTGGATACCGCATTCAAGCTCGGTATTGCTTTTACCGTTAAAAAAAGGCTTGTTTACAATAGACCAAAATTTCGCACTATTTTTGATGACATCAATGGACAGGAGTTCATTCCATGCCTCATCCCTAATTTCATTTTTACATTTTTTCTGAGCCATTTTATAGGCCTTCCTACAAATGGCAATTTCTGCTCTGTCAGGTGGAACCGCTTTAAGAGCTGACATAAGCTTCCGTTGGGAAGATGAGCAGCTGTGATCAAACCATTTCTCCCCAATTTTGGGTTTGTCCTTGCATACTTTTTTGAGATCACTATTCACCTGACAGCAAATTTTATCATAGGCTGTCAGAACTGCATCACTACAGATCCCGTCTTGTGAACACAAAAGTATTTCATCCCCAACCGTGTCCCACAAGTTTTTAGTAAAATCCTCTGGGACCAGCTGACACCATTTCAGGCGTCGAGTTTGATCAGTTGGCCTAATGTCCAGTGTACTGACAGTAGAATTATCAGATTTTCTTTTTTTGAGATCATCAGTGAAAATTAACTGGACGGGATTGTGGTCACTATGAACAGACCATTTAACCTTATATTGACTTACATTTCCAGCTAAGTTAGATGTAACAAACACTACCCCCTACACTACACAAACACCACTGCAATACCCTAAACCCTAAAACACTACTCCCCGCATGACCCCCTTCACAACACAAACACCAATGCACTACACTAAACCCTAAAACACTACCACAGCACTAACCCCTACACCACCCAAACATGAATGCACTACCCTAATCCCTAAAACACTCCCCCAGCGCGATCCCCTACACTACACAAACACCACAGCACTACCCTAAACCCTAAAACACTACCCGAAGCACGACCCTCTACACTACTCAAACACCAATGCACTACCCTAAAACCCTAAAACACTACCCCCAGCATGACTCCTACACTACCCCAACACCACTGCAATAACCTAAACCCTAAATCTACCCCCAGCATGACCTCCCACATTTGCCAAAACACCACTGCACAACCCTAAACCCTAAACCCTAAAACAATATCCCCAGCACAAACCCCTACACTACCCAAACACCACTGCACCACACTAAACCCTAAAACACTAACCCAGCATGATCCCCTACACTACCCAAACACCACTGCGCTACCCTATACCCTAAAACATGACCCCCTACACTACACAAGTACCACTGCACTACCCAAAACCTTAAAACACTACCCCCAGCATGACCCCCTACCCTACACAAACACCACTACACTAACCTACACCCTAAAACACTACCCCCTACACTACACAAACACCACTGCACTACCCTAAACCCTAAAACCCTACCCCCAGCAAGACCCCCTACACTACACAAACACCACTGGACTACTTTAAACCCTAAAACACTACCGCAGCACTACCCCCTACACCACCCAAACACCACTGCACTACCCTAAATACTAAAACACTATCCCCAGCACGACCCACTACACTACACAAAAAACACTGCACTACCCTAAACAATAAAACACGACCCGAAGCATGACCCCTACACTAACCAAACACAACTGCACTATGCTAAACCTAAAAACACCAGCCCCCAGCATGACCGTACACTACCCAAACCCCACTGCACTACCCTAATCCCTAAAACACTACCCCCAGTATGACCCCGAACACTATACAAACACCACTGCACTACCCTAAACCCTAAAACACAACCCCCTACACTACACAAACCCCACTGCACTACCCTAATCCCTAAAACACTACCCCCAGTATGACCCCGAACACTACACAAACACCACTGCACTACACTAAACCCAAAAACACTACCCCAGCACTAACCCCTACACCACCTAAACACAAATGCACTACCCTAATCCCTAAAACACTCCCCCAGCGCGATCCCCTACACTACACAAACACCACAGCACTACCCTAAACCCTAAAACACTACCCGAAGCATGACCCTTTACACTACTCAAACACCACTGCACTACCCTAAAACACTACCCCCAGCATGACTCCTATACTACCCCAACACCACTGCACTAACCTAAACCCTAAATCTACCCCCAGCATGACCTCCCACATTTGCCAAAACACCACTGCACAACCCTAATCCCTAAAACACTACCCCCAGTATGACCCCGAACACTACACAAACACCACTGCACTACCCTAAACCCAAAAACACTGCCCCCAGCATGACACCCTACACTACCCAAACATAACTGCACTATGCTAAACCTAAAAACACCAGCCCCAGCATGACCGTACACTACCCAAGCACCACTGCACTACCCTAAACCCTAAAACACAACCCCCTACACTACACAAACCCTACTGCACTACCCTAATCCCTAAAACACTACCCCCAGTATGACCCCGAACACTACACAAACACCACTGCACTACACTAAACCCTAAAACACTGCCCCAGCACTAACCCCTACACCACCGAAACACGAATGCACTACCCTAATCCCTAAAACACTCCCCCAGCGCGATCCTCTACACTACACAAACACCACAGCACTACCCTAAACCCGAAAACACTACCCGAAGCACGACCCTCTACACTACTCAAACACCACTGCACTACCCTAAAACCCTAAAAACCTATACCCAGCATGACTCCTACACTACCCCAACACCACTGCACTAACCTAAACCCTAAATCTACCCCCAGCATGACCTCCCACATTTGCCAAAACACCACTGCACAACCCTAAACCCTAAAACAATATCCCCAGCACAAACCCCTACACTACCCAAACACCACTGCACCACACTAAACTCTAAAACACTAACCCCAGCATGATCCGCTACACTACCCAAACACCACTGCGCTACCCTATACCCTAAAACATGACCCCCTACACTACACAAGTACCACTACACTACCCAAAACCTTAAAACACTACCCCCAGCATGACCCCCTACCCTACACAAACAACACTACACTAACCTACACCCTAAAACACTACCCCCTACACTACACAAACACCACTGCACTACCCTAAACCCTAAAACACTACCCCCAGCAAGACCCCCTACACTACACAAACACCACTGGACTACTTTAAACCCTAAAACACTACCGCAGCACTACCCCCTACACCACCCAAACACCACTGTACTACCCTAAATACTAAAACACTATCCCCAGCACGACCCACTACACTACACAAAAAACACTGCACTACCCTAAACAATAAAACACGACCCGAAGCATGACCCCTACACTACCCAAACACAACTGCACTATGCTAAACCTAAAAACACCAGCCCCAGGATGACCGTACACTACCCAAGCACCACTGCACTACCCTAAACCCTAAAAAACAACCCCCTACACTACACAAACCCCACTGCACTACCCTAATCCCTAAAACACTACCCCCAGTATGACCCCGAACACTACACAAACACCACTGCACTACACTAAACCCTAAAACACTACCCCCTACACTACACAAACACCACTTCACTACCCTAAACCCAAAAACACTACCCCCAGCATGACACCCTACACTACCCAAACATAACTGCACCTCCCTAAACCCTAAAACACTACCACCAGCACGATTCGCTACACTACACAAACACCACTGCACTACCCTAATCCCCAAAACACTACCCCCAGCACAACCCCCTAGACTACTCAAACACCACTGCACTACCCTAAACCCTAAAACACTACCCCCAGCACGACTCCCTACACTACCCAAACATAACTGCACTACTCTAAACCCTGAAACACTACCATCAGCACGACTCCCTACACTACCCATACAACACTGCACTACCCTAAACCCTAAATCTACCCCCAGCACAACCCCCTAGACTAAACAAACACCACTGCACTACCCTAAAACCTTAAACACTGACCTCAGCATGATCCCCTACACTACCCAAACACCACTGCGCTACCCTATACCGTAAAACATGACCCCCTACACTACACAAGTACTACTGCACTACCCAAAACATTAAAACACTACCCCCAGCATGACCCCCTACCCTACACAAACACCACTACACTATCCTACACCCTAAAACACTACCCCCTACACTACACAAACACCACTGCACTACCCTAAACCCTAAAACACTACCCCCAGCAAGACCCCCTACACTACACAAACACCACTGGACTACTTTAAACCCTAAAACACTACCGCAGCACTACCCCCTACACCACCCAAACACCACTGCACTACCCTAAATACTAAAACACTATCCACAGCACGACCCACTACACTACACAAAAAACACTGCACTACCCTAAACAATAAAACACGATCCGAAGCATGACCCCTACACTACCCAAACACAACTGCACTATGCTAAACCTAAAAACACCAGCCCCAGCATGACCGTACACTACCCAAGCACCACTGCACTACTCTAAACCCTAAAACACAACCCCCTACACTACACAAACCCCACTGCACTACCCTAATCCCTAAAACACTACCCCCAGTATGACCCCGAACACTACACAAACACCACTGCACTACCCTAAACCCTAAAACACTATCCCCTACACTACACAAACACCACTGCACTACCCTAAACCCAAAAACACTACCCCCAGCATGACACCCTACACTACCCAAACATAACTGCACCTCCCTAAACCCTAAAACACTACCACCAGCACGATTCGCTACACTACACAAACACCACTGCACTACCCTAATCCCCAAAACACTACCCCCAGCACAACCCCCTAGACTACTCAAACACCACTGCACTACCCTAAACCCTAAAACACTACCCCCAGCACGACTCCCTACACTACCCAAACATAACTGCACTACTCTAAACCCTGAAACATTACCATCAGCACGACTCCCTACACTACCCAAACAACACTGCACTACCCTAAACCCTAAATCTACCCCCAGCACAACCCCCTAGACTAAACAAACACCACTGCACTACCCTAAAACCTTAAACACTGCCCCCAGTATGTTATGAATTTGTTATGAATTTGATTAAGCGCGAACAGCTGCCCCAGCAACGAGGCGTCCCGGCGCTAAAAACCATAAAATACCTGCTGAGGGAAATGGGGAGGGAGAGACAGAAGGCCTAAGACAGTGGGAACAGATGAGTTTGAATTGCCTTCCGGAAGGCGGACAAGTTATTCAGGGAGCGAATGTTCGGTGGCAGGGAGTTCCAAAGTTTTGCCCCCAGAACTCTGAAGGAGCGGCCCCCAACACGACAGAGTTTCGTTCGAGGAACAGTCACAAGGTGTTGACCTAAAGAATGCAAATTGCGTTGAGGGATGTAAGGTACTAAGAGCGGGTGTAGAAGTTCAGGACATTCTGATTTAAGAATTTTAAAAGCAATAGTGAGGGTCTTGAATTGAATTCTAGATTCGATAGAAAGCCAGTGTAATCTTTGGATAGTAGCTCTGACGGAGCACCTACGGTGGAGGCCCACCACGGCCCTTGCCGCTGAGTTCTGTACCCGTTGCAGCCATGCTATCTCTGCTTTATTGGCGCCTAAAAATAGAACACTGGCGTAATCCAACCGGGAGAGAATGATGGATTGGATTATTAGCTGGCGCGTTTTGGAATCAAAGAAACCGAGCATTGGGTTGAGGCTCCTCAGC
The DNA here is from genome assembly GCF_964204655.1 of Triturus cristatus. NCBI lineage: Eukaryota > Metazoa > Chordata > Amphibia > Caudata > Salamandridae > Triturus > Triturus cristatus. Next base: position 522,351,800 of record NC_140579.1, on the reverse strand, counting down.
AGGCCCACACAAGTAGCAGCCACTTTCTTTGTGTGGGTCTGAAAACTAAGCGAGGAGTCCAGCCATAAACCCAAGTTTTTTACCAGAGTTTTCGGTGATGGGATGGGGCCCAGCAAGGAAGGCCACCAGTGATCACTCCAATAACTGGAGTTTTTTCCGAGGAGCAGCACCTCCGTTTTCCCAGCGTTCAGCTGTAGGCAGTTGCCCGTCATCCACTGGGCAACTGCAGCCAGGCCATCCCTAAATCTCGTGGCCGAAATAGAGGGGCCCTCAGTGAGAGTGATGACCAGCTGCGTGTCGTCAGCGTACGACACCAGCGTGAGGTCCCACTCTTTGGCCACTGCCGAGAGAGGCTGCACATAGAGGTTAAAAAGGAATGGACTGAGTGCAGAGCCCTAGGGGACTCCTTGGCCGATGGAGTGGGACCGGGAGATAAACGGAGGAGCTGAGACTCAAAAAGATCTGTCCTTCAAGAATGAGCGGAACCAGTCAAGGGTGAGATCACTAATCCCTATAGCCTCAAGGCGTTTTAGCAAGATGTTATGGGAAACCGTATCAAAGGCTGCGCTGAGATCAAGCAGAATCAGCGCAGCACTCTGACCGGCATCTAGTATATTCCGGAGGTGTTCGGTGGTGGACAAAAGGGCAGACTCGGTACTATGACCTGGCCTAAACCCATTCTGAGATGGGTCCAAGATGTTGTTTTGGACCATGTGGTGGGACAGGACATTATTCACGTGGGCTTCTGCTAGCTTAGACACCCAGGGGAGCAGCGAGATGGGTCTAAAGTTTTCCAACTTTGTGGGGTCTAAAGTAGGCTTTTTAATAATAGGGGTGACCCATGCTTGTTTCCAGCAGGTTGGGACCACAGCCGAGGAAAAGGAGAGATTGAGTAGCGTGGCCAGGGAAGGGAGAAAAAAATGTAAAGACTCAAGAAATTGGGCCGGTCTCATGGGATCTGAAGGGGAGCCGGACTTAACCTTTCTACAAAGTTTGGCTAGGTCGTCATGGGAAATTTCAGGTAAGAGTGACAGCCTAGTGCCCTTGATAGGTGGATTAACGGGGTTAGTGAGGTCGGGAAAGTCCTGTGAGAAGGCACTATAAATTTTCCTCACCTTATCTATAAAGAAAACGGCGAGATCCTCACACTGCTGTGTGGAGGTAATACAGGAGGCTGGATTGCCGCAATTTTGAAGTTTTTGCACTAATTTAAAAATAGTATTTGTAGGATTAGTGCTGGAGTTGATTTCTTTTGCGTAGAAGGACGCGCGCGCAGCGCGTATGGCTTTGTGATAGAGTTTTAATTTGGACAGGTAAAGAGCTTTATCCCAGTCTTTGTACTCCTTTCTCCAACTACGCTCAGCTACTTTACACTCTTTCCGCATAATTTTCAGATTTTCATTATACCATGGGTTGGAGGGGGAGCTACGTCCTTTAGTCCATTTAGCTGGTATAAGGGTGTCAAGTCCTTTAATAATCCAGTCCTGGAAAGCAGCATAGGACGTGTTGATATCCTTAGTAGCTTTGTGATGGAATTCTCCTAAAGTGGTGAGAAGGTCACCAGTTTGTAGTTTATGCCATGGTCTCTTAAGACAAGAGGTAGACACTTCTTTATTGGGCAATTCTCTTACCATTATCGTAAATCTGATAAGAAAGTGGTCAGTCCATCCCATGAGTTTGGGTGGGTCAGCCCTGGCCTCCGGGATATTGGTGAAGACAGGGTCTAGTAAATGACCAGCGGAGTGTGTAGTGGTATGAATAAGTGGATTTAACTGTAAGGCTGTAAAATCCGCCAGAAGATTTTTGATGGTGGGGTCTAAAATGGAGTCGAAGTGGAGGTTAAGATCTCCCAGTATAGTAAAGTTAGGCGAGGTCACTACTAGGGCATGAGCCACCTCTAGAAGTTCCTCAATAAACTTAGAGGTGGGTCCCGGAGGTCGATAGATGTAGAGCCCGGAGAGGGCAAAGTGGGGGCCCGTAGTGATTTTAAAACAAGCACTTTCACACCTCTCGATGTCTTCCTTCATAAAAGAGCAGGTGTATAGCGTTCGGTATATGACAGCTATACCACCTCCCTTAGTGTCTCTATTGATAGACTTCATAGAGAAGCCCTCCGGCAGCGTGAGGCTCGGGATGCTGGTCAGATCGTCCTGGAGCCAGGTTTCACATAAAAATAGAATATCCAGATTCTCGTCAGTTAAGAGAGTATTAACTTCAGGATGGTGTTTTACAAGCGACCTGACATTCAGCTGGAGGACCGTGAGGGGAGTGTGTTTTGGCACACTGGCTTTGTGTCCAGATAAGCAGGGTTTGGGTGTGTCAAAGTTGCAGGACTTACATTGTAGGCCAGTCTGTCCAAGGCAGCCGACTAGCTTGTCACATCTCTGGGCCAAGTTCAGAGCGAGGAGACGCTCCCTATCATATCGGTAAACATTCCGTGCAGTTGGAGCAGGGGGACAGGCGAGAGGCGATGTCTTGGAGATGACGGGCGTAGACGGGCTTGCCTTAGGCGTGCCTTCGGAGCGCAAACGGTGCGCCCGCTGCACCCGTCCGCTGCGCGTACGGTGAATACACATATTATCAAGTGGAAGGAAGGGCGGGGGCGTGGCCTCAAAGTGGGCGTGGCCTCGCGGCTCGCCGGCAATGGCGGCGGGAATTGTTTGGTGCTCGAGTCCGCAACCAGCGCTGAATCCGCTGTGCGGTGAGCTCAAGGAGCAGAGTCCTGAGGTGCCAGAAAAGGGTGAGTGCCATTAAAATCAGCAAGTAATAGTGACACACAATTTTTAAAAAGCAGATAACTCCCGGCTTCCGCCTCAGGAGGATACGTGGTTCTGACTGCAGACGCTCGTGATCAGCGTTTTATGCAGAGCAGGGCGGGGGGCGTGGCCTCAAAGTGGGCGTGGCCTCGCGGCTTGCCGGCAATGGCGGCGGGAATTGTTTGGTGCTCGAGTCCGCAACCAGCATTGAATCCGCGGTGCGGTGAGCTCAAGGAGCAGTGTCCTGAGGTGCCAGAAAAGGGTGAGTGCTATTAAAATCAGCAAGTAATAGTGACACACAATTTTTAAAAAGCAGATAACTCCCGGCTTCCGCCTCAGGAGGATACGTGGTTCTGACTGCAGACGCTCGTGATCAGCGTTTTATGCAGAGCAGGGCGGGGGGCGTGGCCTCAAAGTGGGCGTTGCCTCGCGGCTCGCCAGCAAAGGCGGCGGGAATTGTTTGGTGCTCGAGTCCGCAACCAGCGCTGAATCCGCTGTGCGGTAAGCTCAAGGAGCAGAGTCCTGAGGTGCCAGAAAAGGGTGAGTGCTATTAAAATCAGCAAGTAATAGTGACACACAATTTTTAAAAAGCAGATAACTCCCGCCTTCCGCCTCAGGAGGATACGTGATTCGTGGTACGTGGTACGTGGTATAACCCCCTATACTACACAAATACCACAGCACAGCCCTAACCCCTAAATCTACCCCCCGCATGACCTCTGCTCTACACAAACACCACTGCACTACCGTAAACCCTAAACACGACCCTAAGCACGACCCCCTACACTCGACAAACACCACTGTACTACCCTAAACCCTAAAACACTACCCCCAGCAAAATCCCCTTCACTACCCAAACACAGCTGCACTATGCTAAACCTAAAAACACTACCCCCAGCACGACCCCTTACACTACCCAAACACCACTGCACTACCCTACACCCTAAAACACTACCCCTACACTACACAAACACCACTGCACTACCCTTAACCCTAAAACACTACCCCCAGCACAACCACCTACACTATACAAACACCACTGTACTACCCTAAACCCTAAAACACTAACCCATCACTACCCCCTACACCACCCAAACATCACTGCACTACCCTAAATACTAAAACACTATCCCCAGCATGACCCCCTACAATACACAAAAACACTGCACTACCCTAAACAATAAAACAATGACCCTAAGCTTGACCCCCTACACTACCCAAACACCAGTGCACTACCCTAAACCCTAAAACACTACCCACAGCACGACCCCCTTCACCAGTCAAACACAACTGCACTACGCTAAACACCAAAACACTACCCCCAGCACAATCCCCTACACTACGCAAACACCACTGCACTTCCCTAATCCCTAAAACACGACCCCCTAAACTATACAAACACAACAGCACTACCCTAAACTGTAAAATACAACCCCGGCATGACCCCCTACACTACACAAACTCCGCTGCACTACCCTAAACCCTTAAACACTACCCCCTGCACTACACAAACACCACTGCAATACTCTAAACCCTAAACCCCTACCCCCAGCATGACCCCCTTCACAACACAAACACCAATGCACTACACTAAACCCTAAAACACTACCCCAGCACTAACCCCTACACTACCCAAACACAAATGCACTACCCTAAACCCTAAAACAATCCCCCAGCGCGATCCCCTACACTACACAAAAACCACAGCACTACCCTAAACCCTAAAACACTACCCGAAGCACGACCCCCTACACTACCCAATCACCACTGCACTACCCTAAAACCCTAAAACACTACCCCCAGCATGACTCCTACACTACCCCAACGCCACTAGACTAACCTAAACCCTAAATCTACCCCCAGCATGACCTCCCACATTTGCCAAAACACCACTGCACAACCCTAAACCCTAAAACAATATCCCCAGCACAAACCCCTACACTACCCAAACACCACTGCACCACACTAAACCCTAAAACACTAACCCCAGCATGATCCCCTACACTACCCAAACACCACTGCGCTACCCTATACCCTAAAACATGACCCCCTACACTACACAAGTACCACTGCACTAACCTAAACCTTAAAACACTACCCCCAGCATGACCCCCTAACCTACACCCTAAAACACTACCCCCTACACTACACAGACACCACTGCACTACCCTAAACCCTAAAACACTACCCCCAGCAAGACCCCCTACACTACACAAACACCACTGGACTACTTTAAACCCTAAAACACTACCGCAGCACTACCCCCTACACCACCCAAACACCACTGCACTACCCTAAATACTAAAACACTATCCCCAGCACGACCAACTACACTACACAAAAAACACTGCACTACCCTAAACAATAAAACACGACCCGAAGCATGACCCCTACACTACCCAAACACAACTGCACTATGCTAAACCTAAAAACACCAGCCCCAGCATGACCGTACACTACCCAAGCACCACTGCACTACCCTAAAACCTAAAACACAACCCCCTACACTACACAAACCCCACTGCACTACCCTAATCCCTAAAACACTACCCCCAGTATGACCCCGAACACTACACAAACACCACTGCACTACCCTAAACCCTAAAACACTACCCCCTACACTACACAAACACCACTGCACTACCCTAAACCCAAAAACACTACCCCCAGCATGACACCCTACACTACCCAAACATAACTGCACCTCCCTTAACCCTAAAACACTAACCCATCACTACCCCCTACACCACCCAAACATCACTGCACTACCCTAAATACTAAAACACTATCCCCAGCATGACCCCCTACAATACACAAAAACACTGCACTACCCTAAACAATAAAACAATGACCCTAAGCTTGACCCCCTACACTACCCAAACACCAGTGCACTACCCTAAACCCTAAAACACTACCCCCAGCACGACCCCCTTCACCAGTCAAACACAACTGCACTACGCTAAACACCAAAACACTACCCCCAGCACAACCCCCTACACTACGCAAACACCACTGCACTTCCCTAATCCCTAAAACACGACCCCCTAAACTATACAAACACAACAGCACTACCCTAAACTGTAAAATACAACCCCGGCATGACCCCCTACACTACACAAACTCCGCTGCACTACCCTAAACCCTTAAACACTACCCCCTGCACTACACAAACACCACTGCAATACCCTAAACCCTAAACCCCTACCCCCAGCATGACCCCCTTCACAACACAAACACCAATGCACTACACTAAACCCTAAAACACTACCCCAGCACTAACCCCTACACTACCCAAACACGAATGCACTACCCTAAACCCTAAAACACTCCCCCAGCGCGATCCCCTACACTACACAAACACCACAGCACTACCCTAAACCCTAAAACACTACCCGAAGCACGACCCCCTACACTACCCAACCACCACTGCACTACCCTAAAACCCTAAAACACTACCCCCAGCATGACTCCTACACTACCCCAACGCCACTGGAGTAACCTAAACCCTAAATCTACCCCCAGCATGACCTCCCACATTTGTCAAAACACCACTGCACAACCCTAAACCCTAAAACAATATCCCCAGCACAAACCCCTACACTACCCAAACACCACTTCACCACACTAAACCATAAAACACTAACCCCAGCATGATCCCCTACACTACCCAAACACCACTGCGCTACCCTATACCCTAAAACATGACCCCCTACACTACACAAGTACCACTGCACTAACCTAAACCTTAAAACACTACCCCCAGCATGACCCCCTAACCTACACCCTAAAACACTACCCCCTACACTACACAAACACCACTGCACTACCCTAAACCCTAAAACACTACCCCCAGCAAGACCCCCTACACTACACAAACACCACTGGACTACTTTAAACCCTAAAACAGTACCGCAGCACTACCCCCTACACCACCCAAACACCACTGCACTACCCTAAATACTAAAACACTATCCCCAGCACGACCCACTACACTACACAAAAAACACTGCACTACCCTAAACAATAAAACACGACCCGAAGCATGACCCCTACACTACCCAAACACAACTGCACTATGCTAAACCTAAAAACACCAGCCCCAGCATGACCGTACACTACCCAAGCACCACTGCACTACCCTAAAACCTAAAACACAACCCCCTACACTACACAAACCCCACTGCACTACCCTAATCCCTAAAACACTACCCCCAGTATGACCCCGAACACTACACAAACACCACTGCACTACCCTAAACCCTAAAACACTACCCCCTACACTCCGCAAACACCACTGCACTACCCTAAACCCAAAAACACTACCCCCAGCATGACACCCTACACTACCCAAACATAACTGCACCTCCCTAAACCCTAAAACACTAACCCATCACTACCCCCTACACCACCCAAACATCACTGCACTACCCTAAATACTAAAACACTATCCCCAGCATGACCCCCTACAATACACAAAAACACTGCACTACCCTAAACAATAAAACAATGACCCTAAGCTTGACCCCCTACACTACCCAAACACCAGTGCACTACCCTAAACCCTAAAACACTACCCCCAGCACGACCCCCTTCACCAGTCAAACACAACTGCACTACGCTAAACACCAAAACACTACCCCCAGCACAACCCCCTACACTACGCAAACACCACTGCACTTCCCTAATCCCTAAAACACGACCCCCTAAACTATACAAACACAACAGCACTACCCTAAACTATAAAATACAACCCCGGCATGACCCCCTACACTACACAAACTCCGCTGCACTACCCTAAACCCATAAACACTACCCCCTGCACTACACAAACACCACTGCAATACCCTAAACCCTAAACCCCTACCCCCAGCATGACCCCCTTCACAACACAAACACCAATGCACTACACTAAACCCTAAAACACTACCCCAGCACTAACCCCTACACTACCCAAACACGAATGCACTACCCTAAACCCTAAAACACTCCCCCAGCGCGATCCCCTACACTACACAAACACCACAGCACTACCCTAAACCCTAAAACACTACCCGAAGCACGACCCCCTACACTACCCAACCACCACTGCACTACCCTAAAACCCTAAAACACTACCCCCAGCATGACTCCTACACTACCCCAACGCCACTGGACTAACCTAAACCCTAAATCTACCCCCAGCATGACCTCCCACATTTGCCAAAACACCACTGCACAACCCTAAACCCTAAAACAATATCCCCAGCACAAACCCCTACACTACCCAAACACCACTTCACCACACTAAACCCTAAAACACTAACCCCAGCATGATCCCCTACACTACCCAAATACCACTGCGCTACCCTATACCCTAAAACATGACCCCCTACACTACACAAGTACCACTGCACTAACCTAAACCTTAAAACACTACCCCCAGCATGACCCCCTAACCTACACCCTAAAACACTACCCCCTACACTACACAAACACCACTGCACTACCCTAAACCCTAAAACACTACCCCCAGCAAGACCCCCTACACTACACAAACACCACTGGACTACTTTAAACCCTAAAACAGTACCGCAGCACTACCCCCTACACCACCCAAACACCACTGCACTACCCTAAATACTAAAACACTATCCCCAGCACGACCCACTACACTACACAAAAAACACTGCACTACCCTCAACAATAAAACACGACCCGAAGCATGACCCCTACACTACCCAAACACAACTGCACTATGCTAAACCTAAAAACACCAGCCCCAGCATGACCGTACACTACCCAAGCACCACTGCACTACCCTAAAACCTAAAACACAACCCCCTACACTACACAAACCCCACTGCACTACCCTAATCCCTAAAACACTACCCCCAGTATGACCCCGAACACTACACAAACACCACTGCACTACCCTAAACCCTAAAACACTACCCCCTACACTACACAAACACCACTGCACTACCCTAAACCCAAAAACACTACCCCCAGCATGACACCCTACACTACCCAAACATAACTGCACCTCCCTAAACCCTAAAACACTACCACCAGCACGATTCGCTACACTACACAAACACCACTGCACTACCCTAATCTCTAAAACACTACCCCCAGAACAACCCCCTAGACTACTCAAACACCACTGCACTACCCTAAACCCTAAAACACTACCCCAGCACGACTCCCTACACTACCCAAACATAACTGCACTACTCTAAACCCTGAAACAGTACCATCAGCACAACTCCCTACACTACCCAAACAACACTGCACTACCCTAAACCCTAAATCTTCCCCCAGCACAACCCCCTAGACTAAACAAACACCACTGCACTACCCTAAAACCTTAAACACTGCCCCCTGTATGTTATGAATTTGTTATGAATTTGATTAAGCGCGAACAGCTGCCCCAGCAACGAGGCGTCCCGGCGCTAAAAACCATAAAATACCTGCTGAGGGAAATGGGGAGGGAGAGACAGAAGGCCTAAGACAGTGGGAACAGATGAGTTTTAATTGCCTTCCGGAAGGCGGACAAGTTATTCAGGGAGCGAATGTTCGGTGGCAGGGAGTTCCAAAGTTTTGCCCCCAGAACTCTGAAGGAGCGGCCCCCAACACGACAGAGTTTCGTTCGAGGAACAGTCACAAGGTGTTGACCTAAAGAATGCAAATTGCGTTGAGGGATGTAAGGTACTAAGAGCGGGTGTAGAAGTTCAGGACATTCTGATTTAAGAATTTTAAAAGCAATAGTGAGGGTCTTGAATTGAATTCTCGATTCGATAGAAAGCCAGTGTAATCTTTGGATAGTAGCTCTGACGGAGCACCTACGGTGGAGGCCCACCACGGCCCTTGCCGCTGAGTTCTGTACCCGTTGCAGCCGTGCTATCTCTGCTTTATTGGCGCCTAAAAATAGAACACTGGCGTAATCCAACCGGGAGAGAATGATGGATTGGATTATTAGCTGGCGCGTTTTCGAATCAAAGAAACCGAGTATTGGGTTGTGGCTCCTCAGCAGGCCCACACAAGTAGCAGCCACTTTCTTTGTGTGGGTCTGAAAACTAAGCGAGGAGTCCAGCCATACACCCAAGCTTTTCACCAGAGTTTTCGGTGATGGGATGGGGCCCAGCAAGGAAGGCCACCAGTGATCACTCCAATAACTGGAGTTTTTTCCGAGGAGCAGCACCTCCGTTTTCCCAGCGTTCAGCTGTAGGCAGTTGCCCGTCATCCACTGGGCAACTGCAGCCAGGCCATCCCTAAATCTCGTGGCCGAAATAGAGGGGCCCTCAGTGAGAGTGATGACCAGCTGCGTGTCGCCAGCGTACGACACCAGCGTGAGGTCCCACTCTTTGGCTACTGCCGAGAGAGGCTGCACATAGAGGTTAAAAAGGGATGGACTGAGTGCAGAGCCCTGGGGGACTCCTTGGCCGATGGAGTGGGACCGGGAGATAAACGGAGGAGCTGAGACTCGAAAGGATCTGTCCTTCAAGAATGAGCGGAACCAGTCATGGGCGAGATCACTAATCCCTATAGCCTCAAGGCGTTTTAGCAAGATGTTATGGGAAACCGTATCAAAGACTGCGCTGAGATCAAGCAGAATCAGCGCAGCACTCTGACCGGCATCTAGTATATTCCGGAGGTGTTCGGTGGTGGACAAAAGAGGAGACTCGGTACTATGACCTGGCCTAAACCCATTCTGAGATGGGTCCAAGATGTTGTTTTGGACCATGTGGTGGGACAGGACATTATTCACGTGGGCTTCTGCTAGCTTAGACACCCAGGGGAGCAGCGAGATGGGTCTAAAGTTTTCCAATTTTGTATGGTCTAAAGTAGGCTTTTTAATAATAGGGGTGACCCATGCTTGTTTCCAGCAGGTTGGGACCACAGCCGAGGAAAAGGAGAGATTGAGTGGCGTGGCCAGGGAAGGGAGAAAAAAATCTAAAGACTCAAGAAATTGGGCCGGTAGAATGGGATCTGAAGGGGAGCCGGACTTAACCTTTCTACAAAGTTTGGCTAGGTCGTCATGGGAAATTTCAGGTAAGAGTGACAGCCTAGTGCCCTTGATAGGTGGATTAACGGGGTTAGTGAGGTCGGGAAAGTCCTGTGAGAAGGCACTATACATTTTCCTCACCTTATCTATAAAGAAAACGGCGAGATCCTCACACTGCTGTGTGGAGGTAATACAGGAGGCTGGATTGTCGCAATTTTGAAGTTTTTGCACCAATTTAAAAATAGTATTTGTAGGATTAGTGCTGGAGTTGATTTCTTTTGCGTAGAAGGACGCGCGCGCAGCGCGTATGGCTTTGTGATAGAGTTTTAATTTGGACAGGTAAAGAGCTTTATCCCAGTCTTTGTACTCCTTTCTCCAACTACGCTCAGCTACTTTACACTCTTTCCGCATAATTTTCAGATTTTCATTATACCATGGGTTGGAGGGGGAGCTACGTCCTTTAGTCCATTTAGCTGGTATAAGGGTGTCAAGTCCTTTAATAATCCAGTCCTGGAAAGCAGCATAGGACGTGTTGATATCCTTAGTAGCTTTGTGATGGAATTCTCCTAAAGTGGTGAGAAGGTCACCAGTTTGTAGTTTATGCCATGGTCTCTTAAGACAAGAGGTAGACACTTCTTTATTGGGCAATTCTCTTACCATTATCGTAAATCTGATAAGAAAGTGGTCAGTCCATCCCATGGGTTTGGGTGGGTCAGCCCTGGCCTCCGGGATATTGGTGAAGACAGGGTCTAGTAAATGACCAGTGGAGTGTGTAGTGGTATGAATAAGTGGATTTAACTGTAAGGCTGTAAAATCCGCCAGAAGATTTTTGATGGTGGGGTCTAAAATGGAGTCGAAGTGGAGGTTAAGATCTCCCAGTATAGTAAAGTTAGGCGAGGTCACTACTAGGGCATGAGCCACCTCTAGAAGTTCCTCAATAAACTTAGAGGTGGGTCCCGGAGGTCGATAGATGTAGAGCCCGGAGAGGGCAAAGTGGGGGCCCGTAGTGATTTTAAAACAAGCACTTTCACACCTCTCGATGTCTTCCTTCATAAAAGAGCAGGTGTATAGCGTTCGGTATATGACAGCTATACCACCTCCCCTAGTGTCTCTATTGATAGACTTCATAGAGAAGCCCTCCGGCAGCGTGAGGCTCGGGATGCTGGTCAGATCGTCCTGGAGCCAGGTTTCACATAAAAATAGAATATCCAGATTCTCGTCAGTTAAGAGAGTATTAACTTCAGGATGGTGTTTTACAAGCGACCTGACATTCAGCTGGAGGACCGTGAGGGGAGTGTGTTTTGGCACACTGGCTTTGTGTCCAGATAAGCAGGGTTTGGGTGTGTCAAAGTTGCAGGACTTACATTGTCGGCCAGTCTGTCCAAGGCAGCCGACTAGCTTGTCACATCTCTGAGCCAAGTTCAGAGCGAGGAGACGCTCCCTATCATATCGGTAAACATTCCGTGCAGTTGGAGCAGGGAGACAGGCGAGACACGATGTCTTGGCGATGACGGGCATAGACGGGCTTGCCTTAGGCGCGCCTTCGGCGCGCAAACTGCGCGCCCGCTGCGCCCGTCCGCTGCACGCACGGTGAATACACATATTATCAAGGGGAAGGAAGGGCGGGGGGGCGTGGCCTCAAAGTGTGCGTGGCCTCGCGGCTCGCCGGCAATGGCGGTGGGAATTGTTTGGTGCTCGAGTCCGCAACCAGCGCTGAATCCGCTGTGCGGTGAGCTCAAGGAGCAGAGTCCTGAGGTGCCAGAAAAGGGTGAGTGCCATTAAAATCAGCAAGTAATAGTGACACACAATTTTTAAAAAGCAGATAACTCCCGGCTTCCGCCTCAGGAGGATACGTGGTTCTGACTGCAGACGCTCGTGATCAGCGTTTTATGCAGAGCAGGGCGGGGGGGCGTGGCCTCAAAGTGGGCGTGGCCTCGCGGCTCGCCGGCAATGGCGGCGGGAATTGTTTGGTGCTCGAGTCCGCAACCAGCGCTGAATCCGCTGTGCGGTGAGCTCAAGAGGCAGAGTCCTGAGGTGCCAGAAAAGGGTGAGTGCTATTAAAATCAGCAAGTAATAGTGACACACAATTTTTAAAAAGCAGATAACTCCCGGCTTCCGCCTCAGGAGGATACGTGGTTCTGACTGCAGACGCTCGTGAACAGCGTTATATGCAGAGCAGGTCGGGGGGCGTGGCCTCAAAGTGGGCGTGGCCTCGCGGCTCGCCAGCAATGGCGGCGGGAAATGTTTGGTGCTCGAGTCCGCAACCAGCGCTGAATCCGCTGTGCGGTGAGCTCAAGGAGCAGAGTCCTGAGGTGCCAGAAAAGGGTGAGTGCTATTAAAATCAGCAAGTAATAGTGACACACAATTTTTAAAAAGCAGATAACTCCCGGCTTCCGCCTCAGGAGGATACGTGGTTCTGACTGCAGACGCTCGTGATCAGCGTTTTATGCAGAGCAGGGCGGGGGGCGTGGCCTCAAAGTGGGCGTGGCCTCGCGGCTCGCCGGCAATGGCGGCGGGAATTGTTTGGTGCTCGAGTCCGCAACCAGCGCTGAATCCGCTGTGCGGTAAGCTCAAGGAGCAGAGTCCTGAGGTGCCAGAAAAGGGTGAGTGCTATTAAAATCAGCAAGTAATAGTGACACACAATTTTTAAAAAGCAGATAACTCCCGGCTTCCGCCTCAGGAGGATACGTGGTTCTGACTGCAGACGCTCGAGATCAGCGTTTTATGCAGAGCAGGGCGGGGGGCGCGGCCTCAAAGTGGGCGTGGCCTCGCGGCTCGCCGGCAATGGCGGCGGGAAATGTTTGGTGCACGAGTCCGCAACCAGCGCTGAATCCGCTGTGCGGTGAGCTCAAGGAGCAGAGTCCTGAGGTGCCAGAAAAGGGTGAGTGCTATTAAAATCAGCAAGTAATAGTGACACACAATTTTTAAAAAGCAGATAACTCCCGCCTTCCACCTCAGGAGGATACTTGGTTCGTGGTACGTGGTACGTGGTATAACCCCCTATACTACACAAATACCACAGCACAGCCCTAACCCCTAAATCTACCCCCAGCATGACCTCTGCTCTACACAAACACCACTGCACTACCGTAAACCCTAAAACACGACCCTAAGCACGACCCCTACACTCGACAAACACCACTGTACTACCCTAAACCCTAAAACACTACCCCCAGCAAAATCCCCTTCACTACCCAAACACAGCTGCACTATGCTAAACCTAAAAACACTACCCCCAGCACGACCACTTACACTACCCAAACACCACTGCACTACCCTACACCCTAAAACACTACCCCTATACTACACAAACACCACTGCACTACCCTTAACCCTAAAACACTACCCCAGCACAACCACCTACACTACACAAACACCACTGCACTACCCTAAACCCTAAAACACTACCCCATCACTACCCCCTACACCACCCAAACATCACTGCACTACCCTAAATACTAAAACACTATCCCCAGCATGACCCCCTACACTACCCAAACACCAGTGCACTACCCTAAACCCTAAAACACTACCCCCAGCACGACCCCCTTCACCAGTCAAACACAACTGCACTACGCTAAACACCAAAACACTACCCCCAGCACAACCCCCTACACTACGCAAACACCACTGCACTTCCCTAATCCCTAAAACACGACCCCCTAAACTATACAAACACAACTGCACTACCCTAAACTGTAAAATACTACCCCGGCATGACCCTCTACACTACACAAACTCCGCTGCACTACCCTAAACCCTTAAACACTACCCCCTACACTACACAAACACCACTGCAATACCCTAAACCCTAAAACACTACCCCCAGCATGACCCCCTTCACAACACAAACACCAATGGACTACACTAAACCCTAAAACACTACCCCAGCACTAACCCCTACACTACCCAAACACGAATGCACTACCCTAAACCCTAAAACACTCCCCCAGCACGATCCCCTACACTACACAAACACCACAGCACTACCCTAAACCCTAAAACACTACCCGAAGCACGACCCCCTACACTACCCAACCACCACTGCACTACCCTAAAACCCTAAAACACTACCCCCAGCATGACTCCTACACTACCCCAACGCCACTGGACTAACCTAAACCCTAAATCTACCCCCAGCATGACCTCCCACATTTGCCAAAACACCACTGCACAACCCTAAACCCTAAAACATTATCCCCAGCACAAACCCCTACACTACCCAAACACCACTGCACCACACTAAACCCTAAAACACTAACCCCGCATGATCCCCTACACTACCCAAACACCACTGCGCTACCCTATGCCCTAAAACATGACCCCCTACACTACACAAGTACCACTGCACTAACCTAAACCTTAAAACACTACCCCCAGCATGACCCCCTACCCTACACAAACACCTCTACACTAACCTACACCCTAAAACACTACCCCCTACACTACACAAACACCACTGCACTACCCTAAACCCTAAAACACTACCCCCAGCAAGACCCCCTACACTACACAAACACCACTGGACTACTTTAAACCCTAAAACACTACCGCAGCACTACCCCCTACACCACCCAAACACCACTGCACTGCCCTAAATACTAAAACACTATCCCCAGCACGACCCACTACACTACACAAAAAACACTGCACTACCCTAAACAATAAAACACGACCCCAAGCATGACCCCCTACACTACCCAAACACCAGTGCACTACCCTAAACCCTAAAACACAACCCCCAGCATGACTCCCTAAACTACACAAACACCACTGTACTACCATAAAGCCTAAAACACTACCCACAGCACGACCACCTTCACTACTCAAACACAAATGCACTACGCTAAACCCAAAAACAAGACCCCCTACACTACACAAACACAACTGCACTACCCTAAACCGTAAAACACTACCCCAGCATGACTCCCTACATTACACAAACTCCGCTGCACTACCCTAAACCCTAAAACACTACCCCCTACAATACACAAACGCAACTGCAATACCCTAAACCCTAAAACACTACCCCAGCACAACACCCTACACAACACAAAGACCTCTGCACTACCCTAAACCCTAAAACACTACCCCAGCACTACCCCCTACACTACCCAAACACAACTGCTCTACCCTAAACCCTAAAACACTACCCCCAGCACGACTCCCCACACGACCCAAACACCACAGCACTACCCTAAAACATAAATCACTACCCCAAGCACGACCCCCTACACTACCCAAACACCACTGCACTACACTAAACCCTAAAACAATACCCGTAGCATGACTCCCTACACTACAAAAAAAACACTGCACTACCCTAAACCGTAAAACACTACCCCAGCATGACCCCCTACACTACACAAACTCTGCTGCACTAGCCTAAACCCTAAAACACTACCTCCTACACTACACAAACACAACTGCAATACCCTAAACCCTAAAACACTACCCCCAGCACAACACCCTACACAACACAAACACCTCTGCTTTACCCTAAACCCTAAAACACTACCCCAGCACTACCCCCTACACTACCCAAACACAACTGCTCTACCCTAAACCCTAAAACACTACCCCCAGCACGACTCCCACACGACCCAAACACCACAGCACTACCCTAAAACCTAAAACACTACCCCAAGCACTCCCCCCTACACTACCCAAACACAATTGCACTAACCTAAACCCTAAATCCACCCCCAGCATGACCTCCCACATTTCACAAATACCACTGCACAACCCTAAACCCTAAAACAATATCCCCAGCACAAACCCCTACACTACCCAAACACCACTGCACCACCCTAAACCCTAAAACACTAACCCCAGCATGATCCCCTACACTACCCAAACACCACTGCGCTACCCTATACCCTAAAACATGACCCCCTACACTACACAAACACCACTGCACTGCCCTAAACCCTAAAACACTACCCCCATCACGACCCCAATCACTACCCAAACACAACTGCTCTACCCTAAACCCTAAAACACTACCCCCAGAATGACCCTCTACACTTCACAAACACTACTGCACTACCCTACTGCACTACCCTAAACCAAAAACACTACCCTCAGCACGACCCCCTACTCTACTAAACACCACTGCTCTACCCTAAACTCAAAAACACGACCCCATACACTACACAAATACCAGTACACTACACTAAACCCTAAAACACTACCCCCAGCACGACCCGCTATACTACACAAACACCACTGCACTACCCATAACCCTAAAACAATACCCCCTACACTATACATACACCACTGCACTACCCTAAACTCTAAAACACTACCCCCCAGTATGATGCCATACACTACACAAACACCACTGCACTACCCCAAACCCTAAAACTCTTCCCCAACACTACCACCTACACTACCCAGACACCACTGCACTACCCTAAACCCTCAAACACTACCCCCAGCATAGCCCCTTACACTACCCAAACACCACTGCACTACCCTAAACCCTAAAAAATTATCCCCGGCACGACCCCCTACACTACCCAAACACCACTGCACTACCCTAAACCCTAAAACACTACCCCTACAATACACAAACACCACTACACTACCCTCAACCCTAAAGCACTACCCCCAGCATGATCCTTACACTACACAAACCCCACTGTACTACCCTAAACCCTTAAACTCTACCCCCTGCACTATACAAACACCACTGCACTACCCTCAACCATAAAACACTACCCCCAGCACTACTCCCTACACTACCCAAACACCACTGCACTACCCTAAACCCTAAAACACTACCCCCTACAATACACAAACACCACTACACTACCCTCAACCCTAAAGCACTACCCCAGCACGACCCATACACTACACAAGCACCACTTCACTACCCTAAACCCTAAAACACTACCCCCAGCACGACACCCTACATTCCTCAAATATAACTGCACTACCCTAAACCCTAAAACACTACTCCCAGCACGACCCCTTTAATATACAGACACCACTGCACTGCCTTAAACCCTAAATCCACCCCCAGCATGACCTCCCACATTTCACAAATACCACTGCACAACCCTAAACCCTAAAACAATATCCCCAGCACAAACCCCTACACTACCCAAACACCACTGCACCACCCTAAACCCTAAAACACTAACCCCAGCATGATCCCCTACACTACCCAAACACCACTGCGCTACCCTATACCCTAAAACATGACCCCCTACACTACACAAACACCCCTGCACTGCCCTAAACCCTAAAACACTACCCCCATCACGACCCCAATCACTACCCAAACACAACTGCTCTACCCTAAACCCTAAAACACTACCCCCAGAATGACCCTCTACACTTCACAAACACTACTGCACTACCCTACTGCACTACCCTAAACCAAAAACACTACCCTCAGCACGACCCCCTACTCTACTAAACACCACTGCTCTACCCTAAACTCAAAAACACGACCCCATACACTACACAAATACCAGTACACTACACTAAACCCTAAAACACTACCCCCAGCACGACCCGCTATACTACACAAACACCACTGCACTACCCATAACCCTAAAACAATACCCCCTACACTATACATACACCACTGCACTACCCTAAACTCTAAAACACTACCCCCCAGTATGATGCCATACACTACACAAACACCACTGCACTACCCCAAACCCTAAAACTCTTCCCCAACACTACCACCTACACTACCCAGACACCACTGCACTACCCTAAACCCTCAAACACTACCCCCAGCATAGCCCCTTACACTACCCAAACACCACTGCACTACCCTAAACCCTAAAAAATTATCCCCGGCACGACCCCCTACACTACCCAAACACCACTGCACTACCCTAAACCCTAAAACACTACCCCTACAATACACAAACACCACTACACTACCCTCAACCCTAAAGCACTACCCCCAGCATGATCCTTACACTACACAAACCCCACTGTACTACCCTAAACCCTTAAACTCTACCCCCTGCACTATACAAACACCACTGCACTACCCTCAACCATAAAACACTACCCCCAGCACTACTCCCTACACTACCCAAACACCACTGCACTACCCTAAACCCTAAAACACTACCCCCTACAATACACAAACACCACTACACTACCCTCAACCCTAAAGCACTACCCCAGCACGACCCATACACTACACAAGCACCACTTCACTACCCTAAACCCTAAAACACTACCCCCAGCACGACACCCTACATTCCTCAAATATAACTGCACTACCCTAAACCCTAAAACACTACTCCCAGCACGACCCCTTTAATATACAGACACCACTGCACTGCCTTAAACCCTAAAACACTACCCCCTGCATGACCACCTACACTACACAAACACCACTGTACTACCCTAAACTTTAAATCTACCCCCAGCATGACCCCCTTCACAATTCAAACACAACAGCACCACCCTAAACCGAAAAACACTACCCCCAGCACAACCCCCTACACTACTAAACACCACTGCACTAACCTAAACCCTAAAACACAACCCCCTACACTACACATATACCACTGCACTACCCTAAACCCTAAAACACTACTGCAGCTCGACCCCCTTCACTACACAAACACCACTGCACTACTCTAAATCGTAAAACACTACCTCAGCACTACATCCTGCACTACCCAAACACCACTGCACTACCATAAACCCTAAAACACTACACCCAGCACGACCCCCTACACTACTCAAACACCACTGGACTACCCTAAACCTTAAAAAACTACCCCCTGCACTACACAAACACCACTGCACTACCCTCAACCCTAAAACACTACCCCCAGCACTACTCCATTCAATACACAAACACCACTGCACTACCCTAAACCCTAAAACAATATCCCCAGCACTACCCCCTACACTATACAATCACCACTGCACGGCATTTCTCTAAACCAGGAAACACTACACCAGCACGACCCCCTATACTTCTCAAACACCACTGCAGTACCCTAAATCCTAAAACATTGCCCTCTGCAACACCCCCTACACTACACAAACACGACTGCACTACCCTAAATCCTAAAAAACAACCCCCAGTACGACTCCCTATGCTACACAAATACCACTGAACTACCCTACACCCTAAAACACTACCCCAGAACGAACCCCTGTGTGAGAAATTGGCCTGATATATGATGTCACTAATTCTAGTTTACACCTTGTATCAGTCCAAACAACCCTTATGGTGATTGGTTGTAAAGTCAACCTTATAGACCAGCTATCCTAGTGGTAGCATGGACAAGAGCAGTCTTAGGCTAAACTCTGAATGGCATGTGAAGCCAGCTGTAATACCAAATATAATCCCTTGAATACCAAATGAAAGGACACCACAACAGATATATATATAAAATAAAGTGTATTTATTCTAGTCAAACCCTCAGCACTCTTTATGAGATTCGAGGTAAGTACAACACAGTCTTATTCAAGCATACATTAAGTCACACAGGTAAGTAATACAGTTAGGCCCTAGGGGCCACGCAAACCATGTACTAAAGAAGTGGTATAAGGACCACTGTCACGGAAATAGGATAGGCCTAGGCCTAGGGAATCGCTGGGGCTACACTACACTACCCAAGGTTAGGAAGTGGGAGGCCCACGGGATTCAGGTACAGAGTGGAAACACTCACGCGTAATGCGTATAACTGATAGAAATAGTACAGTTCTGAAATAAGCAGTTTTAGGACACTTCAGGTATAGCTAGAAAGTCGAGACTCGGAAACTAGACCCTAGGATAGTCAATACCCTTGTGAGCACCGAAGTACCCAAGTTACCTAGCCCACGGGTGCATAGGTGTGAACTTGCGTCAGGTTTCGTCGTGGACTTCTATGGATGCCTGAAGGAAAGTTGCTGACAGGCAGTCAGTGAAAAGTGTCCGGTGGATCCCAAGGCCGGGATCAAGAAGGAAGGATACCTGCAAGCAGAAGGGACAGAGTCAGGGTCACTAGCCAGTGACCACGTGGAACCAGGAAGGAACCAGGCGATGTCGGGAGATTGCAGGTGAAGAGGTGAAGCTTGTCGCAGCAGCCACGGGTACCAGGAGATGTCGAGGACAACCAGGAACAGGAGGCGAGCTGTCCCACGAAGGCTCTTGCTGTCGGCGGCGTCGAAGTCGAACTAGGACTCACCAAGCCTTGGCAAGTGGAACCCACGAAGAATGGAGGACTTGCTTCTGGTGCAGACCAGGAAGGTCTGGGGCGCTTCTCTTTTGCAGAGGAGCAGGAGCCAGTCTGGAGGAGCCAAACCAGCAGTGGAAAATCAAAGGTGTGTCGTCGCAAAGGCCGCTAGCCAACGGGCAAGCAACCGGACAGACGCGGCAAGCAGGAAAATGCAGAAGGGCCCCACGCAGGACTCGTGGAGTGTGGGGGGCTGCTCTTTGGTGCAGATGGTGCTTGGGGTTGGGGCTTCTCAATCCCCAGTGCACAGCTTCGAGGGTGCCTCAGAAGCTGCGCTGGAAAATACTCGCCACTTTTCCCAGGTAGCCGGTCCCACGTCTCTCGTCGCCTCCACGGACCTCAGCACGGCTGTGGATGTGGAACAGGATCGGAGAAGTCTGGAAGTCAAGACTCTGGTCAGGCTCTGCAGTCGGTCCCTCGTAGAACTTCAGCAAAGCAAAGGGTAAGTCTCTTGATGGTGCCTGTTTGCACAGGGTAGCCACTCCTTGTCCACAAGGGAGATTCTTCAGTCTTCTCCTTTCGTCGAATGTCGAAGGTCCAGAGTTTCTGTTCAAGTTGCAGGTTCAGGATAATCTAATCTCCTGGGGCCCAGCTACCACACTTATACTAATCTGGGGGGCTGGGTTGCCTGCTAGGTCACGCCTTATGGGTGGGACCTGGGAGGGGGGTGGTTACACCCCCTTCCCTTTGTCCAGTTTCACGCCAGGACTGGGGCTGGAGTGCCCCAGCTCCGGTTTGAACTGGACTATGCATGGGACACCTTGTGTGCCCCACGCAGTGTCTCGTTTCTTTCATCCCTCCCTGCCCCAATACACTAAGGCCTCTCTGGGGTGGTGCTCGCACCTCCCAAGGCAGGAAACCTATTGTCCAAGCCTCCCGTGCCGGGATCACACCCAGCAGCAGGAGGTCAGACTTGTGTCGTGGCAGCAGCATCCATTTTGTGATGCTGGGGCTCTGGTTAACTTTAACCGGGTAAGCAGGTTTCAACATGTCTTCTCCCTCTAGAAGGGAGGGATAACATCCTCATCCCCAGAAATGGGATGGGGTATTATTCCAAAGTGTTAGACACCTTACACGACATGTTTTGATAAAGCCAAACCATAGTTACCATAACCGTTTAAGATTATAAGGCACTTTAAGAGTATATGGTAGGCTATATCATAGAACAGCTATAAGGACATGGTTCCGAAAGCTGCAGACAGGCTCAGCTCATGCTAGAGCACCATCTCACATGTTACCAAGCACTCTGCCTCCAGGATTGTTAAGGCCTGCCATAGGAGTGGCTGATAGGTACACATGTGTCTATATATAAGGTAGATATAGGAATACTACACCTTAGCAAGGGGTGATTACACGACCTTGCCCCAGCTGAGTGATCAGCCAGTTGTGTCATAATGGAAGGCCAGGCCAGGGATGGCATAATACATACTGCAGCCCCTGGTAGGCCTAGGGTACACCTATGCCCTGGGTACCTAAGGTACACTGTACAGGGGCCAATAAGGTGATCCTATCCAATTGGGTTATGCACCTAAAGTACATAGTGTTAATTTAGAGAGAGAACAGCAGGGCTGTGGGTCTGATTAGCAGGCCCACAGCCACATCTAAGTCAAAAACCAGTAAAGCAAAAGGAAAAAGTGGTGGTGAACATAGAAAGCAGACCCTACTCTCCTACACAACCCCCACCCCCAAACTTAGGGACATTAAACTAACCTTGACCAGTTGAGTCTTCATGTTCTAAGTGGAAATATCTGGAGAGTCCATCTGCATTGGCATGGTCAGTCCCAGGTCTATGTTCCACTGTGAAGTCCATCCCCTGTAGGGAAATGGACCACCTAAGAAGTTTGGGATTTTCACCCTTCATCTGATTTAGCCACAAGAGGGGCTTATGGTCTGTCTGAATCTTGAAGTGAGTGCCAAACAAGAATGGCCTCAGCTTCTTCAGGGCCCAAACCACAGCAAAGGCCTCCCTCTCAATAGCTGACCAACGTTTCTCTCTAGGGGTCAGCCTTCTACTTTTAAAAGCAATGGGCTGGTCTTGACCATCTATATTAAGTTGTGAAAGAACAGCTCCCACACCCAACTCAGAAGCATCTGTCTGGACAATAAGCTCTTTGGAGTAGTCTGGACTTTTCAGAATAGGTGCACTGCACATGGCCTGCTTCAGGTCATCAAATGCTTTTTGACAGCTTACTGTCCACTGAACTTTCTTTGGCATTTTCTTGGAGGTCAAGTCATTAAGTGGTGTCACAATGGACCCATAATTCTTAACAAACTTTCTGTAGTACCCAGTCAGGCCCAAGAAAGCTCTGACCTGAGTCTGGGTAGTTGGATGAGTCCAGTCCTTTATGGTCTGGATCTTGCTCTCCAGTGGTTGAACCTGACCCCCACCAACTAGGTGGCCCAGGTACACAACCTTGCTCTGCCCTATCTGGCACTTAGTGGCCTTGATAGTGAGGCCTGCCTTTTGCAGGGCCTCTAAAACATTCCTCAGGTGGACCAGGTGATCCTCCCAGGTGGAGCTAAAGACAGCAATATCATCAAGATAAGCTGCACAGTAGTCATCCAACCCAGTAAGGACTTGATTCACCAACCTTTGGAAAGTGGCAGGTGCATTCTTCAAACCAAAGGGCATTACCACAAATTGATAATGTCCTCCTGGGGTCGAGAAAGCAGTTTTGGCCTTTGCATTCTCAGCTATTCTGATTTGCCAGTAGCCTGCTGTCAGGTCAAATGTGCTCAAAAACTTAGCAGCTGCCAGTCTGTCAATGAGCTCATCTGCCCTAGGTATTGGGTGGGCGTCCTAGTGACAGCATTGAGACCTCTGTAGTCCACGCAAAACCTCATCTCTCTCTTACCATCTTGGGTGTGAGGTTTTGGCACAAGAACTACAGGACTAGCCCAGGGGCTCTCTGAAGGTTCAATGACTCCCAGCTCCAACATCTTTTGTACCTCAACTTTTATACGGTCCCTGACATGGTCAGGTTGCCTGTAGATTTTACTCTTCACAGGCAGACTGTCACCAGTGTCCACCTCATGGGTGCACCAGTTTGTCTGACTTGGGGTCAGAGAGAACATATGTCTGTAGGATTGCAGAACTTGTCTGCAGTCCTGTTGCTGATGAACAGTGAGGCTGTCAGAAAAGACCACACCATCAACTGAGCCATCATCAGGGTTCTGAGTCATCAGGTCTGGGAGAGGGTCACTCTCTTCCTCCTGCCCCTCATCTATCGCCCTATAGCCTGCCTTCCTCTTCCCGCCAAAATTGTGGAAAAGATTATGAACATCCAAATCTCAGATTTCATAGACCAGAATAACTGTCTAGATAATTCTCAATTTGGTTTCCGAAAGGGACACGGAACTGAAACCGCGCTTATTAAGGCTACTGATGAAATCAGGATGACACTTGATGGTGGAGGATCAGCAGTGCGCATTCTGTTGGACCTGTCGGCAGCTTTTGACACGGTCGATCACTCTATCTTGATCGACCGTGTCACAGCGGCAGGGATTACAAGTGGTGCTAAAGATCTTATTTCCTCTTTTCTCACTGATCGAGTACAATCAGTCGCCTTTGGCAATTTTAAGTCACCTCCTTTTACTCTCCCCTGTGGTGTCCCCCAGGGATCCTCGCTAAGTCCGACACTATTTAACATCTATGTGTCGGAGTTGGCGAGGATCATAAAAATCCATCACCTGGCGGTGACATCCTACGCTGATGACACCCGGATTGTCTTAGCCATTAATAAAAATGGAGATGAAGTGGCGTCCAATTTTAATCAGGGAATGTTAGCAATAAGTGATTGGATGTCCACAAATTGCTTGAAGCTTAACTCCGACAAAACGGAGGGGATGGTGTTTGGCAATCTCTCCCCAGCTTGGTCACCTACTTGGTGGCCGGCCGCTCTGGGACCACCCCCTTCCCCAGTGACTAAGGCAAGAAATTTGGGAGTTTTACTGGATACTAAACTCACTCTTATGCACCATGTTAATGCGATAGTATCATCCTCATTTTACACCATGAGAATGATCAAAAAACTCCTACCCTACCTTCCTATGAGCATGGCCAGAACGTTGGTCAGTGCATTAGTTATATCTCGCATAGACTATTGTAATGCGCTTCTGGTCAATGCTCAGGAAGGAGATTAAAAAAAGCTACAGTTGGTGCAGAATGCTGCGGCCAGATTGATCACGGCTACCCCCAAGTATACTTCCATCTCTGGCACTATTGAACAGCTTCATTGGTTGCCAGGGAAGAAAAGAACCAAATGTAAAGCACTTTGCATTGCGTATAAGGCAATTCACTCTCAAGGTCCTGCCTTTTTAAAGGACGCACTCTGCCCCTATAATCCTGTCAGATCCCTCCGATCTTCTACTGCCGGTCTTATGCAGGTTCCCAGGACTAAGAAGGTCTCCTGGGGAGACAGGTCCTTTATAGTGACCACTATCAAACTATGGAACAGTCTTCCAAGCCACATCAAAACCGGTATCTCCCTTCTTTCTTTCCGTAAACAGATAAAGACCTGGCTGTTTAAACAATAACTACTCATGGATCAGCATAGTGGACACTCAGCGCCGAGACACCCTCGGGTATTCGTGCGCTCAACAAATTTCCTAAATAAAAATAAATGAGTAAGCCCATGTCTGCCCTGTCAACATATGCCTTCAATCTGTTGACATGAAGCACCCTGTGGGGGCTTCTGGGAGTCCCAAGGTCCACCAAGTAGGTGACTTCTCCCTTTTGTTCAACAATAGTGTGGGGTCCAGACCATTTGTCTTGGAGTGCTGCTGGGGCCACTGGCTCCAACACCCACACTTTCTGCCCTGGCTGGTAAACAGTCAGCACAGCCATTTGGTCATGCCAAGCTTTTTGGAGTTCTTGGCTTGCCTCAAAGTTTTTAGAAGCCTTCTTCATATACTCTGCCATCCTGGAGCGGAGACCAAGTACATAATCCACTATATCAAGTTTGGGTTGTCTGAGAGGTCTCTCCCATCCTTCCCTTACTAAACATAGGGGTCCTCTTACAGGATGCCCAAACAAAAGCTCAAAAGGGCTGTAGCCAACCCCCTTTTGTGGGACCTCTCTGTAAGCAAACAGAAGGCAGGGTAAAAGGATGTCCCATCTCCGCCTAAGCTTGTCTGGTAACCCTTTTATCATTCCCTTTAGGGTCTTGTTGAATCTCTCCACAAGCCCATTGCACTGTGGGTGATAGGGTGTGGTGAACTTGTAGTTCACACCACACTCCTTCCACATTGCAGTCAAATATCCTGACATGAAGTTGGCACCTCTGTCAGAAATGACCTCCTTTGGAAAGCCCACTCTGGAGAATACTCCAAGTAGGGCCCTTGCCACAACAGAAGCTGTTGTGGTCCTCAGGGGAATAGCTTCAGGATACCTGATGGCATGGTCCACTATCACCAGTATGAATCTGTGCCCAGATGCTGTTTGTGGGTCCATTGGTCCTACAATATCTATGCCCACTCTTTCAAAGGGAACCCCCACCACAGGTAGTGGTAAAAGGGGGGCCTTTGTGGTGCCACCTGATTTGCCACTGGCTTGGCAGGTGACACAGGAGTGACAAAACTCCTTGGTATCTTCTGACATATGAGGCCAGTGAAAGTGAGGGACAAGCCTGTCCCAAGTCTTGTTCTGGCCTAAGTGTCCTGCAATGGGAATATCATGGGCCAAGGTAAGAAGGAAGCCTCTGAACTTCAGTGGTATGACCAACCTCCTGGATGCACCAGGCTTGGGGTCTCTAGCCTCTGAATACAGCAGCCCTTCATCCCAATACACTCTATGGGTACCTTGAGCATTCCCTGCAGCCTCAGCAGCAGCCTGCTGTCTGAGGGGTTCAAGAGAGGGGCAGTCCAATTATGCCTGCCTCAGATCTGCCCTTGAAGGTCCCCCTGTCCCAAGAAACTCAACCTGATTAGGTTCAAGTTCTTCTAGGACAGCTCCTTCAGGGCTCTCAGAATCATCCTCCTGTGAGGGCTGATCCACTACCTGAGGCAGGGGGGAAGGCACAGCCTTTACCCTACTGCTCTTTCTCTTGGTTTGTGACTGGTCCATAGTTCCAGGATCCAGCACTTGTTCAGTGGTGCACTTTTTGGCCTGTGACCTGGTCACAGCAAGGACATGTGCATCTATCCCCAGCATTTCTGCATGGGTCCTATACTCCACTTCAGATCAAACTTAAGTTTCAAGATCATTGCCCAGTAAACACTCCACAGGAAGGTCTGAACTAACAACAACTTTCTTGAGGCCAGTTACCCCTCCCCAGGAGAAGTTAACAATTGCCACACTATGGGAAGTAGTGGCATTGCTAGCGTTGGTCACTAGGTAATTCTCACCTAGCATGATCTGTCCAGGGTCCACAAAGGCAGGTGTCACCATTGTGACACTAGCCCCAGTGTCCCTGTAGGCCTGAGCCATTCTTTGGTTGATAAAAGGAGTCTGTCTGTACTTGCCCAGGTTACTGGGGCCTATAGTAGAGGACAAAGCTATGTCCCCATCACAGATCAGAACAGCCTGAGTAGGTATTCTGACTAGGCCAGAATCCTCCTCAGTTCCCAGGGTTAACCCTACTACACCCTTTTGCTGGGAACCACCACTTACAGCTGAACTAGGGGGTACAGTTGCCTTAGGGGCAATGGTGGCTGGGGGCTTATCCTTTTTGGTGCACTCACTAAACCAATGTGAGTTGGACTTACAATAGTTGCACCATGGTTTCTTTTGGCCATCTTTCTTTTTATCCTTTTTGGGACCACCCCCCCCCCCCCTGAGCCTTTTGGGGGCCTGGTGAAGACTTCTGGTCTTTATGTTTCTGATCATTACCCTTCTGGTCTGCCTTTTTCTGATCACCGCCCTGGTTCTGGTTTTTCTGCTTAACTCTAGTCCTGACCCATCTATCTGCCTTCTTTCCCAATTCTTGGGGAGAAGTCAGATCAGAATCAATCAGGTGTTGATGCAGTAGCTGGTTTTGACAGTTGTTAAGGATTTGCTCTCTCATTATCAAATTATACAATCCTGTATAGTCCTTAACCTTACTTCCCACTAGCCAGCCTTCCAGAGCCTTAGTGGCACAATCTACAAAGTCAGTTCAGTCCTGAGTCTGTGTCTTTTGGGTATCCCTGAACAACAACCTGTATTGTTCAGTGGTTAGGCCAAACCCATCACTTAGAGCACTCTTCAGGACAGTGTAATTGTCTGCATCCTCATCACTAACTGTGAGGAGCTTGTCTCTACCTTTCTCAGAGAAGGAGAGCCACAAGATAGCTGCCCACTGACTTTGGGGTACCTGCTGTACTTTACAAGCTCTCTCCAAAGCAGTTATCCATTTGTGGATGTCATCCCCACACTTGTAGGGAGGGACAATCTTCCTCAGGTTTCTATTATCATAGGTCCTGTCTCTATCCTTAGGGATATTGCTGCCACCAGTGGGTTCTAACCCACTTAACGTTTGCTCTCTAGCCAGAGCAAGCTTCTCCTTGGCAAGGGCAAGTTCTTCCCTCTCAATCCTTAGATTAGCTTCCCTCATTCTGGCTTCATGCTCTTTTCTCTGGGGGGAAGTCATTCCCCTGTGAGAAGAGGCATTAGAGATGCTAGAGACATGGGAGTGGATGGATTCCCTTGAAGGGGATCTGTCTCTCCTGTTTCTCTGGTTAAGCCCACTTGGGGGTCTGAATGGGGGGACCCCATGCAGACTCCCATGTATGCTTAAGTTAGCCTGGCTAAGTCTTCTAACTTTGACCTGGCTGTCTACCTCCTCATCTGAAGTCCCATCTGACTCATCTGTAGCGGGTAGACCATCACCTGTACCTAGGGTACCAGCCTGGGAGGCCCTAAGAGCATCATATTCCTCTAGGATCTCTACTAGCTGAAGGAGGGTGGGTTTGCACCCTGTTTTAACTTTCTGGAGGTACACAATTGTCTCATCTCCTGAAAATTTAGGGTATCATATCTAGAGGGGATCTTTCTAAGACCTGCCCCTCCTGAGAGAGAATCTACTAGATCTCCTCCCAGAGACATGATCTAGTGAGGGTGTGGTGTGTGCACCTACCTACATTAGTTGTATCTACTAAACCTCTCTAGTAGTTGTAGTCAGGGTGTGCTAGGCCCTTCAACCTACAACAACTAAGTCCAGTAGGACTTAAGTATTTATAATCTATGTTATATGTACCTAAACAATATCTGTGTGATCTTTCAATTTAGTATCTCAAGATTACAATGGTATCACAACAGCAAGCTCAGATCCCAACCGCTGCTCAGCAATGTGAGAAGTTGGCCTGATATATGATGTCACTAATTCTAGTGTACACCTTGTATCAGTCCAAACAACCCTTATGGTGATTGATTGTAAAGTCAACCTTATAGACCAGCTATCCTAGTGGTAGCATGGACAAGAGCAGTCTTAGGCTAAACTCTGAATGGCATGTGAAGCCAGCTGTTATACCATATATAATCCCTTGAATACCAAATGAAAGGACACCACAACAGATATATATTTAAAATAAAGTGTATTTATTCTAGTCAAACCCTCAGCACTCTTTATGAGATTCGAGGTAAGTTCAACACAGTCTTATTCAAGCATACATTAAGTCACACAGGTAAGTAATACAGTTAGGCCCTAGGGGCCACGCAAACCATATACTAAAGAAGTGGTATAAGGACCACTGTCACGGAAATAGGATAGGCCTAGGCCTAGGGAATCGCTGGGGCTACACTACACTACCCAAGGTTAGGAAGTGGGAGGCCCACGGGATTCAGGTGCAGAGTGGAAACACTCACGCGTAATGCGTATAATCGATAGAAATAGTACAGTTCTGAAATAAGCAGTTTTAGGACACTTCTGGTATAGCTAGAAAGTCGAGACTCGGAAACTAGACCCTAGGATAGTCAATACCATTGTGAGCACCGAAGTACCCAAGTTACCTAGCCCACGGGCTGCGGGTGCATAGGTGTGAACTTGCGTCGGGTTTCGTCGTGGACTTCTATGGATGCCTGAAGGAAAGTTGCTGACAGGCAGTCAGTGAAGAGTGTCTGGTGGATCCCAAGGCCGGGATCAAGAAGGAAGGATACCTGCAAGCAGAAGGGACAGAGTCAGGGTCACTAGCCAGTGACCACGTGGAACCAGGAAGGAACCAGGCGATGTCGGGAGATTGCAGGTGAAGAGGTGAAGCTTGTCGCAGCAGCCACGGGTACCAGGAGACGTCGAGGATGACCAGGACCAGGAAGCGAGCTGTCCCACGAATCCTCTTGCTGTCGGCAGCGTCGAAGTCGAACTAGGACTCACCAAGCCTTGGCAAGCGGAACCCACGAAGAATGGAGGACTTGCTTCTGGTGCAGACCAGGAAGGTCTGGGGCGCTTCTCTTTTGCAGAGGAGCAGGAGCCAGTCTGGAAGAGCCAAACCAGCAGTGGAAAATCAAAGGTGTGTCGTCGCAAAGGCCGCTAGCCAACGGGCAAGCAACTGGACAGACGTGGCAAGCAGGAAAATGCAGAAGGGCCCCACGCAGGACTCGTGGAGTGTGGGGGGCTGCTCTTTGGTGCAGATGGTGCTTGGGGTTGGGGCTTCTCAATCCCCAGTGCACAGCTTCGAGGGTGCCTCAGAAGCTGCGCTGGAAAATACTCGCCACTTTTCCCAGGTAGCCGGTCCCACGTCTCTCGTCGCCTCCACGGACCTCAGCACGTCTGTGGATGTGGAACAGGGTCGGAGAAGTCTGGAAGTCAAGACTCTGGTCAGGCTCTGCAGTCGGTCCCTCGTAGAACTTCAGCAAAGCAAAGGGTAAGTCTCTTGATGGTGCCTGTTTGCACAGGGTAGCCACTCCTTGGCCACAAGGGAGATTCTTCAGTCTTCTTCTTTCGTTGAATGTCGAAGGTCCAGAGTTTCTGTTCAAGTTGCAGGTTCAGGATAATCTAATCTCCTGGGGCCCAGCTACCACACTTATACTAATCTGGGGGGCTGGGTTGCCTGCTAGGTCACGCCTTATGGGTGGGACCTGGAAGGGGGGTGGTTACACCCTCTTCCCTTTGTCCAGTTTCACGCCAGGACTGGGGCTGGAGTGCCCTAGCACCGGTTTGAACTGGACTATGCATGGGACACCTTGTGTGCCCCAGGCAGTGTCTCGTTTCTTTCATCCCTCCCTGCCCCAATACACTAAGGCCTATCTGGGGTGCTGCTCGCACCTCCCAAGGCAGGAAACCTATTGTCCAAGCCTCCCGTGCCGGGATCACTCCCAGCAGCAGGAGGTCAGACTTGTGTCGTGGCAGCAGCATCCATTTTGTGATGCTGGGGCTCTAGTTAACTTTAACCGGGTAAGTAGGTTTCAACATGTCTTCTCCCTCTAGAAGGGAGGGATAACATCCTAATCCCCAGAAATGGGATGGGGGTATTATTCTAAAGTGTTGGACACCTTACACGACATGTTTTGATAAAGCCAAACCATAGTTACCATAATCGTTTAAGATTATAATGCACTTTAAGTGTATATGGTAGGCTATATCATAGAACAGCTATAAGGACATGGTTCCGAAAGCTGCAGACAGGCTCAGCTCATGTTAGAGCACCATCTCACATGTTACCAACCACTCTGCCTCCAGGATTGTTAAGGCCTGCCATAGGAGTGGCTGATAGGTACACATGTGTCTATATATAAGGTAGGTATAGGAATACTACACCTTAGCAAGGGGTGATTACACGACCTTGCCCCAGCTGAGTGATCAGCCAGTTGTGTCATAATGGAAGGCCAGGCCAGGGGTGGCATAATACATACTGCAGCCCCTGGTAGGCCTAGGGTACACCTATGCCCTGGGTACCTAAGGTACACTGTACAGGGGCCAATAAGGTGATCCTATCCAATTGGGTTATGCACCTAAAGTACATAGTGTTAATTTAGAGAGAGAACAGCAGGGCTGTGGGTCTGATTAGCAGGCACACAGCCACATCTAAGTCGAAAACCAGTAAAGCAAAAGCAAAAAGTGGGGGTGAACATAGAAAGCAGACCCTACTCTCCTACACAACACCCCCCCCCCCAAACTTAGGGACATTACACTAACCTTGACCAGTTGAGTCTTCATGTTCTAAGTGGAAATATCTGGAGAGTCCATCTGCATTGGCATGGTCAGTCCTAGGTCTATGTTCCACTGTGAAGTCCATCCCCTGTAGGGAAATGGACCACCTAAGAAGTTTGGGATTTTCACCCTTCATCTGATTTAGCCACAAGAGGGGCTTATGGTCTGTCTGAATCTTGAAGTGAGTGCCAAACAAGTATGGCCTCAGCTTCGTCAGGGCCCAAACCACAGCAAAGGCCTCCCTCTCAATAGCTGACCAACGTTTCTCTCTAGGGGTCAGCCTTCTACTTACAAAATCAATGGGCTGGTCTTGACCATCTATATTAAGTTGTGAAAGAACTGCTCCCACACCCAACTCAGAAGCATCTGTCTGGACAATAAACTCTTTGGAGTAGTCTGGACTTTTCAGAATAGGTGCACTGCACATGGCCTGCTTCAGGTCATCAAATGCTTTTTGACAGCTTACTGTCCACTGAACTTTCTTTGGCATTTTCTTGGAGGTCAAGTCATTAAGTGGTGTCACAATGGACCCATAGTTCTGAACAAACTTTCTGTAGTACCCAGTCAGGCCCAAGAAAGCTCTGACCTGAGTCTGGGTAGTTGGAGGAGTCCAGTCCTTTATGGTCTGGATCTTGCTCTCCAGTGGTTGAACCTGACCCCCACCAACTAGGTGGCCCAGGTACACAACCTTGCTCTGCCCTATCTGGCACTTAGTGGCCTTGATAGTGAGGCCTGCCTTTTGCAGGGCCTCTAAAACATTCCTCAGGTGGACCAGGTGATCCTCACAGGTGGAGCTAAAGACAGCAATATCATCAAGATAAGCTGCACAGTAGTCATCCAACCCAGTAAGGACTTGATTCACCAACCTTTGGAAAGTGGCAGGTGCATTCTTCAAACCAAAGGGCATTACCACAAATTGATAATGTCCTCCTGGTGTCGAGAAAGCAGTTTTGGCCTTTGCATTCTCAGCTAGTCTGATTTGCCAGTAGCCTGCTGTCAGGTCAATTGTGCTCAAAAACTTAGTAGCTGCCAGTCTGTCAATGAGCTCATCTGCCCTGGGTATTGGGTGGGCATCTGTCCTAGTGACAGCATTGAGACCTCTGTAGTCCACGCAAAACCTCATCTCTCTCTTACCATCTTGGGTGTGAGGTTTTGGCACAAGAACTACAGGACTAGCCCAGGGGCTCTCTGAAGGTTCAATGACTCCCAGCTCCAACATCTTTTGTACCTCAACTTTTATACGGTCCCTGACATGGTCAGGTTGCCTGTAGATTTTACTCTTCACAGGCAGACTGTCACCAGTGTCCACCTCATGGGTGCACCAGTTTGTCTGACTTGGGGTCAGAGAGAACATATGTCTGTAGGAATGCAGAACTTGTCTGCAGTCCTGTTGCTGATGGACAGTGAGGCTGTCAGAAAAGACCACACCATCAACTGAGCCATCATCAGGGTTCTGAGTCAACAGGTCTGGGAGAGGGTCACTCTCTTCCTCCTGCCCCTCATCTGTAGCCATGAGTAAGCCCATGTCTGCCCTGTCAACCAATGCCTTCAATCTGTTGACATGAAGCACCCTGTGGGGGCTACTGGGAGTCCCAAGGTCCACCAAGTAGGTGACTTCTCCCTTTTGTTCAACAATAGTGTGGGGTCCAGACCATTTGTCTTGGAGTGCTGCTGGGGCCACTGGCTCCAACACCCACACTTTCTGCCCTGGCTGGTAAACAGTCAGCACAGCCTTTTGGTCATGCCAAGCTTTTTGGAGTTCTTGGCTTGCCTCAAGGTTTTTAGAAGCCTTCTTCATATACTCTGCCATCCTGGAGTGGAGACCAAGTACATAATCCACTATATCAAGTTTGGGTTGTCTGAGAGGTCTCTCCCATCCTTCCCTTACTAAACATAGAGGTCCTCTTACAGGATGCCCAAACAAAAGCTCAAAAGGGCTGTAGCCAACCCCCTTTTGTGGGACCTCTCTGTAAGCAAACAGAAGGCAGGGTAAAAGGATGTCCCATCTTCGCCTCAGCTTGTCTGGTAACCCTTTTATCATTCCCTTTAGGGTCATGTTGAATCTCTCCACAAGCCCATTGCACTGTGGGTGATAGGGTGTGGTGAACTTGTAGTTCACACCACACTCCTTCCACATTGCAGTCAAATATCCTGACATGAAGTTGGCACCTCTGTCAGAAATGACCTCCTTTGGAAAGCCCACTCTGGAGAATACTCCAAGTAGGGCCCTTGCCACAACAGGAGCTGTTGTGGTCCTCAGGGGAATAGCTTCTGGATACCTGGTGGCATGGTACACTATCACCAGTATGAATCTGTGCCCAGATGCTGTTTGTGGGTCCATTGGTCCTACAATATCTATGCCCACTCTTTCAAAGGGAACCCCCACCACAGGTAGTGGTATAAGGGCGGCCTTTGTGGTGCCACCTGATTTGCCACTGGCTTGGCAGGTGACACAGGAGCGACAAAACTCCTTGGTATCTTCTGACATATGAGGCCAGTGAAAGTGAGGGACAAGCCTGTCCCAAGTCTTGTTCTGGCCTAAGTGTCCTGCAAGGGGAATATCATGGGCCAAGGTAAGAAGGAAGCCTCTGAACTTCACTGGTATGACCAACCTCCTGGATGCACCAGGCTTGGGGTCTTTAGCCTCTGAATACAGCAGCCCTTCATCCCAATAGACTCTATGGGTACCTTGAGCATTCCCTGCAGCCTCAGCATCAGCCTGCTGTCTGAGGGGTTCAAGAGAGGGGCAGTCCAATTGTGCCTGCCTCAGATCTGCCCTTGAAGGTCCCCCTGTCCCAAGAAACTCAACCTGATCAGGTTCAAGTTCTTCTAGGACAGTTCCTTCAGGGCTCTCAGAATCCTCCTCCTGTGAGGGCTGATCCACTACCTGCGGCAGGGGGGAAGGCACAGCCTTTACCCTACTGCTCTTTCTCTTGGTTTGTGACTGGTCCATAGTTCCAGGATCCAGCACTTGTTCAGTGGTGCACTTTTTGGCCTGTGACCTGGTCACAGCAAGGACATGTGCATCTATCCCCAGTATTTCTGCATGGGTCCTATACTCCACTGCAGACCAAACTGAAGTTTCAAGATCATTGCCCAGTAAACACTCCACAGGAAGGTCTGAACTAACAACAACTTTCTTGAGGCCAGTTACCCCTCCCCAGGAGAAGTTAACAATTGCCACACTATGGGAAGTAGTGGCATTGCTAGCGTTGGTCACTAGGTAATTCTCACCTAGCATGATCTGTCCAGGGTCCACAAAGGCAGGTGTCACCATTGTGACACTAGCCCCAGTGTCCCTGTAGGCCTGAGCCATTCTTTGGTTGATAAAAGGAGTCTGTCTGTACTTGCCCAGGTTACTGGGGCCTATAGTAGAGGACAAAGCTATGTCCCCATCACAGATCAGAACAGCCTGAGTAGGTATTCTGACTAGGCCAGAATCCTCCTCAGTTCCCAGGGTTAACCCTACTACACCCTTTTGCTGGGAACCACCATTTACAGCTATTTCGTATTTGCACCATTTACAGCTGAACTAGGGGGTACAGTTGCCTTAGGGGCAATGGTGGCTGGGGGCTTATCTTTTTTGGTGCACTCACTAAACCAATGTGAGTTGGACTTACAATAGTTGCACCATGGTTTCTTTTGGCCATCTTTCTTTTTATCCTTTTTGGGACCACCCTCCCCCTCAGGTTTTTTGGGGGCCTGGTGAAGACTTCTGGTCTTTTTGTTTCTGATCATTACCCTTCTGGTCTGCCTTTTTCTGATCACCGCCCTGGTTCTGGTTTTTCTGCTTAACTCTAGTCCTGACCCATCTATCTGCCTTCTTTCCCAATTCTTGGGGAGAAGTCAGATCAGAATCAATCAGGTGTTGATGCAGTAGCTGGTTTTGACAGTTGTTAAGGATTTGCTCTCTCATGATCAAATTATACAATCCTGTATAGTCCTTAACCTTACTTCCCACTAGCCAGCCTTCCAGAGCCTTAGTGGCACAATCTACAAAGTCAGTCCAGTCCTGAGTCTGTGTCTTTTGGGTATCCCTGAACAACAACCTGTATTGTTCAGTGGTTAGGCCAAACCCATCAATTAGAGCACTCTTCAGGACAGTGTAATTGTCTGCATCCTCATCACTAACTGTGAGGAGCTTGTCTCTACCTTTCTCAGAGAAGGAGAGCCAAAAGATAGCTGCCCACTGACTTTGGGGTACCTGCTGTACTTTGCAAGCTCTCTCCAAAGCAGTTATCCATTTGTGGATGTCATCCCCACACCTGTAGGGAGGGACAATGTTGCTCAGGTTTCTATTATCATAGGTCCTGTCTCTATCCTTAGGGATATTGCTGCCACCAGTGGGTTCTAACCCACTTAACTTTTGCTCTCTAGCCAGAGCAAGCTTCTCCTTGGCAAGGGCAAGTTCTTCCCTCTCAATCCTTAGATTAGCTTCCCTCATTCTGGCTTCATGCTCTTTTCTCTGGGTGGAAGGCATTCCCCTGTGAGAAGAGGCATTAGAGATGCTAGAGACATGGGAGTGGATGGATTCCCTTGAAGGGGATCTGTCTCTCATGTTTCTCTGGTTAAGCCCACTTGGGGGACTGAATGGGGGGACCCCATGCAGACTCCCATGTAAGCTTAAGTTAACCTGGCTAAGTCTTCTAACTTTGACCTGGCTGTCTACCTCCTCATCTGAAGTCCCATCTGACTCATCTGTAGCGGGTAGACCCTCACCTGTACCTAGGGTACCAGCCTGGGAGGCCCTAAGAGCATCATATTCCTCTAGGATCTCTACTAGCTGAAGGAGGGTAGGGTTTGCACCCTGTTTTAACTTTCTGGAGGTACACAATTGTCTCATCTCCTGAAAAGTTAGGGTATCATATCTAGAGGGGATCTTTCTAAGACCTGCCCCTCCTGAGAGAGAATCTACTAGATCTCCTCCCAGAGACATGATCTAGTGAGGGTGTGGTGTGTGCACCTACCTACATTAGTTGTATCTACTAAACCTCTCTAGTAGTTGTAGTCAGGGTGTGCTAGGCCCTTCAACCTACAACAACTAAGTCCAGTAGGACTTAAGTATTTATAATCTATGTTATATGTACCTAAACAATATCTGTGTGATCTTTCAATTTAGTATCTCAAGATTACAATGGTATCACAACAGCAAGCTCAGATCCCAACCGCTGCTCAGCAATGTGAGAAGTTGGCCTGATATATGATGTCACTAATTCTAGTGTACACCTTGTATCAGTCCAAACAACCCTAATGGTGATTGATTGTAAAGTCAACCTTATAGACCAGCTATCCTAGTGGTAAAATGGACAAGAGCAGTCTTAGGCTAAACTCTGAATGGCATGTGAAGCCAGCTGTTATACCATATATAATCCCTTGAATACCAAATGAAAGGACACCACAACAGATATATATATAAAATAAAGTGTATTTATTCTAGTCAAACCCTCAGCACTCTTTATGAGATTCGAGGTAAGTACAACACAGTCTTATTCAAGCATACATTAAGTCACACAGGTAAGTAATACAGTTAGGCCCTAGGGGCCACGCAAACCATGTACTAAAGAAGTGGTATAAGGACCACTGTCACGGAAATAGGATAGGCCTAGGCCTAGGGAATCGCTGGGGCTACACTACACTACCCAAGGTTAGGAAGTGGGAGGCCCACGGGATTCAGGTACAGAGTGGAAACACTCACGCATAATGCGTATAACTGATAGAAATAGTACAGTTCTGAAATAAGCAGTTTTAGGACACTTCAGGTATAGCTAGAAAGTCGAGACTCGGAAACTAGACCCTAGGATAGTCAATACCCTTGTGAGCACCGAAGTACCCAAGTTACCTAGCCCACGGGTGCATAGGTGTGAACTTGCGTCGGGTTTCGTCGTGGACTTCTATGGATGCCTGAAGGAAAGTTGCTGACAGGCAGTCAGTGAAAAGTGTCCGGTGGATCCCAAGGCCGGGATCAAGAAGGAAGGATACCTGCAAGCAGAAGGGACAGAGTCAGGGTCACTAGCCAGTGACCACGTGGAACCAGGAAGGAACCAGGCGATGTCGGGAGATTGCAGGTGAAGAGGTGAAGCTTGTCGCAGCAGCCACGGGTACCAGGAGATGTCGAGGACAACCAGGAACAGGAGGCGAGCTGTCCCACGAAGGCTCTTGCTGTCGGCGGCGTCGAAGTCGAACTAGGACTCACCAAGCCTTGGCAAGTGGAACCCACGAAGAATGGAGGACTTGCTTCTGGTGCAGACCAGGAAGGTCTGGGGCGCTTCTCTTTTGCAGAGGAGCAGGAGCCAGTCTGGAGGAGCCAAACCAGCAGTGGAAAATCAAAGGTGTGTCGTCGCAAAGGCCGCTAGCCAACGGGCAAGCAACCGGACAGACGCGGCAAGCAGGAAAATGCAGAAGGGCCCCACGCAGGACTCGTGGAGTGTGGGGGGCTGCTCTTTGGTGCAGATGGTGCTTGGGGTTGGGGCTTCTCAATCCCCAGTGCACAGCTTCGAGGGTGCCTCAGAAGCTGCGCTGGAAAATACTCGCCACTTTTCCCAGGTAGCCGGTCCCACGTCTCTCGTCGCCTCCACGGACCTCAGCACGTCTGTGGATGTGGAACAGGGTCGGAGAAGTCTGGAAGTCAAGACTCTGGTCAGGCTCTGCAGTCGGTCCCTCGTAGAACTTCAGCAAAGCAAAGGGTAAGTCTCTTGATGGTGCCTGTTTGCACAGGGTAGCCACTCCTTGTCCACAAGGGAGATTCTTCAGTCTTCTTCTTTCGTCGAATGTCGAAGGTCCAGAGTTTCTGTTCAAGTTGCAGGTTCAGGATAATCTAATCTCCTGGGGCCCAGCTACCACACTTATACTAATCTGGGGGGCTGGGTTGCCTGCTAGGTCACGCCTTATGGGTGGGACCTGGGAGGGGGGTGGTTACACCCCCTTCCCTTTGTCCAGTTTCACGCCAGGACTGGGGCTGGAGTGCCCCAGCTCCGGTTTGAACTGGACTATGCATGGGACACCTTGTGTGCCCCACGCAGTGTCTCGTTTCTTTCATCCCTCCCTGCCCCAATACACTAAGGCCTCTCTGGGGTGGTGCTCGCACCTCCCAAGCCAGGAAACCTATTGTCCAAGCCTCCCGTGCCGGGATCACACCCAGCAGCAGGAGGTCAGACTTGTGTCGTGGCAGCAGCATCCATTTTGTGATGCTGGGGCTCTGGTTAACTTTAACCGGGTAAGTAGGTTTCAGCATGTCTTCTCCCTCTAGAAGGGGGGGGATAACATCCTCATCCCCAGAAATGGGATGGGGGTATTATTCCAAAGTGTTAGACACCTTACACAACATGTTTTGATAAAGCCAAACCATAGTTACCATAACCGTTTAAGATTATAAGGCACTTTAAGAGTATATGGTAGGCTATATCATAGAACAGCTATAAGGACATGGTTCCGAAAGCTGCAGACAGGCTCAGCTCATGCTAGAGCACCATCTCACATGTTACCAAGCACTCTGCCTCCAGGATTGTTAAGGCCTGCCATAGGAGTGGCTGATAGGTACACATGTGTCTATATATAAGGTAGGTATAGGAATACTACACCTTAGCAAGGGGTGATTACACGACCTTGCCCCAGCTGAGTGATCAGCCAGTTGTGTCATAATGGAAGGCCAGGCCAGGGGTGGCATAATACATGCTGCAGCCCCTGGTAGGCCTAGGGTACACCTATGCCCTGGGTACCTAAGGTACACTGTACAGGGGCCAATAAGGTGATCCTATCCAATTGGGTTATGCACCTAAAGGACATAGTGTTAATTTAGAGAGAGAACAGCAGGGCTGTGGGTCTGATTAGCAGGCTCACAGCCACATCTAAGTCGAAAACCAGTAAAGCAAAAGCAAAAAGTGGGGGTGAACATAGAAAGCAGACCCTACTCTCCTACACCCTGCACTACACAAACATCACTACACTACCCTAAACCCTAAAACACTACCAACAGCATGACCCCCTACACGACACAAACACCACTGCACTACCCAAAACACTAAAACACTACCCCAGGACAACCCCCTACACTACACAAACACCTCTGTACTACCCTAAACCCTAAAACACTACCCCCAGCATGACCCCCTTCACAATCCAAACACAACTGCACTAACCTAAACCCAAAATTGAGACCCCCTACACTACACAAACACCACTGCACTATCCTAAACCGTAAAACACTTCCCCCAGCACGACCCCCTACACTACAAAAACACCACTGCACTACCCTAAACCGTAAAACACTACCCCCTACACTACACAAACACTACTGCACTTCCTTAAAACCCTAAAACACTACCCCCAGCATGACCCCCTATACTACACAAACACCACTGCAATACACAAAACCCTAAATCTTTCCCCATGACCCTTAGACAACACAATCACCACTGCACTACCCTAAACCCTAAAACACTACCCCAAGTACTGCCCCCTACACTACACAAACACCACTGTACTACCCTAAACACTAAAACACTACCCCAGCATGACCCCTTCACTACCCAAAACCAACTGTAATACCCTAAACCCAAAAACACTTCCCGCGAGCACGATCCCTTACACTACCCAAACACGCACTGCACTACCCTAAAACACGACCCCCTACACTACACAAACACCACTGCACTACCCTAAACCCTAACACACTACCTCAGCATGACCACCTAGACTACACAAACACCACTGCACTACCCTAAACACTAAAACACTACCCCCTGTACTATACACACACCACTGCACAACCCTAAACCCTTAAACACTACCCCCCAGAATGACCCCATAAACTACACAAGCACCACTGCACTACCCTAAACCCTAAAACACTATCACCAGCACGACCACCTTCACTACCCAAACACAACTGCACAACCCTAAAACTTAAGACACTTTCCCCAGCATGCCCCCTGCACTACACAAACACCACTGCACTACCCTAAACCCTAAAACACTATCCCAAGGACAACCCCCTACACTACACAAACACCACTGAACTACCCTAAACCCTGAAACACTACACCCAGCACGCCCCTCTTCAGTACCCAAACACAACTGTACTATCCTAAATCAAAAAACACTACCCTCAGCACGACCCCCTACACTACTAAATACTACTGCACTACCCTAAACCCTAAAACACAACCCCATACACTACACAAATACCACTGCACTACACTAAACCCTAAAACACTACCCCAGCATGACCCCCTACACTACACAAACACCACTGCACTACACATAACCCTAAAACACTAACCCATACACTAGACAAACACCACTGCACTACCCTAAACCCTAACACACTACACCCAGCATGACCCCCCTACACTACACAAATACCGATGCACTACCCTAAATGCTAAAACACTACCCAACTCTACCCCCCACACTGCCCAAACACCACTGCACTACCCTAAACCCTAAAACACTACACCCAGCACGAAACCCTACACTACACAAACACCACTGCACTACACTAAACCCTCAAATATTACCCTCAGCACGACCCCCTACACTACCCAAACACCACTGCACTTCCCTATACCCTAAAACACTACCCCAGCACGACCCCCTACACTACACAAACACCTCTGCACTACACATAACCCTAAAACACTACTCGCTACACTACACAAACACCACTGCACTACCCTAAACCCTAAAATACTACCCCCAGCATGACCCCCTACACTACACAAACACCGCTACACTACCCTAAACATTAAAACACTACCCCAACACTACCCCTACACTACCCAAACACCACTGCACTACCCTAAACCCTAAAACACTACCCCCAGCACGAAACCCTACACTACACAAACACCACTGCACTACCCCAAACTAGCTGGGCGGAATTTGCGGAATGCCTCTTTGCGGAATTTTGAAAAAAATTGTGGAAAACGAGCGCACAACCTGAGGGACCGTGTGCCCGGGACTGGGGTCCCTCGTGCTTGGGCAGGTTCCCCGATCTCCCCGGCCTGGCTGCGTTGAGAAGCAGGGACCGGCCCCGGGCCTCCTGATTTTTGGTCAGGGCCTGGGATCCCACGTCCTGATGCCTGCCAAGTGTCCATCTGCCCGGGGCAAGAGACCCTGGTGCAGAGCCCCTTAGCCCTGCAAGAGCAGGCGGGAGACCTACCGCTATGGCTCGGTGTGGGCAGCTGGGAGTTCTTCCGGTCCCGGCCATCTGGTCGCACCTTTCCCTCCGCCATCTGGTCACACGCAATGCTTTCCAATGGGGCGACCAGATAGCCGGGCCAGCTTGGAAGTCCAGATGAGGGCTCATTTGACTCCCGGATCCCAGTCAGGGCTCCAGGAGGTCGGGCGCATACTCGCCTAGAATCCCCTCCGTCATTCGGAGCGCATGGGTTACAAGAAAGGTGGGTAGCCTTCCTCCGGATTAGAAGGGGCAGGGTATGCCGGGACACCATTCCTGGGGATTGCGGTTCTCCGGCGGGGACCAGATAGGCCAAGCCCGGACGACACTTCCCCGGGGCGTCCGGTACTCCCTCCTCCAGCCCACGGCGAGGCAAAGTGCCCAGGACGGGCTCCATGGGTCCCCAGGACGTCCGGGCCCCGGGAGCTCCGCCGGGCCTCCCATGCCTGAGGCCCAGCATTGGGTCTACGAGCCTCCCCCGAGGCCTGCAGCCCCAAAGCCCTGCTGCCCTGGAGCACTTCAGCCCGGAGCCCTGGAGCCCTGCAGGCCCGGAGCCCTGCAGCCCTGGAGGCTTGCAGCCCCGGAGCCCTGCAGCCCTGGAGCCCTGCAGCCCTGGAGCCCTGCAGCCCCGGAGCCCTGCAGCCCTGGAGCCCTGCAGCCCCGGAGCCCTGCAGCCCCGGAGCCCTGCAGCCACGGAGCCCTGCAGCCACGGAGCCCTGCGTGGGCAGGCGGGAACCCTAGCGCGAAGGCTCGGGGTTGGACAGATGGGAGTCCTTTCAGTCCCGGCCATCTGGTCGCACGTCTCCCCTCGGCCATCTGGTCGCGCGCAATGCTTTCCAATGGGGCGACCAGATGGCCGGGCCAGCCTGGAAGTCCCGATGAGGGCTCATTTGACTTCCGGATCCCAGTCAGGGCTCCAGGAGGTCGGGCGCGTCCGCGCCTAGGGTCACCTCCGTCACTCGGAGCGCGTGGGTTACAAGAAAGGGGGGTAGCCTTCCTCCGGATTAGTAGGGGCAGGGTGTGCCAGAAGACCCCTCCGGGGCTGGCGGTTCTTTGCCGGGGACCAGATGGGCTATGCCCGGGCAACATCCTCCCAGGGGTACGGGGCTTCCCTCCTCCGGCCCGCGGCGTGGCAAAGTGCCCAGGGATGGGCTCCACAGGTCCCGGGCAGTCCTCCCCCCCACGGGCGCCCGGGCCCGAGAGCTCCATCGGTCCTCCCCGTGCCTGAGGCCCAGCCGCTGTCCCCGACCCCCCTGGGAAGCAGAGAGCCCACCGAGCCCTTGGTTCAGGCGGGAGCCCTACCGCTATGACTCGGCTCTGGGCGGGCAGATGGGAGTCCTTTCAGTTGCCGGCCATCTGGTCGCTCCTTTCCCCTCGGCCATCTGGTCACGCACAATGCTTTCCTATAAGGGGGGCCAGATGGCTTGGGTGGCCTGGAAGTCCCGATGAGGGTCCATTCGCCTCCCGTATCCCAACCAGGGCTCCAGGAGGCCGGGCGCGTTCGCCCCTAGGGTCCCCTCCGTCACTCGGAGCGCGCGGGTTTCAAGAAAGGGGGGTAGC